>NW_027186455.1:5895605-6118293 GCF_028583685.1 Petaurus breviceps papuanus | reverse complement strand
GAAAGAAAGAAAGAAAGAAAGAAAGAAAGAAAGAAAGAAAGAAAGAATAGCCTAGTGTTTCATAAACCCAGGGACTCCAACTATTGGTAGCTAGTGACATGGGGATAGAGCACTGGGCTTGGAGTCAGTAAGATCTGAGTTTAAATGCTTCCTCTAACACTGACCTATATGACCATGGGTAAGTCATTTAACCTCTCTTTGCCTCAATTTCCTCAGCTGTAAAATGGAAACAATCTAATGGGGGAAAACAACACTTGAAAAGCCAGGATCAGTCAAGGTTCCCATCTCAAGGGTATGATGGAGAAATCAAAAGAACCCAAAAGCTATGTAGCTGGTGGGAAATGGAAAGAAAACTATGCTGAGCTCTAGAATTTATGGCCCTGTCCTTGGTTGGGAGGGTCCAGTCATAGGGGGAGAAGGTTCTGATGAGATGTGAATACTAGGCAGATTCAATTTTGCAGGATATTGAATTTCTTGGGGAAGGAAAGAATGATGGAGATGTCTGAGGAAGTCCAAAAGTAATGGTGCTGGTGAAAATGGGAGAAGACTTGCTAAACCCCTTTCTTAAGCAGAGGTCCTAGAGCCTGTGGCTTCTAGTTTTAGGCAGTTTTCAAGAGAAAAAAAGCAAGCTTTCAACAATCATATTTTTTCAAAAAGCTCCAAATCAGTAATTATGAGAGATGCAAATTTGAAATCTCTCAGGTTCCACCTTACACCCACCAGGTTGTCAAAGATGACAAAAAAGAATAATGACAGTTGTTGGAGGGGCTGTAGGAGGATAGGCACATTAATGTACTTCTGGCAGAACTATAAATTGAAAAAATCATGCTGGAAAAAAATTTGAAACTATACTCTAAAAGGCACTAAACTGTGCATATTGATCCAATGGTACTAATCTTAGACTTTTACTCCAAAGAGGTCAAAGAAAGAGGGAAAGGATCCATATCACAAAGATAACAGCATTTTTTGTTGTAGCAAAGATCTGGAAACAAAAGGTATGCCCTTCAACTGGGGAATGGCTGAACCAATTGTGGTATTTTAATGTAATGGAATATTATTGTGCTATAAGAAATAATGAAAGAATAGATTCAGAGAAATCTCAGAAGCTCATATGAACTAACGCAGAGTGAGATGAGCAGAACCTTGAAAACATAGCTACAATACTGTAAAGGAAAACACCTGTGAAAAGCTTTAGATCTATGACTGATGAAGTAGCCAAAAACAATCAAATACAGAATAATGATGATGAACCTGCTTCTCAATTCTTGGCCAAGAAGTGATAGACCAAAGGTATAGAAAGCAATATATGGTTTCACACATGGCCTATGTGTCAATCTGTTTTGCTTGACTATACTTATCATAGTTTTGAATTCATGTAATAATGAAAAAAAGAAAAGAGAAAAGAAAAAGATGAGCTACATTTTCTGAAACTAGAACAAAAAAGGAGGGGACAAATAAAGATGTACAAAGATTTTGAGACATGTAGTTGAAAAGATGAAGGAAGGTCAGGACAGATGGTATCTGTTGCCTCAATAAAGTAGAAGGGTAGTGGTGAGTGTTTGAGAAGAGAAATTTTGCAATAACTGCTGGTAGGCATGTGAGAGAAAGCCAATATGAAATAAATAAGAGGATTTTTATCCAGGCCTAACTGAAGTTAGAAAACATGAATATGTAGTAGACAAATTCTGCTAATCTTCTCCAGCAGCACTAAGGAGTTTATGGTGATGAGTGGAGGAGGACAGTGTGAGTGACCCAGAATTTATGGTTAATAGGGCATGAACTTCAGAAGGAGGAGGAAAGGGATTCCAGAGCATTGTTGATTTGATTAACTATATCATCAAAATTATGATGAAAGGAAACCGAGGCCAGCGTGTGGATGATAAACTGGGAGAACAGGAGAGATTAAGAGACTAAAGACAGAGTTAGTAGAAGTGAGGCAGTAAGAGCAGTGAAAAGATAGGTAGGTAACTATGATCAGAAATAGGAACTTCAGGGTTTTAGATTCGGGAAGGAACATAGGTAACTGGGTATCATTAAGGGCTATGGGGGGAGGTGGGTGGCTGTGAGAGAGCAGAGATAAGAGCTTGTGAGAATAGAAGAATCCAGGGTATTCAAGTGGGTGATGAATACCAATAATGAAATCACCCAGGAGGGAAGAGATTGGTTTGAAGAAGAAGACTATAAACCAGGTACTATAAACTCTTTGAGAAAGAAAGAAGAATAAATTGGAGGTCAGTAGATGGAAACTACATGAATCTGGTCAGCTTAACATAAACAGATGGGGATCCCCTAATTATTTGCTAAGCTCAGTAGACTCCAAGTATATGAAAAGGTTTTCTTCCTTTCCCCTTGTGAATCCTGTAAACTGATTCCAGATAGATCCCCAGAACTGGGTGGAAAATAAGGCATTGCAGTAGCTTCCTAAGTTCCCAAAAGCCTGAGGATCCCTGGAGGCCTAGGAGTGTGGTGGCTGTATTTTCTGCAAAGCAGCACTGGTTTGTGGCAGGGGAAGCTTTCATATCAGACAACATGGCTACTTACAAAAGAGAGGTCTAGCTCAAGTTACAGCAAATGAATGCCAGGCATGTGGTTAGACAGTGCAAGACCAAGATGAAATATGAAATGCCTTTAATGGCAGACCTACAAAAATCCTTCACATTTTGTTGAGGTTTAAATATTTCTTCCAGCTTATTGTAACTATAGTTATGAGTTGTTGTTGAATATTGTTGATTATATTACTGTTAATTCTGTTAATATGCATTGGATTCTTTTATGTTTAGCATTACCTTAGGTGTACATTATTTGATCTCCCACCTCCCAAAATGAAAATATATGGGAGTGAATCTCACAGGCTGCTGAGTAATGGTGGCAGAGAAAGAAATACATATGCTTTCTGTCCTAGCAAATGGGCGTGGCAGGGGGGGTGGGGATATCAGTGAAGGAATGATCAATCCTGAAGAGCACTTCCATGAGGAAGCCTTTCAAGGTGAGGGATGAATCATCTTTTGAGTTGATACACCACCACCACCACCACCACCACCACCACAGGCCCCTACTTCCTTAATTCTCTAATTAGTTATCAAGAACTCTACTGATATAATTCAATTTAACAAACACTTATTAAGAGCCTACTGTCGGGGGGGGGGGGGCAGCCCTGGAGTCGGGAGGACCTGAGTTCAAATCTGGGCTTAGACACTTAACACTCATTAGCTGTGTGACCTTGGGCAAGTCACTTAACCCTAACTGCCCTGCCTTCTCCCCTCCAAAAAGGAAAAAAAAAGAGCCTACTGTGTACAAAACAAAGCACTATGTTAAAAGCTAGGAGAGATATAACATTCAAATAAGAAATAGTCATGACCTTGTGGAGCTTGCATGCTAACATATATGTATATATACACACATGATATATGTGTATACACACATGAGTATACATATACATACACACATGTATTTTTATCCCCTACTGTTGCATCTGGTCTTGTGAGTTCCTTGATATAAGGAACTCCCAATGAGGAAGCTTTCTTTAGCAATTAAGACTGGGAACTGCTTGTAATTTATAGTCTTTGATAATAGCAGTACAAAATAATACATGCAAAATACATGTAAAAAAAAGTCCATTTTGAGGTCTGAGGTCTGGGGGAGAGGAAGGCCCTTACCAACTATGGGGTAATCATGAAATGCTTGCTGGTGAAGATGGTATGTAAGCTGAGTTTTAAAAGATGGTTAAGGATTCCACAGGTGGAAGGGGTGGAGGTGGGGTGGGGAAGGCATTTCAGGCACAGGGAATCAGGGCATGCTGCAGAGCCTTAACCAGGAATTCCAGCACCTGGGGAAAATTCTGTTGGGGCTAGGGAGAGATAGAGAAAAGAGAAACCAAATGTGTTGCCTGTTGCTGTCACTACTGATCCTGGGCATCTTGTGCGGTATGGATTCCTGGCTAAGTGATGCATGAACAATACTCCCTGGCTGGATGAACTTATGACAGGTGGGGACCTGATAAAACAAACAAACAAAAAAACCCAGTATCTTCAACAGCACGGTGATGTCTAGGGCCAGGCATATATGTAAGTGTGTTCTTCTCTCTCTGGGTTTTTACATGGGGTAGGAGAATGTATTTCTTCACAGTGACAGTTGTCTTTTAGTGCATTCTTCACCCCCCAGCTCCCATTTCTGGTACCACTCTCCCAATACTGACCCTCTGGGGCAAAACTCCAGGGATCTCATTTTAGTTACAACTTTGGCACTGACACCAGAAAAGGGATGTGTACAGAGGCAAAGGAATAGTCCTTTGTTGCTAAAGCACAGATTATGAGCATGTATTCTAAGTAAACCTGTTTTCCTGAAGTTACACGTACCTAATCAGTGATCTCTATGAGTAGGGAATAGGAATTTATTACCATGAATTCAGTTACACACATGCTCTTTGGGGAGGAAAGGTTGATAAAGTATTTCTCCAAGCTGGGGTTTTTTAGTGCTTACAGGTAAGGTTTATTTGTTTCTGAGTATTGCCTAGATTTCTCCTAAATTCTATTGATCTAAAATACTATGAAATACTACTTTTGAAGGTGAGTTTGGAGGCATAATAATTGACTTATTGACAAAGAATGTGCTTCAGACTTTTTACTGACCAGATTAGTCCTTCAGCCTTTGCTGCTCTCAGTTTCCTCTCATTTCCTTTTTGACCTATTTTAGTGTGGATTCTTCTGACCTTAGCCACCACCTCCTGCTGACTCTGTGCCTTTGCTTTCCCTGGTGAGCAACGGGGCAAATAACTCAACCTCTGCCTGGCCACACTCCATGTCTTACACAGTTTTAAATCATCAAGATCAATAGAGAATACTCATTCTCTTTTGCCTTTCTGTAAACAGATTGAATCAGTTGTGGCTGTTTGCCTAGGAAAAGCTACCATCAGTTCCTGCTGGGGACGACTCACTTCCTTTCTTGGCATATTTTCCTATTAATATTTCATCTGGTGGTCACGTCTAAAGGCCCCTTTCTCTTAAATGAAAAACTTCACTTTTCTTAGATGCTTTTTTTATTTGTCATCTGAAAAAACTGTTTTACCCAGGTTCTTGACAAAGCCATCATTTGGAAGCGGATCCTTCCCAAGACCCCAAGATTCATCCTTGTATGTACAAGGCTGGAACACTTCAGCCAGATTTGTAAATTCTGGGTAGAACTTTCTAATGAATTTTAGTTTTAAAAAAGAAACAGGTGTAAATATAGCTTGGACTTTCCTCTCCCCTGTATATACACCACACTGCTAGACACAAAGTAATTTCTTTTTAAATTAAATTTTACATACTTATAATGGATTTTTTGCACTATGATGGTACAGCGAATCGAGTGCTGGACCTGGAGTTGGGAAGACCTGAGTTCAAATGGATCCTCAGACATTTACTGGTTGTGTGATCCTGGGCAAGTCACTTAGTTTCCCCCTCAGTTTCCCTCTTCATAAAATTGGGATAATAATAGTATCTATCTTTCAAGGTTTTTGTGAAGATAAAATGAGATAATCTTTGTAAAGCAGTATGCAAACCTTAAGGTGCTAAATGCTCGTTAACTATTATTATGAGATGTAATTATCTCTCTCACTCTGTGTGTCTCTCTTTCTCTCATCAGTTCTTATTGGTCAAATTCTCATTTTTATGTAGATAATACTCAGAATTATGTATTTGGCCCAAGTTTCTCTCCTGAGCTCTAGTCTTATTAGCCCCAACCGCCTATGGGACACTTCCAACCAGATGTTCTATAAGTATCTCAAATTTAACATGTCTGGTAACTGACCTCTTTTCCCCCTTTCTTAACTTCCTTCCAAGCACTACCATCTTTTCAGTTACTCAGGTGTGAACCTTTGAATCACTCTTAACTTCTTCCTCTCTTCCTGATCCCACTATCCAGTGAGCTGGACACCAGATACAAAGTCTCAGAGATTCTACATCTCTCTCATATGTGTTTTTCTCTTTACTGACATGGTTCACACCCTGGTTCAGGTCCTCATAACCTTTGACTTGGAGTATTGCAAAAGTTGGTCTACCTGCCTCAATTCTCTTCTCTCTCCAATTCATCCTCCAGACAGCTGCCAAAGTGATATTCCAGAAACACAGGTCTCATCATTCTACTTTCCTGGTTAATAGATCTTAGTTGCTCTCTCTTGGTAGTGAAGTAGATAGAGCACTGGGCTTGGAATCAGGAAGACTCATCTTCTTGAGTTCAAATCCAGTCTCAGACACTTATTAGCTCTGAGCAAGTCACTTAACCCTGTTTGTCCAGTTTCCTCATCGATAAAATGAACTGGAGAAGGAAATGGCAAACCACTCCAATACTGTTGACAAGAATAACAATGAGCTCCTTCTTTTAGGATAAAATACCACCTCCCCTGCACTTATGGCCCATCACAAACTGGATCCTACCTACCTGTCCCAGCTTATTATACATTACTTCCTTTCATGTCCCATATAATCCAAACATACTGGCCAGCTTGCTGGTCTTCACAAATATTTCCCTCTCCCATATCTGTGTCTTTGTATAGGCCATATTCTGTAGCTGGAATGCTTCTTACAATCTCTAGGAATTCTTCCTTCAAAATTAAGCTAAAAAGCCACCTTCTACCTGAGGCCTTTCCTGATTCCCCTAACTGCTGGTATAGCTCCAATTACCAAATCTGTATTTTGTATTTAGGTAGCAGAGATCATGGTACCCCTAATCAACTGATTTCTCCCAAATAAGTTGATGAAATCCTGGAGGGGGAGGGCGGAACAGGGACAAATAGGGGTTAATGCATAAAACAAAGTGTAAAATGTTTTTTCTGATGGAATTGAAGGACAGCTTGCCAGTGGCTAGGTGAAGTATGGTCTCACCCCATGAAGGAAGCCAGGGATTTTAAGAGGTAGAGGTGAAAGGAAATGAATTACAAGCATGGAGGATAGAAAGTTCATGTAGAACAGCTTCAAGGAGTGTGACTTCTGGCAGTCCAGAGAAAAAACAACTATGGAAAAAAAAACTTTTGATTTTGAGAGGGGATCATTTTTGCCTTTTGTCTTGGTTCTCTATGATATGAGAGGGTAGAGAGTGGGGATTTCTCTCCCTATCACAACTGACCTTGAGTTCTTGTAGTAGAGGTACCATACAGTAAGGAAGGAACAGGGTGAATTAGTGGAGGCAGCTGTGAGGATTGTGATCTTGGAAAGCAGTCAAGAGTGACAGAATTGCAGGCCATCACTGGATAAGAAATAGAGTGGGGTGGATCAACGGAATAGATTAGGATCAGGGGTAGGGAACCTGCAGCTTTGAGGTCCCATGTGGCCCTCTAGGTCCTCAAGTGCAGCTCTTTGACTGAATCCAAACTTCACAGAATAAATCCACTTAATAAAAGGATTTGTTTGGTTAAACTTGGACTCAGTCAAAAGGTCACACCCAAGGATCTAGAAGGTCACATTCGACCTTGAGGCCACAGGTTCCTCACCTCTGGATTAGGTACACAATATACATGAGTAAATGTCCATAGTAATCTACTGTTTGAGAAACCCGAAGATTCCAGCTATAGGGGCAACAACTCACTATTTGACAATAATTGCTTGGAAAACTGGAAAACAATCTGGAAGAAGCTAGGCATAGCTTCACAACATCTCACAGTGTATATCAAAATTAGTTCAAAGTGGGTATATTATTTAAACATTAAAGGGGGATATCCTAAGTAAATTAATGGAACACTTAAAAAAAATACCTGTCAAATCTATGGATAAGGGAAGAATTCATGACCAAACAAAAGACAGAGGATCTTGGGAGGTAAAATGGATAATTTTGATTACTTTGAATTAAAAAAGGACACAAAGAAAACCAATGCAGCCAAAATTAGAAAAAAAATCAGGAAACTGGGGAAAAAAATTTTAGCAAGTTTCTCTGATAAAGGCCTCATATCTCAAAATATACAGGAAACTGAAGTAAATTTATAAAACTAAAACCAATTCCCCAATTGATGGCCAAAGGACATGAACAGGCAGTTTTAGGAAGAAATCAAAGCTGTCAATAATCAAGTGAAAAAAGACTTGAAATGACTAATAAATTAAAATAACTCTGAGATACCACTTCAAACCCATTACATGGCTAACGTAACAGAAAAGGAAAATGACACGCTGGAAAGGGATGTGGGAAAATAGATACACTAATGCACTGTTGGTGGAGCTGTGAACTGGTCCAACCATTCTGGAGAATAATTTGGAATTATGTTTAAAGGGTGGCAGCTGGGTGGTGCAGTGGATAGTGTGCTGTACCTGAAGTAGGGAAGATTCATCTTCCTGAGTTCAAATCTGGCCTCAGACACTCACTAGTTGTGTGACCCTGGGCAAACCACTTAAACCTGTTTGCCTCAGTTTCTTTATATGTAAAATGAGCTAGAGAAGGAAATGGCAAACCCCTCCAGTATCTTAACCAAGAAAACCCCAAATGGGGGCACGAGAAATCGAATATGACTCAAACAACTGAAAAACAATACCCAAAGGGTTATAGAACCATGTATACTCTTTGACCCAGAAACACAATGATCCAAGACAATTCCAAAGGTCTCATGATGAAAAAGGATGTACACATTCAGAGAGAAAACTGATGGATCTTGAGTGCAGAATGAAGTATGCCTTTTTCCCTGTCCTTGTTTTTCTTGCTGTTTTTCACAACTTGGCTATTGTGGAAATTTTTTTTTTCATGACTTCATATGTATAATGGGTATTGTATTTTTTGCCTTCTCAATAGGAGGGAGGATAAAGAGAAGAAGGGAATTTATAAATAAAAATTAAAATAAAATTAAGAAACAGCAGACACACACAGAATTAGGCCTAACAGTTGCAAATTGGGTATTATGGGGTGTGGAAAGGAACCAGACCATTGAGCCAAGCCAAGTGACCTTTACAGCAAAGACATAACCTATGCCCAGGGTGGCATAGATGGTCTTTGTCTCATGAACAGCTGGCCATCTCTGTTATCTTCCCCTTCTGTGATTCTATCTGTTGAGGGAGAAATCAGTTGATTAAGGGTTTTTTGAATAACTCACTGCCACTCCAACATATATTTTGCATGTACTTAAACTTATAAATTGTTTCCCCTGAAACAGCTTCCAAGGGCTGTGGTTTATCTTTGTATTTTTAGCCCCAGCACTTGGAAGTGTCTGGTATATAGCAGGTACTTAATAAATGCTTGTTAAGCACTTCCTATGGGCAAGGCACTGTGCTAGCTATGGGGACCAGGGAAACTCTACTTTATCAGCAATCTAGCATAAGTAGTAATGATCTGAATATTTATTGGTTGCTCATTGACTGATTAGAATCAAAATTTGCTGTTGTGCTTCAGACATGTTTGACTCATTATGATCCTATTTGGGGTTTTCCTGGCAAAGATACTGGAGTGATTTGCCATTTCCTTCTCCAACTCATTTTACAGATGAAGAAACTGAGGCAAACAGAGTTAAGTGACTTGCGTAGGGTCATGCAGCTAGTAAGTGAATCTTCCTGATTCCAAGCTCAGTGCTCTATCTACTGCGCCACCTAGCTGCCCCACAGGGTAGGGATGAGGAAGATTTAAATAAGTTTGGAGATGAAGGCCATTTCTGGAGGCAGGAACTTGGTATGGTGCTAGTATCCTGATGAAGTGACAACTTTATCCCAAAATTGTCTTAGCCCCTCAAGAAAGAACAAGCGCTTTACAAGTAACTGGGGAGATTTGAAGCTAGGCATATTTCACAAGACACACCAAATCAAATAGTTTTAAAGGTACTCTATTACTTTTCCAGTGTAAAGTTTCATTGGAGGATAAGGGAAAGTGACACACCTTTTTTTCCCACTATTACCCTTGAGATTATTGACCCTTTGTTCTTCTACGAAAATTTCATTTTTATTTTTTCTATGTCTATAAAAATAATCCATCTGTACTTTGGACACTGAATAAGCAAATCAATTTAAGAAGTATAGTCATTTTTATTATATGGGGTTGGCTTACACATGGACATTAATATTTCTCCAATATAGGTCTGTCTTCATTTTTTGCAGTGTTTTATGGTTGAATTTATATAGTTCTTGGGTGAATCTTGGTAAATACACTTCCAAATATTTTATAGCTTCTGAGGTTATTTTGAGTGGAATTTGTTTTTCTCTCTTCCTGTTAGTTTTTCTTTCTGTTATATAGAAAATATATATATGATGATTTATATAAACTGATGATTTATATAAATTTGCTTTACATCTTGAAACTTGCTGAGTTTATTATCTCAATTAATTTTTGGTTTGACTTTTTTTTACAGTTTTCTAAAGTAAATCATCATTTCATCTGGAAAAAGCAATAATTTTGTTTCCTCTTTGCCTGTATTTATCCTTTCAATTTTCTTCTTGTCTTACTGCCATAGCTAGCATTTCTAGACCTTAGCTTAAAAAAGCCAAGGTCTACCACTACATCTGGGGCCATCTCCAGTTGTTCTGATCTGTATCTTGCCACTAGACCTAGATGGCTCTGGAGGAGAGAGTAAGGGCCAGTCACTTAACCTTGTTTGCCTCAATTTCCACATCTGTCAAATGATCTGGAGAAAGAAATGGTAAACCATTCCAGTATCATTACCGGGAAAACTCCAAATGGGGTCATGAAGAGTCTGAAACAACTCAACAACAATCCATCTTTCTCAGTTTATAGATAATAAATCTGAACAACTGAACAACAACAAAAGCCATAGGTGGGGTTGTAAAGGTAGCAAGAGCAAAGGTCTAAACTAGAATGTGTCGTAGTGTCCTTGGAGTTCTGTGTCTCTTTGGGGATCAAATAATATGTTCTTCCAAGCCCTCCCTAGCCAGAGCTTCCCTAAAGGGAGTAGAAACAGAGATTTCAAATCCTAGTTTTTGATCTGAAAGAGAATATATGACTCATAAGAGGGCGGGATGACTGAGTACTGACAATGCAGCCGTGAGCATGAACATAGGCTGTGTCAATGAGGAGGAATGCTAACTGGCCGAGGTGAGTAGAGTTGGGACATGAGAAAAGGTTGCTTGCTTCTGTTAGAAGCCACAACTCGGAAGCTGGTTAAACCTCAGAAGGAATCACATCCTTGGGTCAGGGCTGGCTGCCAATTAGGTTTCAGTCTGAGGCTCCAGCAGCCTGTTTCCCTGGGAGAACAATAGCGATGAACACAGAGGGACCAATTCACTGGGCAAGCTGTCCATGCGCTGCAGGCTCTTCTGTGTTATGGGGGGTGGGGTGGGGTGGAGAAACTTCCTGTCACCCTCCATGATTTAGAGAGGTTTATTTATTTAAAATCCCAAGAAAACATTATGAGCTATGCATTAGGAATAAATCTAGAATTGAAGAGACCTTAGAGGTCATTTTGTCCAAACCCTTTCATTTTACAGATGAGAAAAAATGAATTCCAGAGAGGTTCGGTGACTTATTTGTCCAAGGTCGTACAGGTGCTAGGACTTCCCCTCTTTGGACTCTTTACAGAGGGGTTGTATGACCCCTTGTTGGGAATGTAGTAGTGGGGCTTCCTTTTATATATAGACTGAACCAGATGGCTGCTGAGGTCTCTCCCAACTCTTGAATCCTGTGATTTTGTCAGCGTAGAGATTTGAACTCAGGTCTTAAAACCTTTCCATTTAGAGCTCTTTATATCATACCACTCCACCTCAACATTTGAGTTTTATGAGAGACAAAAGGCATAGACATAAGTAGCATGAGGCAGCAGGACTTTGCCTCAAGGTGCCAACGTTTTTGGATGGAAACCCTTTCTACATCTCCCTTTGTGAGAAGCCCTGGGGACAAATGGTACAACTATTCCCATCTGCTAGTCTCAGGGTGCTGTCATTGTGAAACCTCCTTCAGGTCTCTATTCTCTCACTAAATCCTTAAGAAGGGGAGGGCCTACAAGTGCACCCATAGTAGGGATGTCCTGCATTCTCATGACCAACTCACCCCTAGGTCCCACCTTTCAATTGCACATTTGGTTATTCTCCTCCTGCCACATCCCCTTTCCCTTCCTCAAAGAATTTGTCTTAAGTGCAATTATGGTTAGTTATGACCACTGGCACGGCAATCAGAAAGCTACTCCAAATTGTATGCTTCAGAGTGCCACTGTAACATTGTAGGCAACTTAACTCTCTGCCTTGGGTCAGGTATTTTGGGTAATGGTCTCATGATCTCTCTGTTTGGGGGCTTAAAAATAGCGTGGAGTTAATTATAGCTGATGTGAATATAGTCAGTCAATAAACATTTTTAAAGTGCCTACTTTGTGCCAGCCATTGTGCTAAACACTGGGGGGAAAACCCTCCCAAAATAAGACATCTAAACCAGGCTTGGTTCTTAAAGAACTCACAGTCTAATGGCAAAGACAACATTCAAATAACTATGGACAATCAAGCTACATACATAATAAATTGAGATGATCAATAGAGGGAAGGGACTATAATAAAAGGAAATTAGGAAAGACATTTTGTAGAAGGTGGAATTTTACCCTGAACTTTCAGAAAGCCATGAGGCAGGGATGAAGAAGGAAAGAATTCCAGGCATGAAGGACAGACAAGGAAAAGGCCCGGAATCAAGAGATACAGAGTCTTGTTTGAGGAAAGGTAAGGAGGCCAGTAGGGCAGATAGTTGGTGAAGTATATGGAGGGCTGGTCCTGGAATCAGGAAGGCCTCAGACACTAGTGACTCATTATCCTTCCCACCACTTCACCCTGTTTACCTCAATTTCCTCATCTATAAAATGAGTTGAAGAGGAAATGGCAAACCACTCCAGTATCTTTGCCAGGAAAGCTCCAAATGGGGTCATAAACAGTCAGCCATGACTGAACAACAGCAAGAACAAGGCCAGTATCATTGGATGGCAGAGTACTTGGGGGTGAGTAAGGTGTAAGAGGATTGTAAAGATAGGAAGGGATGAGCTTATGAATAATTTTGAACACTAAGTAGGGGATTTTATAGTTGTTCCTGGACATGATACTAGAATTTATTAAGGGGTGGCATCAGATGGTCAGACCTGTTCTTTGGAAGATCACCTTGACAGCTGAGTGGAGAATGGAGTACAGTTGGGAGAGACTTGAGGGAGGGAGACTAATCAGAAGATGATTGTAATAATTCAGATGATGAGATGATCAAGGTCTGGGGTTTGCTTGTTCTTTTCTTTCTTTCTTTCTTTCTTTCTTTCTTTCTTTCTTTCTTTCTTTCTTTCTTTCTTTCTTTCTTTCTTCCTTTCTTCCTTTCTTCCTTTCTTCCTTTCTTCCTTCTTTCTTTTTTTATTTCTTTCTTTCTGTCTCCCTCTCTCTCTCTTTCTTTCTTTTCTTTTTGCAGGGGGGAAGGCAGGGCAATTGGGGTTAAGTGACTTGCCCAAGGTCACATGGCTAGTAGGCGTTAAATGTCTGAGACTGGATTTGAACTCAAGTCCCCCTGACTCCAGGTCCAGTACTCTATGCACTGTGCCACCTAGCCGCCCTGTTCTTTTTTCTTTTGGATGCAATTAAGTGACTTGCCCAGGATCACACAGCTGGTAAGTATCTGAGGCCAGATTTGAACTCAAGAAGAAGAGTCTTTCTGACTCCAGGGCCCGTGTTCTAACTACTTTGCCACCTAGTTGCCCCCTGAGGTTTGTGCCAATGTTGTAGCAGTGTTAGAAGAGAGAAGGGAGTGAATATAAGATGTTATACAGCTAAAATTAGCAGGACTTGGTAATAGATTGAATATAGTGGGGCAACAGAGAGGGAAATGGTGATAACACTGAGATTGTAAGCCTGGTTACTGGGAGGATGTGTTCTCAATAGTAACAGAGAAGCTAGAAAGATGGGAGAATTTGGGGGGGGGAGAGGATAATAAGTTCAGTTTGTGGGACAACCAGCTTGAGATATCTAATAGGCAGTTGGAGATGTAGTACTGGAGGTCAGCAGAGAGGTTAGGGCTAGATAAACTGATCTAAGAATAATCTGCTTAGGGGGACCAATAAGATTATCAAGGGAAACAGTGTGGAGGAAGAGGAGAAGGATAGAGTCCTATGGGACACCCATGTTTATTAGGAATTACCTGAATGAAGATCTGGAAAAAGAGACTTAGGAGTGGTCAGAGGTAGGAGGCGAAGCAGAAGAGAAGAGTGTCCTGAAAACCTAGAGAGAAGAGAATATTAAAGAGAAGAGGTTGATCAACAGTGTCAACAGTTGGGGTCTAGGGGCAGCTAGGTGGCGCAGTGAGTAGAACACTGGCCCTGGAGTCAGGAGGACCTGAGTTCAAATTTGGCCTCAGATACTTAACACTTACTAGCTGTGTGACCTTGGGCAAGTCACTTAATCCCAACTGCCCTCCAAAAAGCAAAAAAAACCCAAAAAACAAAACAGTTGGGGTCTAGAAGGATGGAGACTGAGAAAAGGCCATTGCGCTTGACAATTAAGAGATCACTGGTAACTTTATAGATAGCAGTTTCAGTTGAATAATGAAATTAAAGCCAAACTATAGAAAGTTAAGAGAACGAGAGGAAAAGAAGTGAAGGCATCTGTTGTAGATGGTCTTCTCAAGGAGTTTAGCCAAAAAAGGGAGAGATACAGGATGATAGGGATGGATGAATGAAATGAGGGTTTTTTTTGTTTTGTTTTGTTTTTAGGATGGAAGAGACATGAGCATGTTTCTTGATAATAGGGAAGCAGCCAGTGTATAGGAAAGCTTGAAGATAAATGAGAGAGTGGAGATGATAGAGGAGGCAATGTGCTTGAGAAGATAGGATGAAATGGGGTCACTTGTACAGGGGAAAGGCTACTTCTTCTTGTGATACAAGGTTGAAGGTAGAGATAGTAGAAGAAGGCATCTGAAAGATGTAAGATGAGAAGGAGAGAAGAGGGAGCTGTAATGGCCTTAATATTCTTAGTGAAATATGAGGAAAGTTTCTTAGCTGAGAGGGTGGGGAGAAGGAGAGTCATGGAAAGTTTGAGGAGGGATGAAAAAGTTTGGAAAAGCTTCTGTGGTAATTTGGACAGTGAGTCAATTAGGGAGATGTAAAAGGATTGCTTTGCTATAGCAAGGGCCTAGTTGAGTTTATGCAACATAAATTTGTTAGTGAATCTAGTCAGCACAGTGTTGTGTTTTTCTCCATCTTCATTTGGTAGTACGTGAATAGGAGTAATCTAAAGCTGAGGTTTAACAGGGCAAGATTAGTCATAGAATAAGAAGGTAAGGGATATGGTGCTTCAATGTTACAACCACTTGACATGTTATCACATTTGATTAACTTGGGGTATCAACTGATTTAAAAAGCTTAGGTTCTGGTCTAATATTTTCCAGACCAGTTAGGGGATAGACACAGCTTCCTCAGTTAGATAATTTAAAGTCCTCTCCCATGAAGAACTAATAGGATCTCCATAAACCTAAGTTCAACTAAGTTCAACTTTTCTTTGGTGTTTTGAGATTATATATCCTATATTTTGAAATACATCTATGTTTCATTGGTGGGTGTGCTCCCTCTATTTAAGCAGATTCTCGACCCTTCTGTAACTTAGTCAATGGTTTTTGAGAGTTCTATGTTTGAAAAAGTCTTCAGTCTATAGCCAATCTGATGAGAATCATCTTTGAATTTAACAAGGCTAGTTCACAGCCAACAGGCACACAGTTCATCACCTGACTTTGAACAGTTGCTATGGGCCTACTTGTGATTTAACTGATGTAGGAAATTCCCAGTGTGGACATTCACTCCAATTGAGCTTATTGCTGATGAATAAATTCTGTGTAACTTATGGTCAGTCTTTCAATAAGTATTTTCCCACAATGTGATAGGGACTAAGCACTGGGGAAAGGCAAAAAAAAAAAATAGTTCTTAGTCTCAAGGAACTCACAATCTAATGGGAAAGGCAACATGAAAACAACTGTCTTAGAGAGTTTCCCGGGAGCACTAAGAGGCTAAATGATATATAGTATGTGTCAGATGCAGAATTCGAACCCAGATCTTTCTGATTCCAAGCCCAATCTTTTAATCTGTCTACTATGCCACATCATTTGGTTTATGTATAATCAATGAATCCAACTCCTAGCATATACAGATAGCCATTAATTCTGGCCAGATTAGGTTAGTTCAAGTAGGCAAATATACTGGTAGGGAATATGGAGTGGTCTACTAGTTGGTATGGAGGTCCTGTATCTATGACAGTGGGGACGCTGACAGAATTACTTGTTAAAGTGCTGCTGTCATACCAACTCGAATCAGTGGTGTTAAGACTGGGTATGTGTAGTGCCTGCCCAGATCCTAATGGATATGATAGCTCTAAATGTGTCTTCAGAACTCCCCAAGCCTCTCAGGTGTCTTAGGTTTCTTATTTTATTTTATCTTATAGAACTTTGCGCCTCTCTACTTACACTGTACTTACTTTCCTGAGTTGGTACAACCTGTGGAGATTGCAACCCCTTCACACCTTCTCATCTTGTACAATTCTTGTTGGTAAGGCAAATCTTCCACAAAGGAGAATACCAGGTCAGGGCTCTAGGTAGTTGATATTTTATTATTATTTGTTATTTCCTTCCCTCTGGCTACATGGATGGCCAGGCCACCTCCCTTTCAAGTCATACAAATCTTTGATGATATAGTTTATAGTTCTCATGTAAAAGTCATTGTTGGTAATATGATGTAGTTTACTTAATTTATGGTACAGGTCTTTATGCTGCCTTATGAGTTATCTATAATTTTGGTATTTCTGAAATTATGGTGTTCAATGATTTATAGCCACACATTTGTACATATTGCGTTTCTTTTTAAAAAATGGTCATAAACTTCAAAGCATTTGACATAACTTCACATGAGTCTTGCAACAGGCTTGTGAGGTAAAGGTTCAACAGATATCATTATTGCCATTTAACAGATGAGAAAAGTGAGGCTCAGGGAAATGCAGTGACTTACCTTTCCTAAATGTCTGAAGGATGTCAAACCCAGTTCTCTCCTGCTTCCAAGTCCAATGATCTTTCTAAACCATGCTTCCAAGACACGGTTTAGCAGTAATTGATAGTTTAAAATTACTAAGCAGGTTTCCTCATATAATAGAATTACAGAACTGGAATGGATCTTAAAATAATAGACCATCAAGTCCAACTCTTTGTTTTACAGATTAGGAAACTGAGATCCTGAGAAGGTAAGAGAACCAGTTAGTACTTAGGGAAATTGTTGTCAAACTCCCAGGCCACTGCTTTCCACTATGGTCTGCTTCCAAATATTAAACAGTATTTGTGAACTTGCTTTATCTCCTCTTTTAAAGTTTAAGCTCCTTAAGAAAGGGGCTATTTATTTTTGGAGTTACCACAAAGCACAAAAGAGGTGCTAAAAGTAGAATGTGGAATGAGGCAGCCCCCCAACACAGAAGCTAAAGATAGGCAGCACACAACTCAAGATTCTTCCCCACGCAGGCGCAGAGAGTAAGAGAGTTCTTCCGTTCCTTCCGTTCCTTTGGTGTACGACCTAGCTTCCGGCCTCTCAGTGCGCAGGCGCGGAGTTCGGACCAAGATGGCTGCCCCCGTGGACCTGGAGTTGAAGAAGGTAAAAGAGGGTCTTGAGTGGGAAGAATCATCCCTAGGGAGTCCAAAGGACCTGTGAGCGAGGAAGTCGAGAAAGACACTTGGCATGACGAAACGAAGGGGGCTCTTGGGGGCCCGTGCAAGAGCCGGACCTTCTTCGCGCTCTCTGGGGCTGTGGGCCCCTGGGGGTCGGGCCCTTTCTTGGCCGATGCGCCCAGTGTTCGGGCGCCACAACGCTTGTGGAGCCTCTGTGGCTTGGGGGTGGGGGAGGGAACTCAATTTTGCAGGATAGAATAGAGGCAGGAAGCTGTTTTCTTCTGGAGTTGGGGAGATTCCAAGACTGTTCGTGTTTGAACCACGCCTCCCCTCCTCCGACCCCTCCCCCATCGCCGGTGCTTCTTCCAGAGACCTGCAGAGTCCCCTCATTTAAAAAAATCAAAATACTATTTAGATCTGAAAGGAAGCTTAGAACTCAATTTGTTTAGCAAGGATTCTGTAATTACGGTCAGAATAGATTTCAGATAAACCCTGTTTTGCTACACTATGACTGGGCAAGTCACATTCGAGGGCCCCTCTTTATAAAATGAGCCTTCCTCTTAGTACGGAGAGGCCTAGGGGAGGACGGCGAGTTGGCTGCCCTCTTTTTGGTAGACGGACGAAGAATGTTGAATGCATCTGTCACTTGGGGTCACAATCCGTTATTTTCACAACTCTTTTTTTGTCATGATGTAAGGAGGGGTTAACAGGGGGGGCGGCTATCCAGAGAGAGAATATGTTGTTAAGACAAAGACATCGATAAAACTTAGTAAAAATAACGTTAAATAAAATTAGGGAGTTAGACTAGATGATCTTCAAGGTTTCTTTCAGCTCAGAAGTCGTACAGTGTAATTATAAGAACTCTGGACTTGGAGTTAGAATGCCTGGGTTTGTATACTGGACTCGGGGGTTCCTTAGAATTCTGGCTTTAATACTTACTAGCTGTGTGACTATGGTCCAGTCAGTTCACCTTTCTGCTCCTTTCCTGAAAAGAGCATATTGTAAATCTCAAAGCACTGTGTAAATAGGAGTTACTAAATCCTGTATCCTTGTTTGTTTTTACCAATGGAGGTCTTTCTCCAAACTTTTAGAAGCCCCTCTGATTTTAGTAGGAAGTTTGGACTACCTGATGTTCTTATAGTACTTTCTATCTCAGACTTTCAAAGGTTTTGTTTGTTTTTATTTGTTTTTAAAGGCCACCTCTGGTGTTGCTTACTTGGGGAAAAAAAAATCTAACAAAGTTTTCCCCATGAAGTAAATTGAGAAGATTGAGAATTTCTGTGTAAATCATGGCTTCTAGGTATGTACATTTTCCAAAATTATTTTAGGTCTTTAGAGTACTTCAGGAGGGCTATGGTAGTTCTTAGAATGCAGTCATAGAATCAGAGAACTGGAAGAAATCTTAAAAAGTCCTCTCATTTTGAATAAAATCTATATTTTTAGGGATAGAAAGGGTCTTATAAATCCTTTGGTCAGCCTTTATTTCTTAGAAGAAATACTTAGCCCCAGAGAACTTATATGATCTGGGCAGGGTTTCATAACTATTAAGTAGGAAAGCCAAGACTAGGACCTAGTTTCTTGATTCTAGTGCTCTGTTACACTCTACTTTGATGATATATTTAGTCTTGCTGTTTGCAAGACCACATGGTCATAAATTTCTTCACTTAGAAAAAATAATTGCTAAAATAAGTTTCTACTCTTAAATTTAGTATGAGTTTATGGTTTAAGGAAAAGAGAAGGCAGTTAGAGGTGAGTTACAATGAGCAATATACTTCACTTACTTTCTGGGACATTGAATTTTTTTTCTATAAAATAGGAAAAAATGCAATAGAAATTTTTTCTCCTGAATGCAAGTTAAAATTGGCTTAAAGTTATTTTAACCAAGAGCTTAACAATAATTTGTCTTTAGTGAAAGGCAGTTATGTGTTTTGGTTTTAAAGTAGGCTAAAGATTTTATTTTTAAACTTTCCCCCAGTCATTTGTCAGAGACAAATGTGAAAAATTTCATCAATTAAATAATCTGAATCAGTTATGAGTGAGGGAAAACAGGGTGAAAATTTAAGTCAAGCTATGGTTTTACCATGCCTTAGTAATCACAAATGTTATTATTAAGGCATAAATTTGACAGCATGTAAAAATTATTCCAGGCACTTCAGCAAGAGTATTCACTGACGGTGTTTATGGATAAACTAGTAGAATTTTGCTTTGGTATCTGTGTGGGGCAATCAAGATATGATTCCATAACTGAATTTTCTTGTTCTGTTATAATAGTCATATTCTGAACCATTATATTACATGTATGGTATACATCTTTTATTTTCTCTCGTTTTCTTCCTTGAGCTTCTGTATTAGTTATTGTCTAACCTATTCATTTGGCATTTATATGCTACTTTGTTTTGTTATCTTTTTTTTTTTTTAAGCAGTCGGGGTTAAGTAACTTGCTCAAGGTTACATGGCCAGTTATTTTTTGTGTGGGTGTCATCTGAGGCCTGAACCTATTCCAGGTCTCCCATCGCTGGGGCCTGCACTCTTACTCACTGCGCCACCTGGCTGCCCCAGTTTTGTTATCTTTTTAATGTGTGTTGTCTCCCCAACTAGACTACAACTTCTTTGAATTGAAGGATTGTCTAAAACTCTTCCACCTTAGACTTTGTATAGCACTTTATACCTTTCTAATTTACTTATCATGCATACTGTGTATTATTGTTTTCTGAGTGTCTTCTTTTAGACTGTACACTTCATGAGGGCAGGGTTTGTCCAAACTATACTTATGTAAAAACCCCATGACTTACCTCAGCTTTGTTGCTTGTTTCTTTCTCAGTGCTTAGGAGAATGCTCTGCATTCACCATAGGTACTTTATAAATGTTTGTTGAATTTGTATTTTCAGTATTGAGAACAGTTCCTTGCACATAGTAAGTACTCAATAAATATTGATTGTTAACTGTTATTCTATATTTATTGGTAAGTAATAAAAACTTGACTCTGTTGACAGTTGTATTTTGGATTTTATTTATTAGCTTGCTCTCAAATGTTTTAAGTACTAAATCAATGACTTGGGGTTTTTGTTTTTTGTTTTTTTTTGGTCAGGCTTTCACAGAACTACAAGCCAAAGTTATTGATACTCAGCAGAAGGTGAAACTTGCAGATATACAGATCGAACAGCTAAATAGAACGAAAAAGCATGCACATCTTACAGATACAGAAATTATGACTTTGGTAGATGAGACTCACATGTATGAAGGTGTAGGGAGAATGTAAGTAAAGTGTCTTTATTAAGAGGGTGCTCTTGGGATGGTTTGTGGTTGCATTAATTCTGTAAAAATTGTTTTATTGATGCTTTGAGGGTGTTTTTTTTTAAGTATCGATGTCATTTTTTAGTATGTAGTCCTTTTCCCAACTCCAGTAGAACTTCCCCTTGTAATAAAGAACAGTTGAGCAAAACAAACTAATGTTGACCATGTCCAACAATGTATTCTTCCTTCTTTACTCGGTGAATCACCTTTCTGCCTTTAAAGTGGGCTGAAAAAAAACTCAGCAGTCACAACAGTCAAATGAACGCATAACTAACATGAAAGAAGTTGTAGTAATTGTCTGTAAAAAGCATTTTTCAGACATGAAGGATAGCAACTTATATAGGAGAAATCCTGTAGGAAATCAATTCCTCTTCCTTACTTTATGACCAATCATGTAAATGAATTTCCATTTGTGTTATGGACCAAGTCCACTTTATCTTCCATTAGTAGGAAAGAAGGTATAAAAACATGATTGCAAAAATCTAAGCCTATTATAATTCAGTTGGTGTGTCTGTTTTTGTTATTGTTTATTTTTGTATTAAATTTTTGTCTGTTGTGTGAAGGGATCGTTGCTTAAGGTATGGCAGTACTTTATACAGAAATTTTTATTGCTTAGAATTGGACCTCTGTATCACAATATCTTTATGATTGATTCATAATTAAGCTTAACATGTATCACCAAAACTATTTGTAAAATGGCATTATGAAAATGTCTAGATTCACGAATTTTTCTATTCTCCTTGAAAAGAAACAATCTGATTAATTATCATTTTACTTTCTCAGAATATATATTATACAACAAATTAATTTGCAGCTTTCTAAAGCCTAATGTTTTCTGGTTAAGCATGTTTTGAGAGGAAGTAAATTCTTATTTGAGTTAGTTGTTGAGATGTAGTAGAACTGGGAAGATGACAAAATTAAAACCCTTGATTATGTGGCTGGGCAGCACCGACTGCATACTTGGCATTCACTGCATGATAATTTTATCCATAAGTTTTTAGATGACAGCTCTAACTTTTCTAAGCATTGCCTGTTGATGTGCTGCATCTGAATTCCATATCTTTGTCTTTTGTTTGCAGCATCTAAGGAATTTCCAAAATGGAAAATTGGGATATATGTCTCTTACCACTTCTTTAACCCCTGGAGAGTTCTTGTTTTTATTTGAGTATTTTAATTTAATTTCTTCTGTCAAGTAGCTAGGAAGATGCTTTTTTTCCATCTAGTAGTTAGGAAGAAGCCAAGTACTTCCATTAAAGTAATTTGACATAAATAACTTAAAGGCAGGGATAGATAGATAGCAGGCATGATAGACCAGTGTTCTCTCCAGAATATTTGTTTTAATTAAATACTGTTTCTTTTTAAAGAAAATCTCTTTTTCAAACATTTGATATGGTGATACTCTTCTGTGGATTAAAACTTAACTTTTAATTTTGGCTTCCTTGTTTCCAGTATCACATTGTGTGAGTTTGACTCTGTATTGTAGGGGCATGTAAGGTGAACAGTTTGTTGTTTAGCTAGAATGAGAATGCATTGAGTGAGAGATTTGTGAGTATCAGTCTAGTCATGAGGACATTCCCTTTCTTGATGCTAAGCCTGAACTATCTATTTATGAATTTGTATTCTTGGTTGCAGTATCTTTGTGGTTCAGTTCTTTTTTTTTTTAATTTCCAGTCATTATCTTAGTTACTTTGTCTCTTTTTTGGGGGGGATGGAGGATATGTTAGCATCACTTTTTTTGTGTTAATTAGGTTTCAGGGTTTGATTTAGGATTTGTTCTAGCATTTTGAGGATGATAAATGTGAAGTTACTTCTTTGTTTTAATTCCGAGATTATTGGCGCTTTTTTTTACTCCTTTGGAAAAAGAACAGTAGTTTAAAGAGGGTAAAATATGTATGCATTATAATATATTGCTAGTGACCCAGTCCAGAAGAAAGAAGAAAAATACATCTGATATGAAGTGTTAGAAAAAATAAAAATGAATAAGAAATTACTTCAGCAAAGAAATTTACAAAACTACTGATAGGCTAAGTGCCTTTTAATTATTATGTGGGGAAAATTTGGTAGTAGTAGTTAACACTTATACAATGGCTGTTTTTGGTTTAGTACAAGTAAAATCAAGTTTCATGGTGAAAGATGATGAATTACTATATACTGTATGTTGTGAGTATTCATTGCTCAAAGCTATATTCCTGTCCCATGGCGTATTGCCAACACATTTTCATTCTCTTACTTCATATTCTTTGGAGAGGCTTGTTATGTAGCCTGATACTACTACCACCAATTTCTAGTTTTGCTACTTAAGCTGTTTGTGAGCTGACCTCACTGTGCTACTTTGAGAACCATGATGAAAGTTACAACTGTGGAATGATCTGTCTGAATATTTGGAGGCATTTGCCTTTGTGTCCAGCATGCAAGTAGGCAGAGTGGTCCTTGCATCTTTTGTGATTGAAAAGAAAAAAAAATTATAATGGTACATGTAATTTTCCCTCTTTACCTTATTTGAGGTAGTTAAACTCAGTGAGAGGAGTATTTTTTCTATTTTTGTAAGAATTGTATTTGAAAGTACATGTAAGAAATGCCATTTTAAACGTGATAAGACATTTGAAAATACCATGGTTAGGAAAAATAGGACTGTGGATATTTTTCTAAGTAAAGATATGACCCTGTTTTGATGCCTTATCAAATTTTTCTGATGCTGTTTTCTCGGTGGTTATTTTTGTTGAGCACTGCATGAATAATTTTCATCCTTTCCAAAGAGAAATGAGATGTTTTTATGGGTGGAACTTGAGTAGATTAGCCTTTAAGAAGAATGGTTACTGCCCTTTTAAAGTTGAACAGAACTGTAAATAACTGGACTATTTAAAACCTAATTTAGAGGTGTGCCACATTTCTGTTTTTTTTTTTGTTTTTGTTTTTGTTTTTACATTTAAGGAACTAAGAATGAACAATGGTATAAATCTACCAGCTAGTTAAGTGTCTAGCAATGCAGAAATTGCTGTTTGGGAACTGTGCTTCTATTTCTATTTGGTTAAGTAATTTAATAGTCTGTAACTCTTGAAGGATTCAGAAGAGTAAAACTTAATGTAAACATAATACAGGTGTAAAATGAAACAGGGCAGGTGTATTATTGACACAACTCAGTTTTTTTGGGGGAAAATTTAAATAGTTTTGCCGTTTTTACAGTTTAGGGATAGATTTAGAAATTTGGACTCATAACATCTTGAACTTTTTATATGAAATAACAGAGTATATTGGTTTTTTCATGGATTGCTTGAGTAACAATATCATGAAAATCCAAGAGAAAATATACATGATTTCCCTTTAGTTATATTAGATTGAAAAAACATAATAACAATATCTTGTATTTTACAACTATATTCTAGAATAAATTTGGTTCTCCTATTTTGTTTTATGTGATTTTAATTTTTTAAAAAATCTGTGCTATAGTTTACTGATAGATTAGGAGCTAAAAATGGAAAATATGTCAACATGGAGGAATGCTGATTTATTAATGTCATCTGACTTTCTGAATCATGTTTAAAGATTATGATGCAATAATATTACAGTGGTTGCAATGTAATAATATTATGAACAGGTTTGGTCTGTGTGTTCTTTTAATTTTTTAATCCTAGCTCCATTGATACAATATATGGAATACATTTTTTTTTAACATAGAACCATAGGCCAAATTACTTTGTAAGTAAGGGAGAATAGAGTTCCTGATTTTTGTGTTGCTGTAAGAATATTCTCCCCCTCCCCCATGGTGGTGTTTTTTTTTTTACTGACTAAATTTAAAGTCTTTGTTCTCATTCCTCAGGGAATGCTGTTAAAGAAAAAAATCTTTTCCTGTTATGCAGGGAACAATTACTTAAGTTCTGTTGACACCAAATACATATATAACTTCAAATAAATAAACTTCCTAAAGCTCTAGTCTTCCGTAGATGTCATATTAATAGACAGTGAATCTTTTGAATAATAACTTGCTAGCAATTTAAAAACTTGATGTTTAAAATTGATACTTGATTAAAAAATAAAGTTACTTCCTAGAATTACATCACTTTTTTTTCAAGACTGAGAATTTAGGAAACACTTTTATAGCAACTATTTAACTTTTTCTCTGCAGAAAAGTGTTTTCTATGATTCTTTCTCTATTTTTCTCTCAAGCCTTAGGACCTGTCTCATTGGAAGTCAGGAAAATGAGTTTTAAGATGTTGCCAATCAGAAATCCATTATATTGTAAAGTTTCCAGTTTGATTTCTTGAAGTAAGATGTCCAAAAGTCAAATTTTTTATTTAATGTATTTAGATTATAGCTATTTGTTTATTTGAAGCTCAGGGTTGAAAAGCTCACTGAAAAATATATGTAATATTGATGCAAATTAGTGTGTTGATGATTTATCATATAGCAAGATTCATACCATTTTTCTAAAGTGACTTTAAAGAACTAGAATGATTTATGAAATTTTCTTAAAAGTAATTATTATTATTATTATTATTTTTTTTTTTGCTTTCTTTTGGAGGGGGGAGGGTAGGGCAATTGGTTAAGTGACTTGCCCAAGGTCACAGGGCTATTAAGTGTTAAGTGTGTAAGGCTGAATTTGAATTCAGGTCCTCTTGACTCCAGGGCTGGTGCTCTATTCACCATGCCACCTAGCAGCCTCAAAAGTAATTAAGTGGAATAAAACCCAAATAATTAAGTGAACTTTTGTGTACATAAGAATGGAAGAGAAATGAAAAGCCTTATTGTTTTGGGGTAGCTAGGTGGTGTAGTGAATAGAGCACAGGCTCTAGAATCTGGAGGACCTGAATTCAAATGTGGCCTCAGATACTAACTAGCCCTGTGACTGTGGGCAAGTCACATAAAGTTGATTGCCACCTCCTCCAGCCTTCCCCCCAACCTCCCCAAAAGTCTTATGTTTGCTGTATTGAGGTAAATAAGAAAGATGGAAACTTCCTGAATTTTGTTACTTTGAAAAGGAAGAATTGTGTGCCACGATAAGCTGAACTCTTAAGAGGATTTCTTGTAGGAGAAAAACAGAATAGCTAAGCTATAGTCAGAGTTTTCTGATTTTAGCCATCAGTTATCTCATAGTGGCAAATTTAGGAACAGTGTGCTATTTAATCTGTTTGAGATGAGAAGACTCATGCTTCAGTCAAGAAACATAATCTACTTAATGAAACATCCAAAAAGACTTGACAAGAAAATTGGTGACCTAGATGTTAAGAGTATAAATGAACAAAAACTGTAATAATTAATTACTAAAACTCCTTTCTCAGTTTTTTTACTTATATTGGGACTTGGCTTTGAGTTTCATCTAGTGTAGTAATTAAGATTGTTGCATGTATAATTAGTACTTGTGCTTTTGTAAAGAATGTATGCTTATGTTATTTTTAGAACTTAAATTCAAATGGACACATCAGAAAGAATGTTTGCTTCGTGCTATGGCCAGGAACTCTTATTGCCAGCTTTTTGTTTAAGGAAGATCAATTACTTTGGGAATGATATCAGCTTGTTTAGAAGACATATTCCTTTGGCCTTTTTTTTTTTTGCTTTTTTTTTTTAGGGGGAAAGGCAGGGCAGTTGGGGTTAAGTGACTTGCCCAAGGTCACATGGCTAGTAAGTATTAAGTGACTGAGATCAGATTTGAATTCAGGTTCTTCTGACTCCAGGGCTCATGCTCTATTTACCGTACCACCTAGCCACCTCCCCCACTGACCTTTAAAAAAAAAAAAAACCAAAATGTTCTTATACCATGCAAAGGAAAAATTTGCATAGAAGCATAAATTCAGTGTTAAAAAGCACATTTATTTAAATAAGTTTTTTATTGATGCCTTCTGTTTTTCACATCATCATAGTTTTCCCCATTGTCCCTTTTCCTTCTCTTCTTCCTCTTCCCAGAGAGCCGTCATATAACAAATAGTGTTTCTAAAAAGTATATTTAAATAAAGACATGATTGTGCTAAGCCTGGCTTTTTATGTTGTTTGATCTTGTATTAAAAAATTTGCACCATGGTGTACATCCCTGTATATATGCATTTTAGACATTTGTTGCAATGCCAGAATATATTTATACTTTCTCTATGACTTTCTCCTTTTGTATTAGGAGCCTGTTCTGTATTTGGCTCCTACCACTCATTGGAAGTTCATCTTTTGGTGGCATTCAGCTTGATTTTGGTATCTCCGTTAGCACTTCACATAGTATCTGGCAGAAGAAGGAATAGAGGATGCTAATATCAATTTTTAGACCATCTGTAAACATTAATTCTTGGTACTCTTAAATATACTATTTTTGTTCATTGAACAAATTGACATACTACTTACTGGAGGGATTAGATTATGTCACTATTGACATTTTTGCTGTGAATGAAATCAGAAGACATATGTAAGGGATATTGAAGTTAAGTGGAAGAATGGTTCCACAGTTTCTTCTTGGAAAGGCAGGTAAAGGAATTAGAGTTGATTTCGTTGTGCCTCTAAGACATTAAGAAACTTTATTTCATGGGACACCAGGTTATCTTGCATTGTGGTGTTCGCAATGAGATTAATAAAAAGAACACCATGATGATGGTTGCTGTTTATGCAACATCTTTTGGAGAGTTTCTCTGCAATGTGCTTGATTTCCTCCAAACCAAGTAGGTATGTGCATTGACACTCATTGATACTGGGCCTTAGTGAAAAGTGGGCACAGTGAAAATTACTTTGGAAAATTTGGTTTAGGATTAAGAAATTAAAGAGGTCAAAGCATTGTAGACTACTTAAAAGCCTCAGGCCTGGATATAATGAATCTTATTTAAGAAGAAAATCAGAGGTCACTGGACGCATCACAAGAAATGAAATTGAGTATATCTTCAAATGGAAAAGGATTGGTTATTGATCGAAAAGTAATTTCAGAATCAACTATCTTTATAGGCAGACCCATTGGGTCTTTTTTTAGTTGAATATTTTCTCTTTTGAACTTTTAACGTTTTGTTGTTTTTAAGATAATTTTAGCTTGGTTGTTGTTAGCACTAGAGTGTAGATGTCTTATTACAGATATTTACAAAATTAAATTTGTAGAGATGAAAGCTGAAGCATGACTGCTTATCACTAGAATTCTTTTCTGTGTTGGATAAGCAGAGACTTGATAGTTTTTGATCATGAATGCTATTCTCTAATAATCCTATGAGTAACTTTGGAAATATGAAGAAAAGTATTTGAACACATATTTGTAAAAATTTAATATTTTCTTTTTTCCTAGTTACATGTAAAAACAATTTTTAACATTCTTTTTTAAAATTTTCAGTTCCAAATTCTATTCCTTCCTCTCCTGCCCTCCTCATTGAGAAGGCAAACAATTTGACATAGATTATACATGTGCAGTCATGCAAAACACATTTCCTTGAGCACATATTTTCTTTTTTTTTTTGCTTTTTGGAGGACAATTGGGGGTTAAGTGACTTGCCTAAGGTCACACAGCTATTTTTTGTGTTAAGTGTCTGAGGCCGGATATGAACTCACGTCCTCCTGACTCCAGGGCTGGTGCTCTACTCACTGCACCACCTAGCTGCCCCCAAACACGTATTTTCTTTTCTTTTTGCCTTTTGGAGGGCAATTGGGGTTAAGTAACTTGCCCAAGGTTACACAGCTAGTTTTTTTGTGTGGGTGTTAAGTGTCTGAGGCCAGAACTGAACTCAGGTCCTCTCCAGGGCCAACAGGCTTTACTCCCTGCGCCACCTAGCCACCCCCACCAAACACATATTTTCTAAGGAAGATAGTTTATAAAGTGGCTGAAAGTTAATGTTGGGTTCAAGAAGATAGCCCAGTTTAGAGTCTGAGGTAGTTAGTTCTCTTATTACTACAACAGAACTTTTGTTCTGTCATAGAAAACATTTTTTTTTCTGGTTAGTAATCAGAAGCACTTACTTTAGTATTCATTTGGGTTCTCCACTGTAGCTTTTTATCTTGCTGCATGGATATATTTATTGCATATCAGATTTGGGAAAAGTTAGGGAACATTATTGAAATCTTTACACTGAACTATAGACTTTTATCTTTCAATTTCAGTAAAATAATTGGGCTTTGATAGTTCTTGAGCAAGTTTGATTTCTTCAAAAAGTTGACCAAAGGTTTAAGGGAAGATAAATTGCTTCATCAATTTCCTTCACTGACTCATTTTGCTATTGTCATTGGAATGAAGTAATACTGTATAATAAGCAAGTTTTTATTCAACCTTTTTATATATTCAGACCTTACAATGATCAATATCAGAATATCTTTTCAGACATCTGTTAACTCTGTATTATCAAAAGTCAGGAGGACCTTTGCATTTGTAAAATTCTGAGATCTTGATAGTCATTTAACAGTTTCTATACACTATAAAAACATAGGCAAAAGAAGACATGCATCTGCTCACAGACTGCTTTGCAGATCTTGTGCTTGACCATGGATTTTTATTAAATAATATGGAACTGAAAACTGTTCATTAATTATGCTTAGACAAGATGATGTCCATAAAGATATTGCTATCAAAGGAATAATGAAATCAATCAAAAAATCTAGCACCAACATGCATCGAACTCTGGACCAGACTAAAAATCTATACATCAGTGGTAGTCTGTAACTTTTTTTTTTTTTGCTTTTTGGAGGGCAGTTGGGGTTAAGTGACTTGCCCAAGGTCACACGGCTAGTATTTGTGTTAAGTAAGTCTGAGGCCGAATTTGAACTTGGGTCCTCCTAACTCCAGGGCTGGTGCTCTATTCACTGCGCCACCTAGCTACCCTAGTCTGTAACTTCTTAAAGAATTATGATACTTAGTTCTGGCATAGATGTCGCATCTGGATTTTTAAGGAGTTGCATGAGCACATTTTGTGAGCCCTACTGAATAGCAAGTGGTAGGACAAGGTCAGCACTGATATCCTGGTTTGCAGACAGTGAGCCTGCCAGCATTGAAGAGATGCTCATTATAATACATCATCTTTGGGTAGCTAGGATAGATAACAGCAGGATATTCAACAAATGTTATGCAATGAACTGTAGTGATGACAAGCAGAGATTTTTTTTAAAAAAGTGTTTTAAAGATTCAATGAAGAAGTTATTCAATGTGTTTGATTGTGGATGACTAAAATTCCACAGTAGAAGACAGATGTGTAGGTATGAGGAGTAGAATTTCTCTTTTGAGTAAAGACTTTGGATCTGAGAGGCAGAATAGCAAACAGGCCAGATGGAGAAGATAAAAATCAAATGACTTAGTTTCATAGTGGATTTTTAGGCAATTATACATAGATTGTAATCACATATTAAATAGCATCATTTAAAAAAATGAAGTATACTTTGCATTCATTAAATAAAGACTTGAAAAATGGTATGGCATATTATTTAGAGAGCTGGCCCTAGGAAGATTCAGGTTCAGTTTCTGCCTTTTACACGTACTCCCTGTGGGATTGTAGACAAGTCACTTAACCTCTCAGCATTCCAGGCAGCTGTCTAAGACTATAATTTGCTGAGAAGATGCTGATCTGCATTGTTAGAGAAAGTTCTTCTTCACCAGTTATTCCCTCCACCAGTGAAATCACAGGTCCTGTCAAAGGTAAAAAGAAATGGCCACCTTTTTTTCCATGTTCAAAGACTGTCAATTGGAACTTCCCGGGAAGTCTGGAAAACACTTGCATGTCTTCTTATATTCACTGGCTGTTCTTAGAAGGAAAGTTGGATAAAGTTTTGAAAAAAAGACCTAAGACTTTCATAAGTCAGTACATTTTGAGGCAGAGTGCTTTGTGAAGGTTAAGAACTTTTGGCCTAACAAAAAGAGATATGTTTCTATGTGTGAGCTGTTTTAATTCACAGCATGTCTGTCTGTCATAATATGTCTATGGTACCAAAAGATGAGAAACCATACTTTTATCCTGAGCATTTCTTAACTCATAGTGAATTTTGAGCTGTAATAATCCAGCTGGGGCAATTTTGAGCATTTTTAGTATCGTCATTCATAACTTCTTCCTGTAATGAATTTAGTTTTTGTGAGTCTGAAATTACTCTGCCTGATCACATGTTGATGGGTTAGGACTAATGACTTGTAGACACAAATAGTAGAAAAGAGGAATAAAATTCTTATTTAAAAAAAACAAAAACACTTTTTTCAATATTGCTTTTACATTTATGGAGTTAAAATGACTGTTTTTAAGGGGAGAAATGTACCCTGGGAGCTGTAATTGTAATTGACTAAGTTCTTCTTTTGGGAAGAGCAGCTGAACTAGATTAGGGGTATACAGAGAATCTCCATTCTGGAGACGGCATCATTTTGAGGGTATTGAAGAATTTATTCTCAAGCTACCTGAAAGAGAAAAAAATACTGAAAGTAGCATAAAGATACTGAGTATAAAGTTTAGTGTATATAAAGATACTGAATGTAACATATGCTGAGAGAAAAAGACATGTGTGGTATTGCTCCTGCAGGGAGAAAGCATTTAAGAAGATAGTAGTAACTACTAACCTATGTATGTACTTTTTCTGTATCATGAGAAAAATTGATATGCATATCAAGGGTGTCCTTCGTGAAAACATTAGATGGGATAGGAAGGCTTTTGTAAATGATATTCTGAAGCAGATCACATCTTTATAGTCACATTTTTGACTAAAAGATGCAAATAATACTTATATTGCACTCCCACTAAAGTTGTTGACTGTAAGAAACATTTGACTTAGTCAAAGACAGTGCAGCCTTAAAGATTTTTCTTTAGGGGGCGTCTAGGTGGCGCAGGGAGTAAAGTGCTGGCCCTGGAGTCAGGAGGACCCAAGTTTGGTTCCAGTCTCAGACACTGTCTTAACACGCACATAAAAAAACTAGCCCTGTAACCTTGGGCAAGTTACTTAACCCCAATTGCCCTCCAAAAAGGCCAAAAAAAAAAAAAAAAGAAAAGATTTTTCTTCAGCAAAATATTTCCCTTGCATATGTTTTGATCATCAAGGATTCCTTGATAGATGAAAATTCAGAAAGAACTTTGATATTCTGCTTATTTATATTAAGTGAAACAACAAATAGTCCATGTTTATCAGCTGTGTTTGCCGCTGTTATGGAAGCTATTTAGTGCGTTGTTCAGATGCAGGAGAGATTGATTCTCTAAGATGCATCCATTTACAGTAGACGTGTTGTTTTGTTTCAAGCCCTAGAACATTGCAGAGCCTTTTAAATAAAATCCATAATCACTCAGAAGTATTCAGCCTAATTATCCACACAAGAAAAACTAAGGGGGTGGTGAATTAATATTGACCACACTATGATATACATTTGGATGGAAAGCCCATTGAGCTGGGCTATCAATATGTATGCCTTGGACAGACAAACACCATAATTTACAACTAATTAGACCCAGAATTGACTAGTAGGAAGAGAGCAAACATTAGGGAAACCACATAGCTCTTTTTATGACCTCATACTTCTCCCTGAAACAAAATCCTATCTTTTTAATACCAGTTCTTCCTTTGATGGATGTTATGTGATTACAAATCATGGAATAATACCACAATCTCTAAAGAAACAAAATGGTAGCCTCACAAGTGACAATAGAAAGATTCATTGTGGGCACAAATAGGCACCAGTGATACACTGTTTGCAAAAAGTGGCAAAAGAGAAAGGAAAGTGATATGTAACTGAAGGAGATTAGCTATTTTTGTAGTGAGATGCTAGAATAGCATTATAGGATAACAGATGAATAGTTTATGTGCTGAACTGGTACCCACATAATAAGAGATGCAGAAGGTCTTTAACATGTATTCCTGTAGAGGATTTACAGGATGACATAGATAAGAATTGCAGAAAAGAGAAGTGATAATATGAGAAGGCATGAATGGGTTGTGATGTCTGCTATTTGATAGAGTAGCCATCTCAATAAGATCACACCTCTGAAATGTTGAAGTATACCTGATATTACAATGCTTTCTGACAGCACATAAACTTAAATTTCTCCCAGTCCTTCTTGCTGCTTTCACCTTGATTATTAAGCTTGGTATCTAGCTGTTGTGATAGAATTTTTCTTCCCTATTACTTTGTGAGTCTGTCCAGAGGCAAGTTTTTGAGCATCTGTTCAATATACTTGTTCCTAGCTTTGGTGGGTCCTGCTTGGCCTTTGAGAATGGTACAGAAGAGCACATAACTTTGGAAGGCATGCAGATGTGGGAAGTTTTTTTTTTTTTTTTGCTTGCCGAATGTGCTTGCTTTCTAGTAACTTTATTTTCTACTCAAAGGATTTAATATCTGCTCAGATCCTTTCTTTTTAAAGGCTACATAAATAATGACTTGACTGCTAATCTTAGCTTTGAAAGTTTCCCAGACACTAATAAAGATGATGCCTTGGTGACCTGTTATTTGACTGCTACTCTTAGGCCAGCAGTCAAGGACATTTTGGAAAATGTACATTTTATTATGAAAACATATCTGTGGCTAAGAGACCTTTTGGATAAAATCTTGTTTTTGTCAGTCAGAGAATTTTGTGTCTTGGATTTAATTGGCACTATGTGGTCTGTATTCCTGCTTTTTCACAAGGTGTCTGAGCAAGTACCATCCAATACAGTTCCTTCTATTCACTAAGAAATTGAAGTGTAGAAGTTACTTATGTTGTCAGTTTTATCCTTAAAATCACAGAGAGCAAATATCATTAGGATTAAATGAGAAATTTTGGGAATGAAGGTTATCAAAGCAAAATATCTCACATGAATTTTTAATCTCTTTGTAAGAAGTCACTTAGGCCCATAAATTAGTAAGGTTTTTTTTAAGGGATCTGAATTTTCATATAATTAAGAATGGCATCAGTGTTTATATTAACTGATCTCTTTACTCAAGATAGAAGCTTCAAATATTCAGTGAGGTTAAAAAGAAATTTATCAGATCCCAGTATAGCATTGTGGGATTGTCCTCTGGCAGTCTGTGTGTATGTGAGTGAAGGGAGATGGAGTTGGAAGAGGAGGAGGAGGAGGAAATTGTATCCTGGGCATTTTGAAAAAATAATTGGCTCTTGATTTGTACTGGTTTCACTTGCCTTTTAAATGTATATAAAATCATATGTGTGTAAAGTCTCTTGTGAATATGGAACACTTTAGTCACACATATCTTTTAGCATTATAGGGTTGATTCAGGAAACAATATATTCTTACCTTATTTTTTTTTAAATTTGACCTCTTATTCAATTCAGTAAACATTTATTAAGCACTTACTATATGCATGTCACCCTGCTGGACAACTGACTAATTCTTTAAGTTCATACATTCAAATCATAATTAGTGCTCAGAGAAGAACCATTTGTCTATTTTTCATTGATTGCAAGATTTGTCCCATAAACTACTTCTATTGGAATATCTTTCAGATAGAGTGTATTGAGTGTTTTAGGTTTTGCTACTTTAAAAATATGTTTATTTTTATGAAATAGAAATGCATAATGTTCTGTTTGAGAGCATAAATAAATGCTGGTAACTTATTTTTTTCTGACAGTTTTCATTTGCAAAGAAGTCCTTTCCTTACAACAACCCTGTAAAGGAATGTAATTTGCAGAGTATTTAGAAATTTATTTTATTGATATTTTTTATTTTTATATCACATATTTCCCTCTTGTATCCTTTCCCCCCTTCTACCTTTCCTTGAGAGGTATCACTTGGAACAAAGAATTAAAAGGGAAAAAATTTCAATAAAATTTACTAACATATCATGAAATGGTTGAGTATATGCAGTATTTCTTACCTTTGGTGCCTTTGTCAAAGAAGTTGGAGTGGGGTGCCTTGTCATAGATTTCTGGGGCCAAGATTGGTCATTATAATTTCCCAGTATTCAGTTTTGTTGTTGTTGTTTCCATTTATATTGTTTTCCTGGTTCTACTTCACTTTGCATTAATTTACATTTCTTTTTGTGCTTCTCTATGCTTATCACAGACATCATGTCTTAAAGCACAATAATTTTCCATCACATTTCTGTCCCCATTCCATCAGTGGGCATCTACTTTACTTAACAGTTGTTTTTTTTTGCTCCATACAGAGGTGGTTATTGTAGTAAATATTTTGGTGTACACTGATCTTTTCTTTCATCATCGCTGAGTGGCTAGCATATACGTTTTTGGAGCCAGGGAGATCTGTATTCAAATCCAGCCTTAGACACTTAAACTGTGTGATCCAGGGCAAGTCACTTACCCGCTCTGAGCTTCAGTTGACTCATCTGTAAAAATGGTGGTGGTGAGGATCAAAAGAAATAACCTATGTAAAAATACTTTGCAAACTTTTAAGCTCTGCATACATGCTAGCTATTACTATTGTAGCACAATAATATTCCGTTACATTCGTGTGTTACAATTGCTTAGCTATTCTCAAATCAGGGGGGCAGATGTACTTTGCTTCCAGCTCTTTGCTGCTACAAAATTGTTCCTAAAATTATATGTTATGTTGGTGCTTATGGGGCTTTTTTATCCTTGGAGTTTAAGCCTAGCAGTGGAATCTGTGGATGAAAGGGTGTGGACATTTTACTCACTTCCTTAATACAATTCCAGATTTCTTTCCAGAATGATGGGAGCAATTCACGACTCTACCAGCATTGCCTGTCTTTTCATAATCCTTTCAAACATAGACTTTTCCTATCTCTTGTCATTTTTAATTCAACTATTATTTTTTCCATTTTGCAGATAAAAATCCTGAGGTTAAGAGAGATGAAGTGACTTATCTAAGGGCCCCTAGCTAACTAAAGTCATATAGCAAGGATTTGAACCCAGATTTTCTAAATCCAATGTTTTATCCTCCTAATCCCAGAAAGAATTGTTAACTCAGTGGTAGTATATAAAGAAAGCAAAACAGATAATTTGTTCATTTAATTTTTTTCCATCTTTCTCTGTCAGCACTGAGCCTGAATGTAAAGGGGAAAAATGTATTTTCCTTATTTGTATTTTTGGCCTTTTAAACAATAATAGGACTTATACACTGCCTTTTGTGTGAGTAATTCATACATACACTAAATGCATTGATCCTAACACAGTAGTTGATTGTATGACTTTAAAAGGTCATGGGTTACTGTTAGAAAATGGATGAGGGGGAGCTGTATTTTACAGATATTGCTTTAAATATAGTTGGATAAAAGTAATTAGTGAGCTGCAACTAATAAAATATTAAATGTAGGTTAAAGAGCATTTTTTTATATGTTTAAGATATTCCTTTGTGGTTGATTTTTTTTTTTTACCTTTTTTGGGGTTTTTTCCTTTTTTTTTTTCTGTAAACTTATAGCATCAGGCCTTGATCCTTTGTCAGCCAAGAAGATTGAGTATTGCTTTCCTTCTAGACAGAGTAGCGCACAAAATACTTCCTTTGGTTTGACTAGTAGGACTCCCTTTCCTTTAATGAGTTTTGTGCTTGTGGTTAATAGTTATTGATTTGTGGTGAACACAGCTTCCTTGCTTAATTTTCAACTTTTGTTTTCTAGGTTTATTCTTCAGTCCAAGGAAGTAATTCACAACCAGCTGTTAGAGAAACAGAAGATAGCAGAAGAAAAAATTAAGGAACTGGAAGTAAGTTTTAAGCAAATGATATCTGAAGTAAAGTTGAAAGTGAGGAACAGGGAGCAGTCTCTCTGCACTCAAAAAAGTTATAGTGATAAGATTTTTTTTATCTGGATTTTTTTTCACCACTAAAATGTGAATTAGGAGAGGGCTCTTTAAACATATAGTATGGGGAATGAGAACTCATTTATAAAGTCAAAAAGAGCCTGCCTAGATTTTGCCCATTGAATTAAATGAATACCTCAGTTCTTTTAAAAATTTAATAATACCTTTTTTTGTGTGTGTGGAGGCAATCAGGGTTAAGTGACTTGCCTAGGGTCATACACCTAGTGTCTGAAGTCATATTTGAACTCAATTCCTCCTTACTCCAGGCCAGTGCTCTATGCTCTGCATCACCTAGCTTCCCCCAAAAGTTTAATAACATCTTGAATGAGACCAAGTGGTAGGGACCTTGGTGTAATTTGTTGTTAGTCAACAAGCATTTATTAAACTTCTTCTATTTGTCAGTCACTGTGCTAAGTGCTGGGGATACGTATAAAGGCAAACCATCCCCCCAAAACCAGTTTTTGCTTTCAAGTGGCTCTTAAGCAAATGTAAACCACTATATACAGATAAGATAGATATATTAATTATAATCTGAGAGAGAAGGCATCAAGATTAAGGAGGACTAGAAAAGGCTTCTTGCATAAGGTAGGACTTTAGCTGCCTTTGGAAGGCAATCAGGGAAGCCAGAAGGTGGTGATAAGGAGAGAGAAAGAATTCCAGGTATGAGGGACAGCCAGTGAAAATGACCTGAAATTAGGAAATGGAGCATTTCATTCCAGAAACAACAGGGAAGGCCAGGAACATGGTGGAGAGTAAAGTGTAAGAAGACTGGAAATGTAAGAAGGGGCAGGGTTATAAAGAACTTTAATATTCTTTTCTTTTTAAATTTTTATTTCCAAATTCTCTCTCTCCCTCCCTCCCCAGTTAAGAAGGCAAGAAATAGGATTTCAATTATACATGTGAAATTATGCAAAATATATTTCTATATTAGCCTTTTTTTTTTTGCAGGGGGAAAGGCAAGGCAATTGGGGTTAAGTGACTTGCCCAAGGTCACACAGCTAGTAAGCATGTCAAGTATCTGAGGCTGGATTTGAGCTCAGGTCCTCCTGGCTCCAGGGCTGGTGCTTTATTCACTGCGCCACCTAGCTGCCCCTATATTATCCATTTTTTAAAAGCAAGAAAAATAAAGTGAGAATATAAAGAATTGTAAAAGCCAAACAGGTTTTTCCTTTTGATCCTAAAAGCAATAGGGATTGATTCAAAACTAGATTTTTTTGAATGGAGGGAGTATGTGACATGGTCACACCTACTCTTTAGGACGATCAACTTAACATCTGAATGGAGAATGAATTGCAGTGGTGAAAGACTTGAGGCCAGAAGACCAGCCTTAAGGCTCTTGTAGTCCTAGTGTGAAGTGATGAGGGCTTGCATCAGGGTGCTGGCGATGTGAGAAATTATTATTTCTCTCTTATATTAATAATCAGTTATTGAATTAGGACCAGGATTTTTTTTTTTTTTAATTTTAAGCAGTTGGGGTTAAGTAACTTGATCAAGATTACATGGCCAGTTATTTCTGGGTGTGGTGCTGAGTATCTGAACCCGGGATTCGATCTCCAGGTCATCCCGACACTGGAGCTGGTACTCTTACTCGCTGTGCTACCTGGCCTCCCCTGGGACCAGGATTTTTTTTCGGAAACCTGTAGAATGTTCAGTCTCTGAAGGACATTGTTGATGGGAGACCCCACCCAACCAGAAAACTTACAAAGAATTTAATCTGAGGTCAATTCAGGTCCATTGTGTCCCATTCAGGCAGGATAGGATTGAGGCTAGGGATGATCTGGGAGCAAGAGTGATCAAAGTCATGTTCCCCAGTGCCTCATTAGAATGGGTCCACCTCTCATTATATAATATTCATTCTCTTATTTTTAACTGAACAGAGTTGATTCCCCACCTTCAGGAACACCCATTCTTCCAAGGGCTTATAAGTGTTGAATGAGTCTTTGGCATTCTAGAGAGCCACTGACCCCTTTTATTAATTATCTGCTAGCATAATTAATAAAATGATCAATTACCCCAAAACTCTGTCTCTCACACGTTTTATACATCACAGGCTGCATCACAGGAGAGGATGGAGGAACATATGAGAGATGTTAAAAGATAGATATGCGAGGACTTGGAAAATGATTGGTTATGGGGGGGGTGAGAGAGAGTAAGTAGTTAAGGATGGAAGGATGGGTGACTGGGAACATAGTGGTTTCCTCAACAATAATTGGAAAAGAAGATTTGGGGAAAGGGAAAGATAATGGGTTCAGTTTTTGACAAATTGAGATGAAAATGTTTACAGGACATCTAGCTTGAGATTTAGGCAGTGGGAGATATAAGACTAGAAGTCAGGAAAGCATTTAGGGCTGGACAAATAGGTGTGAGAATTATCTGCATAGAGATGATAATTGAATCTATGGGAACTGATGAAATCACTAATAGTTTTTAGGGAGAAAGGAAGTGGACCCAAGACGAAGTCCTGTGGGATATCCAAGGCTAGTGAGCATGAACTGGATGAAGATCTAGTGAAGGAGTGGTTAGATAGGTAGGAGGAGAACCAGGAGAGAATATAGAGAGAGGAGTAACAAGGAGTACAGGGTAATCAGCATTGTCAGGGGTTGCACAGAGTTCAAAAAGGATGAGGATTGAGAAAAAAAATACATTAGATTTGACAACTAAGACATCATTGGTAATTTAGAGGAGAGAGTAGTCTCACTTGAACGATGAGGTCAGATGACAGACTGTAGAGAGTTAAGAAGCAATGAAAGGAACAGAAGTGGAGGTTATCTATTGTAGATGGCCTTCTCAGGGAGTTTAGCCAAAAAAGGAAGAAGAGATATGGGATGATAGCTAGTAGAGATGAATTGATCAAGTGAGAGTTTTTTGAGGAGAGAAACATGGATGTGGTTGTAGGCAGTAGAGAAGCAGCTAGTATTTTTTTTTTGTTTTATTTATTTATTTTTATTAATTTGTTTGTTTCCTTTTAGTTTACAGGATTCAATTCCACAATTCCTTGAATTTCACATTTTGTACCCCTCCCTCCCCTCCCCCCCATGGCGGCTTATAGTCAATTATAGGATCTGTAAATACTTTCACATTATACATTAGTCAGGTTATAAGGATGGATTGTACCAGCTAGAATGAAAAATGGTAAAGAGGACATAAAACTGAATAAGAGAACAAAAAAGATCAGGTATTTTGCTTCCACCTGGATATAAACTTAGTTCTTTCTAGTTCTTTCTCTGGATGCACATATTTCTCTTGGGATTGACTTACATTACTGCATTGCTGAGAAGAGTCCAGTCTATCAAAGTTGGTCATCACACATATGTTGTGTTTGTAATTGTGTACAAATTTCTCCTGGTTCTACTCTTCTCACCCAGCATCAGTTCGTATAAGCCTCTCCAGGTAAATATGAAGACTGCCTGCTCCTCGTTTCTTATAGCACAATAGTATTCCATAACATGCATATACCACAGCTTGTTCAGCCATTCCCCAATTGATGGGCACCCAGAAGCAGCTAGTATTATACAGGGAGAGATTAAAGATAAATGACATAGTGCAGTTGAGAGGGTACAATCTATTGGAAAAGATAGGGTGGGATGGTATCACTTCAGCATGCAGAGGGGTTTGCCTTGGCAAGAAGAGGAATACCTCTTCCTATGAGACGGGAATGAAGGCGGAGATGGTAGTGGAAGATCTCTGAGTGGTATGGGGGGGAGAAGGGGAGAAGAGGGAGCTCTTGGTGAATTGTCTCAATGAAATTCTCAACTGAGTGGGCTAGGGAAGGATTAGCCATAGAAGGTTTGAGAAGGGATAAAAAAATTTCAGAAAGTCACTGTAGTAAGTTGGGTAGTGAATTGGTTAGAGAGCTATAAAAGAATTATCTTGCCATAGTGAAGGTTTAGTTGAGGTTAAACTTAAATTTGTAGCGAATTGGTCAGCATAGGTTATGATTTTCTCTATTTTTTTTCAGCAACACATCATTTGGAGCAAAGGTAGCAGATAGTGGGAGTAATCAAAAGTTGAAGTTTGTCAGTACAAGATTTTCAGTAGGACAAAGGGACAGGGAAAGAGGGTAGTGTAGAGTTGAAGTGCATTGGGTTTAAGATGGTCAAGGGAAGAAAGTAGCTAGTGCAGGGGTGATAGCCTGGCAAAGAACTAAAGGTTGGAGGAATTGGAGATCATAATGAAGAATGAAGAGTGGAGCATGGAGTTGCAAGGCAGAGGGAGAGATGGAATGAGAACAGATCAGGATCAGATAATGGAATTTCAGAGTTCATGAAAATGGACATGGAAAACTTGTGGGTGATGGCAAGTTCAAGGGACTGGCAATCTCTACATGTCGCTGTGGTGTATATACGGTGTGTCCTTTAAGTTTTATTAGGTCTTAAATAAGTAAGAACTTAGAAGTCATCCATAATGACAAAAATATCTCAAAGGTCTTACCACCATGAAGGAAAAGAAAAAAGTTTATAGCTACATGCAGTTAGTAAATATTTGGGGAAATTGAGTTTATTCTTATAACTTACTAATAATAAGAATTATGTGGAATACTTTTCTTGGGATATTGGTAAAATATTCCTTGGAATATTTAATTCCCTGGTAGACAAAGAGCTACTCATCATATCTTAGAGATTAAGATTTCTCAGAGTATGCATTTAATGACTTCCTAGGTCATTTTATTATCTAACTTGTATGAATACTCTTAAGGGGCAATGGTTCAGAGTCTGATTTAGCCATCTGGTGAATCAGTTAGATGGTCTCCTGTAGTATCCTGGGGAATTTCTTAGAACTCCTGATCTGTTATGATCTGATCTTTTATGATATCACAGACCATGATTTAACAAATTTTAAAAAGGAAGTCTTCCATTTTAAAAGGTGTTCTACAAAAAGAACAAAGTTATATCATGATAGCTATGTTTTTATCTCTGTCACTGTCATCATTTAAAACATATATAACCAAGAATCTCTTTCTTTACAGGGCAGATTTGGTGGTCTTATTTTATAGTAGCAAGAAATATTTTTAAGGAGTGAGGGACTATTTTTTTTTTTGTTAAGACACTTAACCTCTTTGCTTCTCAGTTTCTTCTGTTAAATCAGAGGGTTGGATTAAATGGTATGTAAATTCAAAGGGTGTCAATTTGTTAGAGGTTTTACTTTCCTGACTAATAAATATGGTAAGCAGTGGCCAAGAAAGAACAGTGCCATTTCATCTTAGTGATGATTGGAAGCCTGATGGTGCTCTTATTTTTGAGGAGAAAAATGTAAGGCAGAGATTGTAATATACAATTTTAACTTTATTTGTTGTCTGGGGAAATAAATGTTCATCCCCTTGGAACTGCTGATAATAAACAGCTTTCTTAATATAAAATTTTATTTTTTGCTATTATCAAGCATTAGGTTTTTTTCTCCCTCCCTTAGGAAACAAAACCCTTGTAACAAATAAATATAGTCAAGCAAAACACATTCCCATATTTGTCATGTCCAAAAATGTGTTTTGTTTTGCATATTTATCACCTCTGTCAGGAGGTGGGTAACAGATAAATAACTTCTTTAAAAAAGGAAAGTTGAGTGTTTAGATGCATCATTAAAGTAGACTTTCCTATTATTAGAAAAATATCCACCTATGTAAGTGTTTTTCTCGTTTTAAAAAAAAATATTCATTTTTTTAAATAGAGGGAATATAAGTTGGCACTTGGATGAGATCAGATGTAATAGAACTTAATTTTTCTTATGTCTCATTTTGTAGCAATGAACAAATTAATTTTACAGTGAAATTGCCTCAAGTGATTGGTACCTCCACTAAGTGGGTAAGCCAGAGTTCAAATCTTAGCTTAGCTTTTCCATTCTAGCTTATACTAGGAAGCTTTTTTGATGTTCCTTCCTATTCAGAAGATCATAGGATCATAGATTTAGACTTGGAAGGCAAGGCAAGGCAACAAGTATTCATTTAAATACCTTCTAATAGCCAGGCACAGTGCTAAACTCTGGAAACCTAGAACCAGAGAGATGAATGACTTCCCCAAGGAAATATAGGTAGTATATGGAAGAGCCATCATTCTACTGAAGGTCCAGCACTTTTTAAATTTTACCCTGGTGTTTCATCCTGACACTAGTCATGCCATGTCTAATTACATTTCATCACCATTATCACATTTTATCCACACATACGAGTCATTCATCTTCCTTCTGTGTACCATGTTTACTATTACTCACCCCATTCTGGCTAAAGATTGATGAAGGGGAATGAGGAAACCCATAACATTGTGGCCCATTCAGGACATTTTTGTTACGCACCTGATTTTGCAATATACAGATTGCAAAATAACACTCTGGCATATACTGTTAAGCAAATGGTAAGAAACAACTTTTGCAAAAAATATCTTCTGCAAAAAATAATGAACTTTGGACGGGCAATTTTAAAAGTGGTTGCTAATGAGAACAGGAAGAATAGTGATGAGTGAACTGGGTGGGAGGGACCCTGTAACACTTTGCAGTTGGTTTACTTCTGATACTCAGATGAGAGAATGTTTTGGAGGAATTCCTATAATTGAGGAAATGCTGCCCCTCCTAGAGAGGGTCATTCTTTCCATAGTCCGGGTGGTGGCTGGTAGGGACTTGGATATGTGTCCAGTTTTGCCTTAACCACTTTATTTTTGAGCTGGTACAGTTATAGACAGGCCTTCTTTAAGAGTAGTATCCTCATAGAATCTTAAGATTATAGATCTGAATCTGCAAGAGACTTTAGAGACCATCTAGCCCAACCTTTTACAGATGAGGAAATTGAAACTATCAGATGAAAACTTAAGCGTGATGGGCACTTCATCTGTATTTTTGTAAGGGTAAGTTGAGAGACTAGAAATAATGTTAAAATATGAGGAGAATAATCTTCCCATGTTAGAAAAAGAAGACAATAGCATCTATTAGTTGATTAGTCTGTCTGGAGGTTTCTTATTGTTGGTTTTGTTTTTGCTTTTTGTAGGGGAAGTTGGGGTTAAGTGACTTGCCCAAGGTCACACAGCTAGTAAGTGTATCAAGTGTCTGAGATCAGATTTGAACTCTGGTCCTCCTGACTCCAGGGCTGGTGCTCTATTCACTGTGCACCTAGCCGCCCCATGCCTGGAGGTTTAACAGTTCAGAATTCCTTAATAAACTGGTATGTTCTTTGTTGTGCATTTGACTTCTTGGAGTCACTTGCTAATGGTAACTTTTAAAAAAAAAATCTATTTTTTATTTACTTATGTATGTATATGTTCTCTCTCTAGAGTAGAATATGAGCTCCTTGAGGGAAGAGACTCATTTTTGACTTTGTGTCTCCAATACCCACCACAGTACTTGGTACATAGAAGATACTTAATAAATATGTGTTGATTGATTGATTACAAAGGGATTTCCAAAAGGATTTGCATCAGGGGATATAGTGGCAAAAGCCTCTATCCATTTCAAAAGCTTACTTGCTTCTTTGTCCTCTTGCAAAAATTAAAGTAACATTTTTGATTTGAAAGTGTCTTCTACCTTATTTCATAAACTTGAGTTCCAGAATTAATCAACAATCATAAGACACAAAAAAGGGACTTGTTGGATGAAGTTATTTTCATCTTTTTTAAACATTTGTTTATTTATTTTAAGTTTTCAACATTTACTTTTATAAGATTTTGAGTTTTTAATTTTCTCTTCCTCCCTCCCTCACCCTTCCCAAGACAGCATGCAGTCTGATATAAGCCATACATGTACAATCGTATTAAACATATCTCCACATTAATCATGTTGTAAAGAAGAATTAGAACCAAAAGGAATAGTATGCTTTGATCTGTATTCAGACTCCATAGTTCTTTCTCTGGATGTTGATAGCATTTTCCATTTAGACCATTTCATTGCTGAGAAGAGCATAATCTGTCAAAGTTGGTCATCACACAATGTTACCATTACTACGTATAATGTTTTCCTGGTTCTGCTAACTTTACTTCTCATCAATTCATGCAGATCTTTCCAGGTTTTTCTGAAGTTTGCCTGCTCATATGGAGCAATAGTATTCCATTACATTCATATACCACAAGTTGTTCAGCCATTCCCCAGTTGATGGGCATCTCCTCAGTTTCCAATTCTTAGCCACCACAAAAAGAGCTGCTATAAATGTTTTTGTACATGTGGGTCCTTTTCCCATTTTTATGATCTCTTTGGGATATAGACCTAGAAATGGTATTGCAGGATCAAAGGATATGTACATTTTTGTACCCCTTTAGCCATAGTTCCAAATTGCTCCAGAATGGTTGGATCACAGGGCTACCAACAATGCATTAGTGTTATAGTTTTCCCACATTTTCTCCAACATGTATAATTTTCCTGTTTTGTCATGTTAGCTAGTCTGATAGGTGTGAGGTGATACTTTGGAGTTGTTTTCATTTTCATTTCTCTAATTAATAGTGATTTAGAACATTTTTTCATATGACTATAGATAGCTTTAATTTCTCATCTGAAGACTGTTTGTATCCTTTGACCATTAATCAATTGGGGAATGGCTTGCATTATAAATTTGATTCAGTTCTCTATATGGAAATGAGACCTTTATCAGAGACGCTGACTATAAAAATTCTTCCCCAGTTTTCTGCTTTCCTTCTAATCTTGGTTGCATTGACTTTGTGCAAAAACTTTTTAATTTAATGTAATCAAAATTATCCATTTTGCGTTTCTTAATGTTCTCTATCTCTTGTTTAATCATAAATTCTTCCTTTCTCCATAGGTCTGACAGGAACTATTCTTTGCTCTCCTAATTCGTTTATGGCATCATCCTTTATATCTCAGTTGTGTACCCATTTTGACTTTATCTAGGTATATGGTGTAAGATGTTGGTCTATGTCTAGTTTCTGCCATGCTGTTTTCCATTTTTCCCAGAAGTTTTTGTCAAATAGTGAGTTTTTATCCTAGAAGTTGGAGTCTTTGCGTTTATCTACAAAAAGTAGATTACTATAGTCATTGACTATTATGTCTTGTGTACCTAACCTATTCCACTCATCCACCACTCTGTTTCTTAGCCAGTACCAAGTAGTTTTCATGATTATTACTTTATAGTACAATTTTAGATCTGGTATGGCTTAAGTCACTGATGTGATTTTTCTTAAAAGTTCCATAGATTGGGATTTCAACCATGTATTACTTGTTCTCCTTAGAGTGTTTGCATTTTCAATACCCACAAGAAATAAAATAGTTAAAATAGAGGCGGCCAGGTAGCACAGCAAGTAAGAGCACCGGCCCCAGTGTCTGGATGACTTGGGGATCAAATCTGGGCTCAGATACATAGCACCACACCCAGAAATAACTGGCCGTGTAACCTTGAGCAAGTTACTTAACCCCAATTGCTTTAAAAAAAAAATAGTTAAAATAGTTGTTAGTATTTAAGTCTAAAAGAGAGTGGCATTTGGAAATCCCAGCATTCATACTGACTTGTTATTATCCTGAATCTGTGGATTTGTTGTCTTACTGTGTCAGAGATGGATTTAGAGTCATATTCTCTGTAGTTAGTGCTGCTTCTAGAGGAGTTTACATACCAGTCTATATTTGCTGGTTATTTGCAGTGAGAATTTTTTATCATCTGCAAAGAATCTTTTAAAGTCCCAAGTACTTAATGGTTTATGGTCCAAATGAGAACATTTTCCCAAATATCTTTTAGAAATGTCTTTTCCCTTTTCCAGGAATGGCAGTAGCATCTCATGTCTGGTGAGGATTTTGAGGTTAACTGTTAAGGGTGGAAAAATTTTAAAGGAAATTAAAAATTAAAGTTAATTCTAAAAATAATTTTATTAAAGAACATTGAAATCAATAAGAATTATTACTGTTGTTTTATAGTGAAATTAGTTTCTTAAAATTTTTTAAGCTTAGATTGAACTTTTTCTGTATTTGGGTACTTAATGACAAAGTCTTGTTTCCTAAATTGCAAATAGAACATAGAGGGATAGCCAGTCAGTTGTCCTATAGCATTAACATATTCAAAATCCTTGATTTAGTCTGTTTTCTTACTGTAAATTTTCATGTCATGTTTAATAGGTGAGGAAAAGACCTTAAACCTTAAGTTTTAAAATTAAACCTTAGTTTAATTTTTTTTTTTAGCTTTTTTTGGAGGGGGGCAGGTCAGGGCAATTGAGGTTTAGTGACTTCCCCAAGGTCGCAGGGCTAGTGTTAAGTGTCTGAGTTCTGATTTGAACTCAGGTCCTCCTGACTCCAGGGCTGGTGCTCTACTCACTGTAGAGCCACCCCTAGAACCTTAGTTTGGAATGTAGTTCTTTACACCTTTATCTGTTGCTATTTACCCTCTTGACTTCTACCCCTCCAAGAACACCTTATATCAGTTTTTTGTCGTTTTTGTTCTACTAGGAGTTAGACTGATTCCTGTAAATTTCTGGTAACTTCATATTTTACATGATCTTGCCTTCTAGTTAAACTAATTACTTTCATTTTGCCTTCAGCGAGTTCCTTAAGTTATCCCTAGACTTTCTGGAGAGTCATTTCTTTTTATTTCTTAGAATTTGCATTTCTTTTAACATTGTTGAGTACTTCCTTTCACTTAAGCTAAGCGGATTGTTTATCCTGCTAAGTTTCAACTTAGATTCTCATTCATCAGCTTCTGCTCTTGTTTAGTAGATTTGTACAAAGTGAAGCAAAAGTAGACATTGTTCAGAGGAAGTGTTTTACATGGAGAAGGGTACATAAGTAGAAGTGAATGTTAACATTTAGAACTTTAAATGGTAGGTACTGTTAGTCAATTCAGAGGAACATTTAATAATTAAATTGCAGACATTTGGGATTAAGGCAGTAGACATTCTTCAAAATACGTGAGAATTTTGTGTACGTGGGCTTATCTAAATTAAAAAAATCTAGCCTTAGTCTGTCTCCAAATGACCCTCTGGGAATTAAAGCAGAGGCTTTACTTAATAATAGTAATAATAAGGAAATAACCAATTTAATTTCTGAGTTAAATCAAGACCTGTTTTTGAACATGAGAATGAACCAGTGTTGTTCATATTGACTGCTATACTTCCTTAGGGTTTTTTAAGTCTAATTCATTAGCTACATATAATGCAAGGTAGTGCAAGTCAGAGGCATCTTTGATAGTTTTGTACAGGAGATACTTAAGTCTGCAACATTTTGTGAATATGACACATTGTAATTTAGAGGAGTTTGGAGAGGGATCTGAGAGCAATTAAGCATAATTTACCTTACAGGCATATCCTTTTATATTAAAGTATTATTAGTACCACATAAACAAAGTCAAGTTACTTAATATATAATTATTATTTTATCTGTCTGTGCTGACTTCTTTATTATCGTTCTGTTTTATAAGGGACACAATACCCAGAACAGTACCATGGGACTCCTTGCTCTAAATCTATATCTGTGGATAATGATGAAATTTCTTGAGTGTTTATAATCATTTACATTAAAGAAATTTTTATGAATTTTATAGATAGCTTAGAACTTTGATAGCTGTGTGATCACAATGATGTGGGTACTTTCTCCATTGAAGAAAATTCCAACTCATTCATACTTTTTTATCCTGTGTCATTTTAGTCAAGTCCATAGATCCTCTACAAATGTTATACTCCGTATTCTAGAGTCCTTCCTTCTAAATCTTTTAATGGGTTTAGATATTATCACGATACTTAAACTCTCTTTAAGTGTATCATCTTGAGTATATATCATAACATATTCCTTGTGGTTGTGAAAATAGTCTGCTTTTTCCAGTTATAAGTGTCCTTAATTATCTATTTTCTGCCACTTCTTGTATATAAGTTGTTGCTGGTAATACACTGCAGCCTATTTGTAGCCGCCATACATCTCTCCATGGATCTTTTTTGATCTTCCACCGTTTTGATTCTTTGGAGATTGTGGTATGTGTCCTGATTTGTAACAGCATGGCATCATCAGAAGAATATTATGTTGAAAAGATAGGCTTTTATATCAGGGAGCCACTTATAATTGAAAATACTATGTATTTGCAGTCTCCCTAGTTTCCCGTGTCCATCTGAGTGCTTATTTAACATATGTGTATTGATGGACTAACTCAGTTGGCTGCCAATCCAGTTGTATGTCATAAGGCAATATGCTTTCTTCATCCATTTCATTTTTTCTTACAAAGAATTGTTAGACTGATCTCTTTTGAGTGACTGCGGATCTCATTGAGGAGACAAGTAGTACTCTGTCTTGATGCAGTCAGCACATCACCCATTAAAAGATTTGTGGAAAATTTCTCTATTTCTGAAGAATCCTTTTTCATTTAGGACAATATGTAGATAACTTTAGTGTGCAGACATCTCTCTGTTTTCTGCTTTATTTGATATTTTGGAAAATAGCTATCAGGAAATCTTGTAGGATTTTAAGAGATGCATAGAAGACAACTTATTTGAGGAGACCCTTAAATTTGTTCTGTGCTTTATTCTGCTGAGTCAAGTGCTTTTTTTATAATCAACGTTTAATAAATTCAGAAGGATCATGTATTTTATATATCTTTTGGTCAGTTGTATGATTGTGAAGATGTAGAAAACTGTCTTCGTATTCCAGTCTTTCATTTTCATCAAGAATATTCTCATTGTGGACTAATGGTGAAACATTCTGCTCTGATAGAAAAATGAAGGACTCAGAGTACAAAATGAGACATTTGGGGGGATGTGAACAATGCTGTAATTTTTGTTTGGCTATACATGTTTAATACAGTATTTTTGTTTTTCTTATTACAGGGGGTGTGGGGGAGAGAGAAGAATTTTTGTTGATTGAAAAAAATAAGATAGAATTTAAAAAAATTAAAATATCCTCAACATGTTTATAGGCCATTATTGTAAAGATTTCATAGAGATGAGAGTGAGCATATAGGTTGATGGTTGCATATTACTTTTGGCTTGCTTTTTAGAGCAGTAAAGCTATCTGATCTTTTTTTTTCTTTTGATATTTTGTTTTTTGAGATGTGGGAGACATTGTCATGCAGTAGGAAAAGCTCAGAACTGAACTTGGAGTGCTGAACTTAGAAGACTTGAGTTTGAATTCTAGTTCTTTCACACATTGGCCTGGGTCTTGAGCTCTCTGAACCTCATTTCCTTTTTCTATAAAATAAGGAGTTTAGAACAGAGATTTCTAAATTCCCTTCCAATTCTAAATCCATGATCCTATATCTAGAGACTTGAGTGCTTTTAAAATTGTATCACTTTCAACATTAATTTATTAACTGTTTTTGATTATAAGAGTGAATTGTTGTAGAAATGCTGGCATGTCTATTCCATTTATATTTGTTGTCTTTCTAGTTTCCTCAATAAATGCCCTTGGAATAAATTACCTCAGTTGGTTCTTAGAACAAGCTTATTTTCTGTCCATGTTGCTTTTTTTTTTTTTGGAAAGGTGATAAAATATATTTTTTCTGATGCATTTTTGAGCTCCTTTAACTGTATTGTGGCATTGACTTTTACATTTGTTAATCATCTCTAAGAAGTGGTGATAATCCTAACAACCATCAGATTGGCAAGGTTGACAGAAGAGGAAATGACAAATGGTGATGTTGGTTGTAGTGGGAAGTGAATCTGAACCTCTGATTTCATTGGTGTAGGGAACTCCCTCTACCAATCCACACCTTCTTAAAAATTTATAGTCTTAGCCTGGAGTATTCAGAAGTGATTTGCCCCTAGGGTCTGGAGACAGACTTGAACTTAGGTCTTCTTGATTCTGAGGCCAACTTTCTGCCTCCTGTGCCATGCTGCTTTTCTCCTTATTCTCTTCTTTTTTCCTTTTTCTTTTTGGAGGGCAATTGGGGTTAAGTAACTTGCCCAAGGTTACACAGCTAGTATTTTTGTGTAGGTGTTATGTGTCTAAGGCCGGAACCGAACTCAGTTCCTCCTGACTTCACGGCTCTACTCACTGTGCCACCTAGCCGCCCCCATCCTCATTCTCTTCTTAAAGAAATTATTTTGATTTATAGGTATGAGGCTTCTGAGAGGTCTATCAGGTTTTGTTTTCTTTCTTCATAATGTGCTGTATTTAAAAAAACATTTTCTATGCATTCAAGTTGCCAGGCATCAACAAATATTCTTTCTTGATTTGTAGAATCTTAAGTTCCTTATAGAGATACTGTACTTCTCCCTTGTGTCTAACAGTTGTTGGTGCATATGCTGCTGTTATCTTTGTGGTGATCTTTTTGCTTATGCTCATTATGAGTACTTGAAAGGTGATATGACCGAATATAATTTGAAATGCTATTGCTTTTTGCTTTTGGGTACAGGAGAAAATGATTCCACTAATTCTTTTATTCTCTTTTCTGAGGGAAGCTTATGAGCCATTTTTCTATTTCCCAGATACTTTTTTCTATCTTTCGATTTCATATATTGAAGTAATTTCAGTGTGGTTGCATTTTACTCCCTCCAGTAGTCTGTTATCTCAGTCACTTAACAAAGATCTCACATTTAGGGTAAAAGATAAGTTAGTATTTGTAAATAGTTTAAAACCATGAGATTCTTAGCATTCTCTACTCTCTTTTCTACCATTCCACTACCACTGACTATTGTAACAGAAGAGGGTGTAAAGCCAATCACTAGCAGCTCTACCTGAGGACTGCTGCTGTGAATAACTTTAAGGGTCTAATCACATGGTATAATGAACTCTGTTTATTCAGCAATAAACTAAAGCATAACATTCAAGAAACTAAAGCACAGTACTCACAACAACATAACATAATTTATTACAAAATAAGGTGGCAGTCTTATACAAAACTTATCATTCATTATATCTTGTAGTCATCTTTAAGAGGTAGCAGAAAATATAAACACCATCCACCCCTAGGTCACAGTAAGTTACAATCACCTCAGTCAATGCAGAATATCCAGACTAGAGACTGGCTTCCAATCATCCTTAAGCCAATCATCCTTAAGGGTAGCAGAAGGTGCTGTAGCAGCAAGCATCCCAGCATCCCCAGGGTGTCTGCCAACACAGGTTCTTGTATCTGCTTTGATAAAGGAAAGCAACTCAAAATGGGTTAACAAGCTTACTTTAATCAGTCAAACATATATCGTTTACCTCGCACAGGGGAAAAAAGGTCAGCACCCTGAACTTCAAAGTATACAGGCAGAATTATCAAGACAGAAACAGATGAAGTAGACAAATTTCCAAATTGTCCAACCATTACATCCATACCAAATCAAGGTCTGGGTTTCAACATCTGGGTTTTTCAAAGCCGGGGGACTCTGGACAACGGCTTCCCAGAATCCAGATCAAATCACAGAACACTTCTCAAAGTGAGCCCCAAAACAAAGCTACACATCAGGGCTTATATAGCTCAGAGAATGTAACAACCTTCTGGACCCACTGGCCAATCAAGAAGTATCTACTGAAAAACGAGCCTCCCACCCCAGGCTCCAGGTGCACTTTAGCATAGGGGCAGGGAAGATCTTTAAAATTTACATTCCCATTTACAAGTACAAACACCATCCACCCCCAAGTCACAGTAAGTTACAAATCTCATCAGTCAATATAGAGTATCCAAAGTAAAGTCCTTTTTTGTCTTGACTTTGGCTTCCAAACCCCATGCTCCTTCTCCATGGGCTGATGCTTCCAACTCTTGCCTGGATTCACACATAGGCAGGTTTCTGCTCCTGTTCCATATCTCAGCTCACAAGAGACTGTTCTACTTCAAGTTATTCACAGTTTCTGTTTCTAGGAAAACAAAGCTTAACAGGGCTACAATAATATTTACACATATTTTTCTGTTTTACAAATCAGCACAGAACAACAGACAGGACTTCTGTCTGAGAAATCAGTACAGAACTGCAGACTGTGATGTTTCAACATCACAAACATTCTCTCAGTTCTCCCTCTTAAGTTCTGCTCTTGCTTTGCTCTACCCTTTTGGCAATCTCCTCCCACCGTGGGCTCCCATATGATTACATTAGGCCTATTAAGGGCAGGGGAGATATCTTCAAACTCCCTTAGGCCTATTAAGGGTTATACTGTGTATACTGTTTCTTATCAGAGACTCTTGATACAATCTAAAGTGAGTCTCAGAGGCGCTTGATTAGCTAAAACTCAATTCAGAAAAACAGCAAAAAAATCCTATTTTGCTTTCCATTACAGAGGGCCATATTAGATTGAGGGCCATTTCATGTTTTCATATTTTTTATCCATGGCCATGATCAAATAGCTCATCCTTTAGTTGCCAATATACTAGTGATGGGCCACTCCATACTTAACTAGGTTGGACAGCAGTCTTTTTTGCCAGCACTATACTGGAGAATTGTCTAGTAAACTACTTAATGAGAAGAAAATTAGAGGACAGCATGTTGCAATGGAAAGAGCGGTAGAGCTTCCCTTCTGTAAAGTAGGATATAAAAGAAACTCATGAAAATCATTTGCATTTCTGTATATTTCTAACTAAACCCAGCAGAAAGTGATTAAAATAAGAAATATAGTTCACTAGTTATAATATTGGAAAGTCAAGTTAACTAAGACACACTTAGGACTTCTACAACCACAAAGCTCTCTTTATGGAAATAAAGGAAGGCAAACAATTCAAGGGACAGTAAGTAGACAGTAAGTAATTTTGGTTGAGCCATCAAAGTATAATAATAAACACAGTAATACTATTTAAATTAATTTACAGTTAGTCCCATACCACCAAGACTATCAGTGAGTTACCTTATGGAACCAGATAAAATAACAACATCAAAAATCTGAAGGGAAATAATGAAAAAGGAGGGGAGGGGACAAAAATATCCAGCATTATTATCAGTATTTAAGCTATAATATAAAGTAGTTTTCAGAACTTTTTGGTACTAGGTGTAAAATAGAAAAGTTGAGAGACAGCTAGGTGTTGTAGTCAGTAGAGCACCAGCCCTGAGGAGGACCTGAGTTTAAATTTGGCCTCAGGCACTTGACACTAGCTGTGTGACCTTGGGCAAATCACTTAACCCTAATTGCATTGCCACCCCCCTCCCCTACAAAATAGAAAAGTTCATTATTAAAACAGAATAAATGAAGAAGATCCAGAAGCAACTAAACATAGTAGTCTAGTTTTTGATAAACCCAAGGGATTTAACCACTGTGGTTAGAACTCTGTTCCATTAAAAACTCCTGAGAAAAACAGAAAGTGGTTTGCCATAAATTAGGTTTAGACTAACGTCTTATACTGTGTATCTCAGTAAGCCCCAAATGGACATATGACAAATGACATAATGACAAATGGACTTAGAAGACATGAAAGGTCACATGATAAAAAAAACTTAGAGAATGGAAGAAGGTACCTTCAAGAACTGCCTAGGGAAAGAATCAATAATTTTTTTTACTAATGTCTTTTGTTTTTATATTAACTTTTATTTTCCAATTTATTCTTCTACCTCTGCAAAGGTACATTTTCTTATCTCTTTTTTTGTGGGGCTGTTAAGCTTGGTAATTATAATACTATATATAGCATTCAGTTTTTATATTTTTCAGTGTCTTTCCATTTACATTGCTGTAACCATTGCATATATTGTTTGTGCTTATTTCGCTTAATATCAGTTTACATCAATCATAGAGGAAGAATTCTTAAACAAGGGGTAGTGATGTTAGTAGAAGATAAAAATGGATAATAAAAATTACATACCATCAAAAGGCTTTTATATGAACTAATTTATACTCAACTAGAATTAGAAGAGAAGCACTTAGTTGGAAAAACAAAATCTTTTAATACAAATATGCCTAGCATAGTTATGTCTGATATTTAAGATATATGTGTAATTGAAATGAATATATAAGAATATTCCCCAAATCATGAGTGGTCAAAGTATATGGATAATTCATTTAAAAGATTTATTTATTTTTGGCCAAACGTATTTTAACATCTGTGTAAATGTTGAATTTTCAGGACACTGCCTTTGGCATCTGTACAGCTTTTTGAATTTAATTCATCAGCCTGTTGCATCATGTCTTTCTCAGAAACATAGTTACCATCCAGTTTTTTTCCTGTCTTTTTTTCTCTAAAATTTTTATTATTTATTTATTTTCAACATTCTTTCCTTTTTAAATTTTGAGTTCCAAATTCCCTCCCTTCCTCCCACTGCTTCCCCGGCCACTGAGAAAGCAAGCAATATGATATCTGATAACCTTTTTTTAAAAAAAATTATTTCCTGTTGTATTAGGACATTTGAGTTTGATACAAGCTAAATATAATTTCCTTCAAGAATTAATTTATCTTTGGGGGCTTTAGAAATTATTACTTGGATTTGTAGGCAGAACGTTTAATTATTCTATCAGGTAGTCCTAAATAAATTCCATTTCTCTGAAACTTTAATGGTTGAAAAAAATTTTAAATGTGGTTTGCATTCTTTTTGAAATTGACAGGTTCCCTTCTAAATTTACCTCTTAAGTTTTCATATTAGTGTTTCGTCAGCTAGCTCACTTCTTACTTAATTGCTTCTCAGAAAATTGGAAAATTAATGAATTTGCTTGATAAAATGCTTGTTGAGCGCCTATTTTCAAGACTACTTATTTCAACAAAATCTTGTGATGTGCTTAGTATAGTTATTGTTGATCCAATAACCTTTAAAATAAACACCACCCTAACTTTTTGTATTTACTAGTTTGGGAAAAAAAAAGTCATTACTTGGTTGGTTCCATGCTAACTCTTCAAATATGTTTTTCGTTCAGAAAGTTTCTGATTTCAAGTAAATAGCCATTCTCTTTGACAGCATTGATGGGGAAGTAAGCATGCACAGGCTTCACCAAAATCCTAGTTTAACACCTTTGATCATATTTTGCACATGACTACTTATTGTGTAAACTTTGGCAAGTCATTTTCAATTTTCTCACCAACTGTGAAACTGGAACTTTTAAATTTTCTTTTCAAGGACACTGAGTGTCAACATTGATATGGTTGAAATCTCTTTATAGAATTTCCCTGTACCCTTCATAATAACTATTCACCTCTTCAGTGAAATATCAACATTTTCTGTTCTGTCAACAGTTTGGTTGTGGAAAATTATTTTCATTCTCATTATGGATAGACCAAAGAGAGCTGAACAGACAATTTAAAAAGAATTGCGGGGGCGGCCAGGTAGCACAGCGAGTAAGAGCACCGGCCCCAGTGTCAGGATGACCTGGGGATCGAATCCGGGCTCAGATACTTAGCACCACACCCAGAAATAACTGGCCTGGTAACCTTGAGCAAGTTACTTTACCCCAAATGCTTTAAAAAAAAAAAAGAATTGCAAGCTGTCACCAGCTATATGAATGGATACTCCAAATCACTAATGATAAAAGAAATTCATTTTAAAACCACCTTCAGGTTTCATCTCTCCCCCCCTTCCCTGCTCTCAGGTTGTCAAAGATATAAAAAGATGAAAATAATAAATATGGGAGGGACGTTGGGAAGGTAAGCACACTAATGCAGTGTTGTATGAATTGGACCAACTGGTCTGGAACAAAAAAGCCATTAAATTTTACATACCCTCAAACCCAGTGATACTACTTTTAGGAAGGTACTCCAAAGTATAGGTAGAGAAAAATCCTGTACACACAAAAAATATTTATAGCAGTATTTTTTTGTAATAGCAAAGGGTATAAAGAGAGGGCTCATTGACTGGGGAACACTGAACAAACTGTTATGTAATGGGCTATTATTGTGCATTAAGAAATTCTGCATATGAAGATTTCAATGAATTTTGGGAAGATTTATTTTGAAATGATATAGGGCAGAGGAAGAAAAACCAGGACTACAATTTACACAGACCATGATAAAGTAAAGACTTTTGATCAGTTTAGTGACCTTTAATGGCTTGGAGGATTGATGGTGAAAAGCATGTGTTCTGCCTCTCAGTAGAGAGGTGGTAGACTATGGGTGTGTAATGAGGAATACATTTTTAGATATTGCTGTGTTGATTTGTTTTGCTTGATTGCATTTGTTATACAGAAGGTTTCCCCTGGGATTTATGGAGTCATTGGGAAGTGAACTTGATATATAAAGAAGTATTACCAGTGGATTTTTTTTTTTTTTAGAAAAAGGAAAAGCACTTAGAATTGGAGTCAGAAGAGACTTGAATTGAGATCTTCTCTTTTTCTGACAGTTACTTAGCCCTGTGACACTGGGCAGGACATTTTTCTCTTTCAAGTTAAGTTTCTTCATTTGTATAATGTAAATAATAATATTTGTTCTACCTAACTCTTAGGGTTATTGTGAGTAAAGCATTTTGTAAACCTTAAAGTTCCACATAAATGTGAGCTGCTATTATCTTGCTAATGATAATGATTAACTTTAGCGACTCTCCTATCTTTACTTTATCCTAAACTTAGACAAGTTTTTCACTCATCACGAATGGGCAAAAGCATCCATATTCCTCTCACTTTGTGAGGCCATTCTTTTTGATCATCTTCATTTTTTGAGGGAAATATTTCAAAACTGACACAACTGCTGCTTTTGTTTAGCAAAGTTCAAATGTGAGTTCATTTTTTCTGTTTTTTTGTTTTTAAGGAAATGTCATGTATGAGTGGTGGAACAATACTCTAGGTCAGGAAGTGTTATCAGTTTCCACTGTACTTTATATTTATATATATTCTGTTTTTATATAAGACTTTAAAAGGCCCAAATGATGTTTGATGCTGTAAAGACATGGAAAATGATTCCTTCTTAGGGTTGGAGGAAGTGATGACTACTGTTTTTTCACTGGTAGTATCTGATAATCCCCCTCCCATCAGCTATTCTAGGCATGTTTAGTTGTCAGGCGTTGTCGGACTAAATTGCTAAAAATAACAAATAAGGGGGAGGTTGTTCTGTGGCCAGCTTTTGCCACCGTCTGTAATCTGTTTGATTTAGTTCCTTCAGAGAAAGGGCAAAAGGATCATGGTGCCATTCTTATTGAATGACTTTTTTTGTTTACAGCGCTGACAAGAACATTGTTTCAGTGCTCCCATTTCCTGAGCACTGCTAGTTCATGCATACCCGTGAACACTTACAGAGTAGAACTGAAGTCTCAGGCTTTGAAAGTGCATGATATGGTCCTATGATTTTATTAGAGACTAATAATCATGCAATTGTGTCCTTTAGTGTAGTTTTAGACAGGCCTTTGGATAATGGAAATGTGCACTTAACTCATGAAAGAAATCAGGGGTAGATTAGAATTGGAGGTGTTAAATATAATCAGAAATCCTGGATTTTTGTTTTGTTTTTACAATTATTGTGTCCAAATGTACTAACCAAATAGTCAAGTTGTCTGATCAAGATTATACAAACAAAAAAAATTTAAACCCAACAACCCCCACCCCCCAAAATGTACCTGGATTTGATTGGCCTTTTTATTTTTTAATGAAGCTTTTGTCATTCTTGATTTTTTCTTAATTTTAGAATTTTTTTTTGTCATAAAGTATACCAGCCTATATTTATAAAACTATTTGGAAATCCTTGAAAGATTAAGTGAAATGTCTCTCCTACTTTATAATGTGCTTTATATATTTTATATATTATATATTTATATATTTTATATATTATATATAAATTACTTTATAATTTCACCAGTGGTGAAATGTCCAAGATTGAAAAACAAATTCTCACTTATATTTCTGGTATATCATATATCTTTGAATTGTAAATTTGCTTAGTAACAAATACCAGATAAATTCTCATATGTTCATAAGAGAACATGGAAACAAACAGCTATATTGTTACTAATTAATTAAGTTAATTAAATTTAATGTTATCTTAGATTTGTTAATCATTATGAATCATTATTTTATGTTTATTATAATTTGTTATAATTATGTAATTTATTTTTGGAAGAGATAGTATAATTACATTGTCATCATTTATTATAATTAAGTGTATTAATAATAATGTTAATATAGATTATAAAATATAAATGATTAATAATGTGTTATCCAATCATTTGTCTTTTCCTTTCGTTCTTACTGGTGTGATTTCAATACTTGTGTTGTTTGATGCCAGGAATATAATTAAAACATTTTCAGAAGCTGTAAGTTGTACAGGAATGGAAATTTAAAATACTCCAATTACATCTTTTTCATGTGAAATTGTTTGGTGGTGCTACACCTGATCAATGAAAAAATGAATATCAAGTATTTTTAGGAAATTTCTTTAGGGATATAAGTTTTCAACCTTAATTCTAAGACACTTTTGTGTTCTAGATAGCAAGGCATTGTTATCTTTTGTTTTTGAAGAGAACCTATAGGGTATATCTTCTTCCTTTTCTCCTGCCTCCCAACATTAATTAAATACAGATATATTACATTAATGTATCTAATGAGACTAATGTAAATTTTCGGACGTAGTTTTCCAAAATCCATTTTGCAGAATTTGCTACAATGCTATAGTAAATATGTAACTTTCCCAGCTACACACAGTTTTTATGGGAAATACACACATTCACCAAGATATATTTGATGGGGGCATTAAGAAAGGCATACTTCAGATGAAATTCTATAGAAGACCACATTTTTATCATCACACATTTGACGGAAAAATACAGAGACTACAAGGTCTCTTGATTGTTGATTATGGCCTTGATTGTTGATTATGGAAAAAATATGTAATTTTGTTGAGCTTTGCAAGGTCTTCTGGTGTCTTGTTTGTCAGAATTACACAAGATTTCTTAAAAAATACTGCTATAGAAATAACCTTGTTCAACAACACTCTGATCATTAATATCAATTGAGACAAAAAATGGTGAGATTGATATTTGCCAGAATTTTTTTTCTCACTGAGATGGAAAATATCCAGAGTATATTTCAAGTTGAGGGGTTACCTGTAGATCACGCATTCTTAACCTTTTTTTCATGAATTCTTTTGTAAAGCTGGCCTGTGGACCATTTCTCAGGGCTATATTTTTAAATATATAGTCTACAATACATGGGATTATAAGGTAAACCAGTTGTATTAGAAGGGCCAGGGTGGCTAGGTGGTGCAGTGAATAGAGCACAGGCCTTGGAGTCAAGAGGACCTGAGTTAATTAATATCTGGCCTCAGACACTTAACACTAGCCCATGTGACCTTGGGCAAGTCACTTAACCCCAGTTGCCTGCCTTCCCCCCCTCCAAAAAGCAAAAAAAAAAAAATGTTCAAGGGCCTTAGGTTAAGAACACCTGCTATATAATGTATGAGGTCTTCCAAATGCTCCTGTTTGCAAAAGACATTGGACCATTTATGTCAAGCCCTAAGGCATTGCAGAGGTTCTTAAATGAGATACATTTGGTCTAGAGGCAGAGTCGGAAAGCTTGTGTTTAGCTGTTGCTACTCTCACCTTTGGTGTACATCTTTCACCCACCTCTCACTTGTGGCTGCAAGAAACTGTAGCATGTGCAGTGACCACACCCTGGTAAAAGCATTTTAGGAGACAGGATAAACCAGGTTGAGGGTAACTGACAGGTCTCAGACCTGTTGGTGAGTTAGGAGCTGTCTCCCCCAAGCATGTGAAGATTTCCCACAGTGGAACAGAAGGATGAGAACAGTTTGTTCCAACAACCATAAAACTGACTGAAGAAAGTGTTGTGGAGCACTTAGGACTTGGTCAGACTTTGAAAATTCCAAGCTCATCATCTGGGGCATCCCAGGCCATCACCAATCCTCTTGACTTTTTTTTTTTTTTGGCTACCGGACTTTGGTGACTTTGGAAGAGAGAATGAGGCTGACGACTCTGTGTCGTCAACTCTGCCTCACTTAAACCCAGTTCACATATGAGTCAAGAGTGATGTCATGGATCCTTTCTGAAAATGAAGGACAAACAAGTTAAGTAGTCATTTAGTGGACATTTATTAAGGGCCTACTGTGTGCCAGTAGTAAGGGCAGCCAGGTAGTGCAGTAGATAGCGTGTTAGGCCGAGGGTCAGGAAGACTTATCTTCATGAGTTCAAATCTTGCCTCAAACACTTCCTGGCTGTGTAACCCTGGGCAAGTCACTTAATCCTTTTTGCCTCAATTTCCTCATCTGTCAAATGAACTGGAGAAGGAAATGGTAAACCGCTCTAGTGTCTTTGCCAAGAAAACCCTAAATGGAATCACAGAGAGTCAGACATGACTAAAAAATTTTAACAAATGTGCCTGACATTTAGTATTTAGATGCTAGGGTTACAAATACAAAGAATAAAACAACTTCTACTCTCAAGGAATTTACATTCTCTCATGGGAGGCAACATGTACACATACACATATATAAGGAATAAATATAAACAGAATAACAAAAAAATGTGGTAGTTAGGAAGGCAGTTTTGAAGATCTTGAGAGATTCATTCTCTAGATATCTTAATAGAAGGGATTCTCAGACACTTGGAAGGAAATCTCACAATTTATTATCAAAGAAACCCCCAAAACAAAAACTTCCCAACCTGCATGCCCACTTTTCAATCTCTACAGAATGTTTATGAGAATAATATACAGGCATAGAAGTCTTTCTTGATACTGTCAAGAGAGAACATGTTGGTGGTCTGATAAAAACTATTTTATAGTACCTCTTACCTTTATAGTCACACAGTTGACTAAAATGTGCAGAGAATGTAAGATCCCATTTTGCTGATTATTTGTTTATTATAAAAGGAAACATCTGATTCAGTAAGCAAAATGCCTTAAATGCTTTCTTCCAAGAAAGAGACAAAGGTATCTCCTTTCTGTTAACAATCAATATAAACATTTTTAAAGGAAATATATTTTAGAGGGTATTTTTCTGTTTTGTTTGTTTGGGAGGTGTCTATTTTGTTAAAACAAAATGTATCAGTGAATTTTTTTTTGCACTTGATGCTATTTTGTTTTTATTTTCAATTACATGTAAAGATAGTTTTCAGCATTCATTTTTGTAAGATTTTTGAGTTCCAAATTTTTCTCCTTCCCTTCCCCAAGACAGCAGACAATCTGATATAGGTTATATATGTACAATCATGTTAAACATATTTCTACATTACTCTTCTTGTGAAAGAAAAATTAGAACAAAAGGGAAAAAAAACACAAGAAAGAAAAAAACAGAAGGCAAAGTGAAAGTAGTATGCTTTTTTTTTTTAAGCAGTTGGGGTTAAGTAACTTGCTCAAGGTTACACGGCCAGTTATTTCTGGGTGTGGTGCTAAGTATCAGAGCCCGGATTCGATCCCAGGTCATCCCAACATGGGGCCAGTGCTCTTACTCACTGAGCCACCTGGCCTCCCAAATAGTATACTTCTATCTGCATTCAGACACCATAGTTCTTTCTCAGAATGTAGATAGCATTTTCCATCACAAGTCTTTTGGAATTGTCTTAGATCATTATTACTGAGAAGAGTTAAGACTATCATAGTTGATCATTGTACAATGTTACTGTTACTGTGTACAGTATTCTGCTCACTTTGCTCATCATCAGTTCATGAAAGTCCAGGTTTTTCTGAAATTTTCCTGCTCATCATTTCTTCTGTTTCATTGAATGAATGTCAGTTTTTCCCCTGAGGAATTATATGGTTTTTCTGGGTAGGTGATTCTTGGTTGTAATCCTAGTTCCTTTGCCCTCTGGAATATCATATTCCAGACCCTCCAGTCCTTTAATGTAGAAGCTGCTAAATCTTGTATTATCCTGACTGTGGCTTCACAATCATCATTTCTTATAGAACAATAGTATTCCATTACATTCATATACCACAAGTTGTTCAGCCATTCCCCACTTAATGGGCATCCCCTCAGTTTCCAGTTCTTGGCTGCCTCATGTACATGTGGGTCCTTTTCCCTTTTTTATTATCTCTTTGGGATATAGACCTAGAAATGGTATTGCTGGATCAAAGGGTATGTAAAATTTTATAGCTCTTTGGGAATAGTTCCAAATTGCTCTCCAGAATGGTTGGATCAATTCACAACTCCGCCAGTAATGCATTAGTGCTCTAATTTTCCCACATCTTCTCCAATTTCATCTTCTCCATTTATCATTTTCCTGTTTTGTCATGTTAGCCAATCTGATAGATGTGATGTGGTACCTTAGAGTTGTTTTAATATGCATTTCTCTGATCAAAAGTGATTTAGAGCATTTGTTCATATGACTATAGATAGCTTTAATTTCTCATCTGAAAATTGCCTGTTCATATTCTTTGACCATTTATCAATTGGGGATCAATGAATTTTTTTTTCCTTTTCATGTAAAATGATCTCTCTATTGCTCTTTGAGTGATCCTCAGTCTCAGTACTTAAGAGACTGTATTGGTTCATGATTTACAACATGTGATTTACAGACAGTGAAAGAATGCTAGTACTAAAAATAGAGAGTTTTGTTTCAAGAAGTTTGAGTGTCACTTAAGAACTCCAATTTTTCAGAGGTGACCCAGCTCTTCTCCCTTCTTTGTTCCAACTCTGGGTCCTACTCACTTGCCTGTTTATAGTGTCTATACCTCCTACATGATTGGAAAGTGGGCGTGCATATTGGTAGGGTTTTTTTTTTTCTTTTTTGGAGGGGGGAAGGCAAGGCAATGGGGGTTAAATGACTTGCCCGAGGTCATACGGCTAGTAAGTGTTAAGTGTCTGAGGCCGGATTTGAACTAAGGTCCTCCTGACTTCCAGGCCGGTGCTCTGTTCACTGTGCCACCTAGCCACCCCAGATTGGGAGTTTTTTTAGTTTTTGTAATAAGTTATTAAATTTTCAAGTGTTTGGAAACCCTATCTTTCAGATATTTAGAGAATGGGTCTCTCAAGATCCTCAAAGTTACCTTGCTTCCTGGATAGACCGTTTCACTTTTTACTTAACACTAATAATGACCAGCATTATGTAGTATTGTAACATTTGCAGAGTGCTTTACATATTTGATTTGATTGATGCACTTGATCCTCACGACTATCCTGTAAAGTAGGTGTTATTATTACCATTTTACAGATGAGGAAACTGAGGCACAAAGTACTTAAATGACTTACCCAGCCAGGGTCACACAGCTAGTGTTTAAGGCAGGATACAAACTAAGATCTTCCTGACCCACAAGTTCTGCCTTCAATCTCATGTGCCACTTAGCTGCCTTTTGTCTAGTCTAGCACCTCAACCCATCTTTGTTTTGTTTAGTGTCTTTATGTCTTGAGAATGCCTTTGTTAAGCCTCTGAACATTACTTCTCTGATCAGTAGTTTTGGGTTGTGTCTGACTTTTTGTGACCCCATTTGGAGTTTTCTTGGCAAAGAGTGGTTTGCTTTTTCCTTTTCCAGCTTGTTTTACAAATAAGGAACTGAGACAGACAGGGTTAAGTAACTTGCCACACAGCTAGTAAGTGTCTGAGGCCCACTTTGAACTTATGTCCTCTGGACTCCAGGGCTGGCACCTACCTGCCCATTACAGAGCTTATCCTAAATGGTAAGTTTTTAGGCCTGTCCACTTAGGAAAAACCAGTTGTATAGACAAGGCTTCCTATATCCAAACTGTCTGAACTGAAACAAAATTGGATGTACAGCTCATAAACATGATCCATCAGCTTGTATATCTTAGGCAGATCTCACACATGAACAGTGAACTGAACCTATAATTTAGTAGAAGGACTGGATTGTTTGTGAGGAACTATAGTACTTTTAATGGTTCCAAACTTCTTCCTGGGGGGAAAAACTCATCTTTTTATTTTTATTTTTTAAATTAAATTTAATGTATATTTTTAGTTTACATCATTCATTTCTACTAGATTTTGAGTTACAAATTTTCTCCCCGTCATTCCCCTACCCACCACCCCAAAACAGCGATCTCACTGTATCCCCCCTCCCCCAATCTGCTCTCTCCTATATCTTCCCCTATGGATCTCCATCCCCCAGTGCCTGTATATCTTATTTCTCAGTTGCATGTAAAATAATAATAATTTTTTAAACATTTGATTTTAAAACTTTGAATTCCAGAATCTTTCCCCTCCTCCCTCATCACCCACCCTTACTGGGAAGATAAGCAGTTCAACATAGGTTATATGTGTGTAGCTATGCAAAACATTTCCATAGTGCATATATTGTGAAAGTTACTGACTATATTTCCCTCCATCCTGCCCCCCCACTTGTTCTGTTCTCTACTTTGACCCTGTCCCTTTTCAAAAGTGTGTGCTTCTAACTACCCTCCCCCCGAACCTGCCCTCCCCTCCATCATCCCCCCTCTCATCCCCTTCCCCCCTATTCTCCTGTAGAAAACTCATCTTTTTAACAGCAGTATCTTTTCAGTGATGCTGTTTGGCTTAGTCATAGAACACTGAGGTCACTGAAGGTGCCCTGGTGCCCCGGAAAGACTCATAGTGATTGTGCCTTAGCTGCAGCCTACCAAGATCTCTGCAGAAGTTACTTAAAGGATATCTTCAGAGAAGTTTATGACAAGAATAGGAAGTGAGAGTAGTCATGCAGTGTTATGCAGGGAAAACTGATGGCTAGGTTGCCTTTTGTATGCATGTAGTTTCAAAAGATCTAGAGGAAACACCCAGTCATGTTTGATGGCCCCTTGTGGAGAATTTATGGGAGGAAATACATAAGAGTTGTTGAGGTGGTGCTGGGGATACAAATAAAAAAATGAAACCGTCCCTACCTTCAAGAAGCTTCCATTCTGTTGGGGGAGATTATATATATATGAGAGTGATAGCCAGAGAAAAGAGTATCTAGGGAGTCACAGGAATGTAGAGTTGATCCATTGGATGGTCTATAGACATATTCTTTTTTTTTTTTTTAAAGCAATCGGGGTTAAGTAACTTGCTCAAGGTTGCCCGGCCAGTTATTTCTGGGTGTGGTGCTAAGTATCTGAGCCCAGATTTGATCCCCAGGTCATCCCGACACTGGAGCTGGTGCTCTTACTCGCTGAGCCACCTGGCCGCCCCTCGACATATTCTTTCTAGGAATAATTAGAGTATGGTAGTATTGATTTTGATTACTGAGTCTACAACAAGGTGTAGAAGGTGAGTTGGGAGTGGGGGAAGATTGGTAATATGCTGTTTCAGGGAAGATGGCAAAGTGACCAGGATGAACAGCTTGATGAGATGTGGAACATGATCTGTTCTAGTTATTTGAGGCCAGCTAGCCATAATGCAAAATTTGCCTCATCAGTCAAGAGAACCCATCCCCAAAGTGGGAGTTCCAAAATGGAATAGATAATGCCCCTAGTCTCTGGAAAAGGTATTTTTCAATATATAGACCAGAGGTTAGGGCAGCTAGATGGCAAAGTGGATAGAGCACTGGGGCTGGAATCAGGAAGGCTTGAGTTCAGATGTGACCTCAGAGACCTACTAGCAGTGTGACCCTGGGCAAGTCACTTAACACTTTTTGCTTCAATTTCCTCACCTGTAAAATGAGCTGGAGAAGGAAATGGCAAACCACTCTACTGTTTTGCCAAGAAAACTCCCAATGGGGTCACAAAGAGTCAGACATGATTGGTCCATGAAATTGGTCCAGAAATGCTGGTCCATGTAAGGACATTGGCAGCAAGGTTGTATACCTGGATGTGATGTGAAGCACTTTGATGGGATCATAGATCTATATTTGATAGTACTGAAGTAACAGAAAAGTGGGAGGTTTCATAACTTTGACTATATGGTCCTAAGAGCCACTATTGTATCTGACCAGAATTTTATGTCTTCTTTATTTTTACTTCGTTTATATTGCTATAGTAATTTTCTCTTCTTTCTTTATTCTGTATCATTTTGTACAGGTCTTCTCCTGTTTCTTCAAATTCTTCATATTCATGCTTTATGGTGAATTTTCCTTCATATTCATATACCATAATTTATTTTTTCTTTGAATAATATTTTATCTTTCCCAATTAAATGTAAAAACAAAAATTTTGAGTTCCAAATTCTCTCCCCCTCCTTTTCCTTTCCCTGAGATAGTAAGCAGTTTGATATAGGTTATACACATGCAATCATGCAAAACATTTCCATATTAGTTATGTTGTGAAAGAAAACATAAACCAAACCCCGCCCCCCAAATAAAGTGAAAAATAGTATGCTTCAATCTGCATTCAGAGACCATCAGTTCCTTCTCTGGTGACGGATAGTATTTTTCATCATAAGTCCTTTGGAATTATCTTGGCTCATGGATTGCTGAGAATAGCTAAGTCATTCACAGTTGATCATTGTATGATAATGCTGTTACTGTGTACAATGATCTTCTGGTTCACTTTTTATCGGTTTGTGTAAGTCTTTCCAAGTTTTTTTGAAATCCATCTTGCTTGTCATTTCTTGTAGCACAATAGTATTCATTATATTCATATACCACGATTTGTTCAGCCATTCCCTGAATGATGGGCATTCCCTCCATTTCCAATTTTTAGCCACCACAAAAAGAACTGCCACAAGTATTTTTGTACAAACAGGTCGTCCCTCTCTCCCCTCTCCCCCCCCCCCTGATCTATTTGGGATACAGACCTATTAGTGGTATTGGTGGGTCGGAGGGTAGCCACAGTTTTTATAGTCCTTTAGGTGTAGTTCCCAATTGCTTCCCAGAATGTTTGGATCAGTTTACAACTCTAGCAGCAGTGCATTAGTGTCCCAATTTTCCCATATCCCCTCTATAACATTTATTATTTTACTTTTCTGTCATATTACCCAATCTGATAGGTGTAAGGTAGTACCCCAGAGTTGATATACTATATTTATTCAGCCATTCCCTTGGGCACATAATGTCTTTCCAGTATTTTTTTTTATGACAAATAATGTTGCTCTAATCATTTTTGTGCATATGGATCTTTTCTCAGTGTCACTGTAGTCCTCGAGATAATAATTCCCTTAGTGGAAAATCTAAGTTAAAAGGTATGAATGGTTTAGTAATTTTTTTCTACATAATTTCATATTTTCTTTCTTTACCAGCAATGAATTAATGTACCTGTCTTTCCATAGCCCCCCTAATAATGAATTTTCCTGTCTTTTAGCATCTTTGCTAGTTTGATGGGTGTGAAATAATACTTCAAGATTATAAGCATCTAAAGCTGGAAGGAACTTCAGAGTCTATCTAGTCCAACCCTCTCATTTTACACACATGAAAATAGAGGCTCACCAAAGTTAAGGGACTTGACCAAAGTCATACAGGTAGTAAGCATCAAAGGCAGGATTTGAACCCAGGTCCTTTGGCCAGAACTAGTGCTCTTTGACCTGTATATTCCTTCCTTCCTTCCTTCCTTCTTTCCTTCCTTCCTTCCTTCCTTCCTTCCTTCCTTCCTTCCTTCCTTCCTTCCTTCCTTCCTTCCTTCCTTCCTTCCTTCCTTCCTTCCTTCCTTCCTTCCTTCCTTCCTCCCTCCCTCCCTCCCTCCCTCTCTCCCTCCCTCCCTCCCTCTTGGCCTTTTGGAGGGGGGAATGCAGGGCAGTTAGGGTTAAGTGACTTGCCCAAAGTCACACAGCCAGTAAGTGTTAAGTGTTTGAGGCTGAATTTGAACTCAGGTCCTCCTGAATTCAGGGCTGGTGGCTCTATTCACTGTGCCACCTAACTGCCCCTTGTATATTTCTTTTGTTAGTGATTCTGAACATTTTTTCTGGTGGTTAGTGATAGCTTATATATTTTTTTTGTTTCAAAACTATTAAAATCCTTTGACTACTTCTCTGTTGGAGAATGGGTTTTGAATCTTTTACGTTTGTGTCAGTTACCTATATATTTTAGGTTATCAGTAGTTTTACCAAGGATATAAAGATGTTTTCCAATCTGGCTTTTCCTCTGATTCTAGCTGTTTTAATTTTATTTGTGCAAAAACTATATTCACAACCTTTAAAAGAGTTGTCTTTACAAATACAGCTACTAGACACCTTGACACATGACCATTGTACTTAACCTCAGTTTTTAGTTTAGCTCATTACCTCTCTTGCTTTGGGTTTTGGGGTTGTTTTTTTTTTTTAAAGCAATTGGGGTTAAGTAACTTGCTCAAGGTTATACGACCAGTTATTTCTGGGTGTGGTGCTAAGTATCTGAGCCCGGATTTGATCCCCAGGTCATCCTGACACTGGGGCCGGTGATCTTACTCGCTTGGCTACCTGGCCGCCCCTTGGTTTTGTTTTTTTGTATGTATGTTTTATTTTTCTAGTGTGTTAATGTTCCCATCAGGGTCACCTGTTCTCCCCCCACTTTCCCTCACCCTTCCTCCTCACTATTTCCCCTCCCTCCTTCTCTTCCTTTGTTCATTATTTGTGATACCCACATTCTCCTTTTAATTTTGTTTGTTGTATTCTAGGTATATATATGTCATTTATTACTTACTGATTAACCTCCTCTCCAAATCCATTTGTGATTTTTATTCATCATTCAGGACAGTCTTGCAGCTGGGCATTTTTTAGAGTCAAAGTCTACTGCTTGAGACCTTTGTAGATCATTATAATTCTCTTGAAATTTTGTTCATTTAGAGTAACCTCAATGCCCCTTACCAGTTGTGTCCTTCTACTCACTTAAACAGTTTCAGTTCGTAATTTCAGTTGTTTTGCAAGCCTTGAATAACATTTACAATAAAATACCACTTTGGTGATTTTATGATCCATAGTTTTAAAGTTGGCTTTACCTGAAGTTCACTACTTATTTAAATATCAGATGCTCCCCCCTTGGAATTAATTACCTAGAGATTGATTCTTGAACTGATATGACATATTATAAGTATAGGCATCTTTTTCTTTTTCCTACAGAAACATTAGAAAATGTGGAGAATATAACATTTTTCTTTTTCAGGTATTATTCCTAGTTTAGCTTCACTTTGGAAGTGAAGCCCAGTTGCACTTTTAATAGTATTTTATTTTTTCCCAATTATATGTAAAAACTTTTTTAACATTCATTTTTTGTAAAATTTTGAGTTCCAAATTTTTTCCCTCTCTCCCTTCTCCTCTCCCTAAGACAATAAGCAATTTGATATAGGCTATATATGTGCAATCATGTAAAACGCATTTCCATTGCCTTTGTGACTTTTGATAAAATGCATTCCATCTTTTTCTGACTTTTCTCATAGTAGATGAATAATCCTGTACAAGTCTAATCAGAATTCTTTGATAGAGGATAATTTTCTCGTCTCCTTGCAAAATCCTTTATCAGTGAAATTCTGGAGTTTTCAGTATTATGTCTGGATGATGTTTCTCTCCAAAAACATTTCACAAATTCTCTCAATCTATACTTTATCCCTCGATATTGCTACTTTTGAGACATTTTGGTCAATTGTCATTGACCAAAAAGTAAAAAAAAAAAAGACTGAAAATCTTTCTTGACATTTTTGGGACAACCTAGTGACTTCTAAATTACTGAGCCCTGTCCTTTATTCTGTTATCTTTGCCTGTAAAGTTCTCAAGCCTTTTCCAGCTGACATCTCTTTTCATCTTGCTTTTCTGCATTCCTTGCTTTTATTGCAATTTCTCACTGTTTTCCCCATGTTGTTGATCTTCATTGTCGGTTTGCTTTGTCTTTTTCTAATGATAGTTCTCCCATTATAAATAACATCTTTTTCTCCAATGCCAGATTTTCGTTCATTTTCTTTAAAACATTTTTAATGCAGTTTCGTATATTGGATAAAAGTCTCATTTGGGGGATAATTGGGGGGGAGGGCACTATTTAAATTAATTTTATTTTTTTGTCTAGTGACTTCTTTTTGGAATCTTTTAATTCTTGTAGTCATTATTGTATTGTGTGTTTTTTGTCCTTTTGGTTCACTTCTCTGAGAGGCCAGTAACTTTTGAGGGTCTTTGATTTGCTCTCTTTGGGGAATTTTTTTTTTCTTTTTGGAGGGGAGAAGGCAAGGCAGTTGGGGTTAAGTCACAAAGCTAGTTAAGTGCTAAGTGTCTGAGGCTGGATTTGAACTCAGATCCTCCTGACTCTAGGGTCAGTGCTTTAGTTGCTGCTCCACCTAGCCGCTGGGGAACATTTCTAGCTCCATTCAGTTGGGAGTAGGGTTGGAAAAGGTATTGGTTGACCACTTATTCAGCTATATTGCTGGAGTTCTCCATTTTGTTTATATTTTGTAATGGAAATTTTGGGAAAGGTAGCCTGACTTGTGGATTGGTAACTAGAGTATATTTTGAGGAAAACTTTACAAAGAAGGTGCATATTGAGCTGTGGGACAGTGAATTTGGTTTCTTGGATAGCTAGTGGTGAAGTGGCCTCAGACCTTATTAGCTATATGACATTGGGCAAATCACAACCTCCATTTGCCTCAGTGTTCTTAGTTGTTAAATGAGGAAATTAATAGCACCTACTTTCCAAGGTTGTTATGAAGACTAAATTAGATAATAATTGTAACGCACCTAGTTCGGTGCCTGGCACATAGTAGACACTATATGAATGCTAGTTATCATCATCATCATCAACTCTTAATATATTCTTTCCTCTTTTGCTATCCAGAGAGTAGTCATTCCTTGTAACAATGAATAAAAAAAAAATTAAGGGAGGGAGAAAGAACAGTTTGGGAAAACTAATATGTCAACCCAAATCTGACATTGTGAATTGTTCCCTCATTCTTCACATTCTCAGATATAGAAAGGAGATGATAACATTTTCTCTCTCATCAGGGCAAAACTTGATCATTATAGCTACCTAACATTTAGAATTTTTTTCCTTTTTATATACATTGGTATAGTCATTGTCTATGTTGCATTCCTAGTTCTGCTTCATTTTGCATCAGTTTGTATGTCTTTGTATGGTTATTTATATTCATCATTTCTTATAGGCAGGCAACAAGTATTTATTGAGCACTTACTGTGTGCCAGGCACTATTCCAGTGATGCAGATATAAACAAAAAAAAAATCCAGGCTCTTTCCTCAAGGAGTTTTTATTCTCATGTGGAAAGCAGCTTACACAAAGGAGCTGAAAAGAGGAGGGAATAGGGAAAGTGACTCTATGGGCAGCGTGGGGAGCTGTAGTGTCAGCCACACTGGCATACCCAAGAGGGCTGCTAGCACAAGTTCTTAGATCTGCTTTACTAGGAAAGATAGCTGTTTAAGGGGTCAACAATCTTTTTAAATTATATTCAATAGTTCAGGGAAAAAGCCAACACCCTGAACTTCAGAGAAAATAGAAGCAGAGAAATAAAGACCAACAGACAGGGCTCTGACTGCCTGAATCAACTATAAACTTTACATACATTTCTAGATTGAGAGAGACTTTACATCTGAGCAGTCAAGGAGTTCTGAACATAGAATCACTCAGAATCTTGACCAGGGAATCACAAGATCCTTCTTACTTCTCATAAGCAAGCCCCCAAAGCAAAATACCAACTCAGAGTAGGTATACACTTCTCAGAGGCAGAAAGCATCACAACCCTTATCACTCAGTGCCTAATTAGAAATTAGCAAAAGATGTGAAAGCCTTCCTACAAGCAAGCTTCCCTTAATGGGTTCCACATGAGGCCTATTAATAGGCTGGGAAGATCTTAAATCCCATTAAAGTTACAGAAGCATGGTGGTAAAATCATGAGAATCAGAAGCAGAGCTAGTAGGGGAAGGAGGGATGGCAGGCCTGGGCCCTTCCCCTGAAAGGGAGGACCCAGTAGCACCTCACCAGTATAACAAAAGGGGCAGAAGGATGTTCCAGGATGAGAAAAGTCCCAAGTACTGAGGGAGTGCAGTAATATTTTGTTACATTCATGTACTACTATTTGTTTAGCCATTCCCCAGTTGAAGGATAATCAGCTTTATTTCCATTTCTTTGATACTATAAAAAGTACTACAGTAATTGTTGTTTTGACTGCCTTGGGATATGTTCTGCCATTGGGATCGAAGGGTCAAAGGGTATGGCTATTGAAGTGAGCAAAATTTAGAACAGTTTATATGATAATTGCATTGTAAAGAAAAACAGCCTTGAAAGACTTAAGAACTCTGATCAGTGAAATACGATGCATGATTCCAAAGGACTGGTGATGAAATATGCTACCTGCGTCCTGACAGGTGATGAAGTCAAGGTGAAGAAGGAGGTATATGTTTTTTGATGTGGCTAAATGTGGGAATTTGTTTTGCTTGACTGTTCATTCTGATATAAGCATTTTATTTTTCTTTCATTTTGAGGGAGGGGATTTGGGTTGGAGAGAGGAAATTTAGTGATGTTTCCCAAAATGGAAAAAGAAAAAAAGGAAAAAGAGAAGTAAGAAGAGGCTCATTGACTCATTTAAAAATGCATAGAAGATAAAACATGAGTAGAAAACATAGACAAGCAGGACAGATTTGAAAATAAGTTGATCATTCCCCAATTGATAAATGGTCAAAAGATATGGACAGGCATTTTTCAGAAAAAGAAATCAAAGCTATCTGTAGCCATATGAAAAAATGCTCTAAATAACTACTGATTAGAGAAATGCAAATTAAAACAACTTTGAGTTATCACCTACAATTGTCAGATTGCCTAATATGACAAAAAAGGAAAATGATGGATGTTGGGAGGGGATGTGGAGAAACTGGGACACTAATGCACTGTCGGTGAAATCCTGAATTGATCTAACCCCATCCTGGAGAGCAGTTTGAAATTGTGCCCAAAGGGCAGTCAAACACTGCATACTCTTCGATCCAGCAAAACCACTGGTAGGTCTGTATCCCAAAGGTATTAAAAAAAGGGGGGGGGAAGGACCTATTTGTAAAAAGTATTTATAGCAGCTCTTTTTGTGGTGGCTAAGAACTGCAAATTGAAGGGATGTCCCTCAATTGGGGAATGGCTAAACAAGGAGTGGTATGTGAATATAATGGAATACTATTGTTTCATAAGAAATGATGAGCAGGAAGATTTCAGAAAAACCTGGAAACACTTATATGAACTGATCCTGAGTGAAGTGAGCAGAACCAGGAGAACATTGTACACAGTAACAGCAATATTATGTGATGACCAACTTTGATAGACTTAGCTCTTCTCAGCAATGCAATGATCTACGACAATTCCAGAAAACTCACGAAGGAAAGTGCTATCCACATCGAGATAAAGAATATGGAGTCTGAATGCAAATTGAAGCATTTCTCTCTTTTTTTCTTTCTTGTGGTTTTTCCCTTTAGTTCTGATTCTTCTTTCACAACATGAGTAATGTGGAAATAAGCTTAATATGATTGTACATGTATAGTCTATATCAGATTGTGTGCAGTTTTGGGAAGGGGGAATAATTTAGATCTCAAAATCTTTTTTTTGTTGTTGTTGCTTTTTGGGGAGCAATTGGGATTAAGTGACTTGCCCAAGGTCACACGGTTAGTTTTTGTGTTAAGTGTCTGAGGCCGCATTTGAACTCAGGTCCTCCTGAATCCAGGGCCGGTAGGTACTCTATTCACTGTGCCACCTAGCTGCCCCTAGACCTCAAAATCTTATAAAAGTGAATGTTGAAAACTAAAAATAAATAAATATAAGTAAATAAAAAGTAATGTCAAAACAAAAAAAGTAACGTTGAATTTTATTATTTACTTAAAAAAGAAAAGGAAGCTATTCATTATATATATTTACCTGGGCCAGCCAGCTGGTGCAGTGGATAGAACACTGGCCATAAAGTCAGGAGGACCTGAGTTAAAATCTAGCTGCAGACACTTACTAGCTGTGTGGCTCTGGGCAAGTCATTTAACCCTGATTGTTCCCTCCCAATACAGATTTACTGCTTTATATATTTTTTTGAAAAGTTACGTAAATTTCGGTTTCTTTCTTAGGATAATTCCAAATTGCTTTTCAGAATGACTGAATTAATTCACATCTTTTTTTTTTTTTAATCTTTTTTGGAGGGGGAAGGCAGGGCAATTGGGGTTAAGTGACTTGCCAAGGTCACACAGCTAGTAAGTGTTAAGTGTCTAAAACTGAATTTGAACTCAGTTCCTGACTCCAGGGCTGGTGGTGTTCTATTCACTGTGCCACCTAGCCACCCCAAATTCACATCTTCAACAGTGTAATGGTGTGCCTGTCTTTCCACAGTTCCTCCAACATTGACTTATTCCTCTTTGTCATCTAAGATAATGATAATATAAAATAAAATAATATAAAATAAAGATAATAAAAACTTTTTTGTTGAAAAGTATTAATAGCAAATGAAAGCAGTTTTGTCATAGAAGGTGCTTTTCACTTGTTCATTACATTCTAGTTTTATGGGCAAAGTAACATGTTTGTATTAATTGATGAGTACTATAATAGAGGACTTTTGAAGTTACTGTGTGAAAATGTTATAAGACAAGTGATATTTATTTTTTACTCTTCCTTCATTTGAATACCTGCAGTATTTATACTTTGGTTGTTGAGACATGTTAGTTTGAATAAAAGGACTAATTATGTACCTAAAGTCCTTTGTTGCATTTATTGGGTAGCTCAGTCATATCAAGCTCTTTGTGACTCCAGGTACCGTGGCCCATCAGAGCTTTCCATTCTCTACTATGTCTCAAAGTCTGTCCAAGTTCATATTTGTTGTTTCCATGACACCATCTATCCATATCTCATCCTCAGCCATTCCCTTTTCCTTTTGCCTTCAGTCTTTCCCAACGTCAAAGTCTTTTCCAATGATCTGGTCTTCTTATTATGTGGCCAAAGCATTTAAGCTTCAGCTTTAGTATTTGGTCTTCCAGTGAATAGCCTGAATTAATTTCTCTAAGTATTGACTAATTTGAACTTCTTGCTTTCCAAGGGACTCTCACAATTCTTCTCTAGCAGCACAATTCAAAAGCGTCAGTTCTGTGGTGCTCAGTTTTCTTTTTAGTCCAACTCTCATAGCCACATTGCTACTGGAAAAACCATACCTTTGACTATACAGACCTTTGTTGACAAGGTGATATCTCTGTTTTTTAGTATACTGTCCAGATTTGCCATATCCATCCTTCCAAAGAGCAAGCATCTTTTAATTTCATGGTTGCAGTTGCCATCTACAGTGATCTTTGAGCCCAAAAACGTAAAATCTGACAGTACTTCCATTTCTTCTCCGTCCATTTGACAGGAAGTAATGGGATCAGTTGCCAGGATCTTAGTTTTTTTGATGTTAAACTTCAAACCAGCTTTTACACTCTTCTCTTTAACCCCCATCAAGAGGCTTCTTAATTCTTCTTCACTTTCTACCATCAGTGGTTATTGTCTGCATATTGGAAATCGTTGATACTTCTCTCCGCAACCTTCCTTCCAGTTTTTGATTCATCCAGCCTGGCTTTTCCCTTGATGTACTCTGCATATAAGTTAAATAAGTTGACAACATACAGCCTTGTTTTACTTCTTTTCCTATCTTAAAACGGTTGTTGCATGTTTGGTTCTATCCGTTTCTTCTTGGTCCACATCATACAGGTTCCTCATGAGACAAGTAAGATGATCTGGTACTCCCATCTCTTTGAGGACTTGCCACAATTTGTTATGAGAGTCAAAGACTTCAGTGTAGTAGAGGGATGACGAACCTGCAGCTTCAAGGCCACATGTGGCCCTCTAAGTCCTCAGGTGGGGCCCTTTGACTGAATCTAAACTTCACAGAGCAAATTCCCTTAATAGAAGGATCTGTTATATAAAACTTGGACTCAATCAAAAGGCTGTACCCAAGGACCTAGAAGGCCATATGTGGCCTTGAGGCCACAGGTTGCCCACACCTGGTGTAGTTAGTGAAGCAGAAGTAGATGTTTTTCTGAAACTCCCTTGCTTTCTCCATAATCCAGAGACTGTTGCTGGTCTCTAGTTTCTCTGCCCCTTTGAAAACCAGCCTACTGTTCTGGTAATTCTCAGTTCTCATATTGCTAAAGCCTCATTTGGGGTTTTCTTGGATCTGAGGCAACCAGGGTTAAGTGACTTGCCCCAAGTCACACAGCTTGTAAATGTTTGAGGCCAGATTTGAACTCAGGAAGATGGGTTTTGCTGACTTAAGGCCCGACATTCTATCCACTGCACAGCCTAGCTACCCACAAAGTTCTTTACACATGGAGTATGAACATAGCTATTCTTTTTAGGATCTTTCAGGGCTCAGGGGCTGTATTATTCCTTTGTTTAGTATGAGTCACCAGATTGATAATCTCTGCTTTTCTTGTTTCCTAGCATCTGTGAGTTCTGGTTCTAATGTGGAAAGGCAGCACACACAGGGAAGCTGAAAAGGGATGGGGTGGGGAAGGTATACCTTTGAACAGCATGGGGAGCATGGTGATAAAATCCTGTGTGAAGCCATCTTGATTTTTGCAGCTTGATTCTGCCATTTTATAGAAACTGGAGTTTCATATGCTTAGGAATGCCAAAGACAAGACAGGGAAAGAGTAGCAGGAATGCAAGATTCCAGATGCACAATGATTTTATCTGAAAGCATTTGAAATAAAGAGAAGAAATAGTTATTCTGTGGGTGTGGACAATCCTAACAGCTGGTTGCTTTTGATATGTCTTTGTTTATTTTAAAAATGACAGACCCTCTTCTTCCTTACCTCCCCCACTCCCCCAACTCCCCATGGTAACAGTGCCCAAGGAGATTGTACATTATTTCTCCTTTCCTAAATAAAAAGAGAAAAATCTGAAAATTAAAGAAAGGAGAAAATAAAAACCACACTCCTGAATCATATTTGCAAAGAGAAATATGCATTGGGTGTTTTTTTTTATTACTTCAGTGTCATAACTTTAATTAGTGTTATGTCATGTCAGCTACTTAGATCAGAGTTAATAAGTATATTAACCTCCTTTCTGTTTGCTCCGTATCTATGGTAACTTGGTGGGTGTGGAGTTGGGGACAAGTGACATCTGTTAGATTATGGTCTGTGTACTGGTGAATGATTTCATCACAGTTCAAACCATGCAGCCCCCCCAAAAATTGAAGCAATGATTGTGTCATCCTCTAGGGAGTTTTGTCAATGCAAGCAAGATATTTATTCTGCCTTTTACATGCCCATCTATTATGCTCAAAACATATGAGAAAAATCTCAAGTAATTTTCTAACTTAAGCTTTTAGTTTTGACTTATTGGATAGTATTCTTTTAAATAAGTGACATTTTGCATATTTTAATTCATATTTACCAACTTTTTAAAAAAATAAGAAAGTTTGGTTTGGAATAGGTCTTTAAACTTAGCTTTAGGAGATTTTAAAATCGTCTTTGATATCGGGGTATAATTGACTTTTGTCTTTGCCCTCTGATGACCCACACTGGGTAGCACATAAGGTGCAGATGAATCATACTTTTGTGGTTTCAGTGGCTTTGAGCTCTTGGTTTGTTTAATATTTTCACCGTCTCCAGGTGCTTTTATGGTTTTCCGGTTGTCATATCTATATTGGTTTAGTTGTATAAATGCTTGATTAGATTGGAAACTAATAATGTGATCTACACAAAGATCCTTTACCCTTATTTATTTTACTGTCTTTCTACTTAATTTTTATTCATTTACTCAAAACTTTTTAATTCCTCTGCCATTTTAAAGTCTGTTTTTAGAAGTTAATTAAAATAGATTTCACCCTGTTTAGGCTTATGTCACTGCCACTTTGAATGTTTATTGTTTGTCTTTTTTTTTTTTTTAACCAGTTTTAAAGTGAGTCACACAGTGGAGCCTTATATTTCTGGCTCTATTGTATGGCATTGTTGGGGATTGGTTCTTTCCCCCCCACCTTGTGCTGATTGGTTGAATGTGCTAGAAAGAATGTTATTCTTAGAAGGTCCTAGTTTGATGCTTGGCTGTGTCGTTAATTACTTACATAACCTTGAGTAAGTTTCAATCCCAGAACTTGAGAATTGGAATTGAACTAAGGGGCCATCTAACCCAACCCACATATAAGAAGAATCAAGCAGGGGGAGTCCACTGCTTCTTGAGGCAACAACCCCTTCTACTTTTGGACAGTTCTTATTGTGAGGAAGCTTTTCCTGGCATCAGGCTTAAATTGGCCTCCTAGCCATTTTCTTGCCAAGAAAACCCCAGATGGGATTCAGGGACAAAAAGTAATTTCCATCCAGTGCTTTTGGTCTTATCCTAAAGGGTAACAGAACAAACCTGTTTCCTCTTGCACATGACAGCCAGCTATTCATGTATTAAAGAGAGCTAACATGTCTTCTCTTCTCCAGGCTCATTATGCCCATCTCTTTCAATTCATCTTTGTATGTCATGGAAGCTATTCCATTCTTGTAGTAGTAGGCCTTATTTTTCTCTAAGCCTCAGTGTCTTCATCTGTAAAATGGGGATTGGGCTAAAGGATCTCTATGGTCCCTTCTAGCTTTTACATTATCTGGATTCTTTTGGTTTATGACTATCTTTATTTAGTTACCACGCAAGCATTCCCTGCACATCTGTCTGGCTTTAACCTTTGAGTCAGCTATACCTTACCTGCTAGGAATGCAAGGTGTTGTCCTCACTTCCTCTCTCCATAAGGCACACCCTCTTCTCCTTGCCTACAAACTAAACGTGGGATAACAGTGCTGGTTTGAATATCTTGCTCCTCTCTCTGGACCAAAACAAACAATTTTAGACCATCTGAAGTAGTAGAAAGTTTGTTTTTAATTCGATCATTTGGCTTTGAAATAATCTTTCAGAATAGATTTTTTTTCTTTAGCTTTGGATACTTTAAAACTAATAAAAAATGAGTGGTGAAAAACTTCATGCACAATCTTTGCTTTTACTGAGTATCTTCATTTTACACTGCAAATGTATTCTATTTTCATAGAAGATGGGACTATGCAGAAATCCTTCTAATTAAATTGTAATCTTTAATAGGAAAGAAGTAATGATTCTAGCATTTAGTTGCTGGGTAGTAATGATAATAGAAATCTAGCATACATTTATATAGTTCTTTACAGTTTACAAAGTGCTTTCCTAACAATAACTCTATGAAGTAGAAAGTAGAGTGTTATTCCCATTTTATAGATCAAGACACAAAGGCTGAAAGTTAAGTGATTTGTTAAAGTGATGGAGCCAGGACTTGATTCCAGGTTTCTGGACTCCTAAGTCCACATTAAGCTGTAGATGACATGACATGACATGAGATATGCTATATTAATACTGGTGATAATGCCCTTTACAAACCCTGTCTGACATGTGCTCTCTGACTTTCTGGTGGCCATTATACCAAATGCTGTAAGAACTGTGATTTCTTTTTATTTTTTAATTTTAATTTTATTTTAAGCAATTGGGGTTAAGTAACTTGCTCAAGGTTACACGGCCAGTTATTTTGTGGGGGTGCCAAGTATCTGAGGCCAGAACCAATCCTGGGTCTCCCAACGCCGGGGCCGGAGCTCTTACTCACTGCGCCACATGGCTGCCCCAGAACTGTGATTTCTTCAGCAGAGGTCACTCCAGGTGTGAGCCAACTCTCCATTAACTTTGATATTAAATAAATTCTAGAGAGCTGCCTGAGGCACAGAGATCAAATAACTCGCCCTTGAGCTCAAAGCTAGCAAGTATCAGAGGGATACTTTGAACTCATGTCTTCTGGACTCTGAACCCCATATACTATGCATGAAACCCAACTAATAACAGGTGCTTTTTAAGTGCTGGAGATTCCTAACTGCAGGCATTAATCATGTGTAGTCTGGATGGCTTCCTTTATTTAGTATCCTCCATAGCACTACAGACTCTCTACTTCTTTGTTCAGATGAAATCTGCCAAGTTTGAACCTGTGCAAAACTCAGTTTCTACAAAGAATTGGATTTAAAATGTTTGCCCTGTTTGCCTGTAATGCTACTCGGAGAGTTCCTAGCTCTCATTCAGAATATTTGAGAAGTTCTCTAATGTAAGTTGCAAAAGCTTCAGAGATAAGAACAAGAAATATAATACAAATTCCAGAGGACAGTTTTATATCAAAATTACCCTCCGGGAACTTTGGCATTTGTTTGCTCTCTTTATTGAAGCATACTTCTGACTTGCTGGAGCACAGTTCCCTCTTCCGTATGTGCAACTGTCTTCGCCTGTTAGAATGTCAGCTGATTGAGGGCAGGAACTGTACCCTTTTGTATTTATCTCTATATCCCTGCATACAGTTTGGCACAAAGTTAGTGCTTAACAGGTGTTTTTTCCTTTATTTATTTCATTCAAAATGGTACTCCTTTCAGTGATTCAGATTGCAAACCATTCACACCTTATCCTTCTTTGAGGAATTTAGATGGCCAGCTTTGAAAAATCATTTCATTTTAGAGGTAGAAATAACTGGATCCCAAAAAGGTTGAGTGAGTTGCTCGAGGTCACATAGCTAGTGTCAGGCAGGACTTGAATCCAAACCATCTGACTCCAGAGCCAAGTGCTCTTTCCAGTATATATTTCCATTATTATTAATGATCTTGATCATTTTTTCTTCAGGTCTTCTAATTCAACCTAACAAAAATCTCTTTTTCAGCACCCCTGACAAGTAGTCATCCAGCCTTTGCTTGAACACTTTGTAATGGGGACTATAATATTTTTCAGGATAACCTGTTCCATGGTTGACTAGCTCTTAACTGTTAGACAGATTTTTCATTATATTGAGCTGAAATGTGCCTAAACCACTACAATTAAGGAGAGATTATTTTTATATCCATCGGGCCTATTTCTGCCCACTGAAGCAACACTGGACCACAATCCTTCCTTCCTCGTGACAGCCATCTGAAAATAGGAACAATAATACCTGAAATACTACATCAGGGGGTTGTTGTGAAAAAAGCACTATATAATTTTAGTTACCATTTTTGTTTTTTAAATAATTTCTGTCTAGTAACACATTTCTGGAGTCATTGTTTCTTTCATGGTTCAGTGGGTAGACCCAAGTTTACATCTGACCTCATATTCTTTTTTAGCTTTGTGACCTTGGGCAAGTCACTCATCTGCTGTTTGCCATAGTTTCCTCTTCTGTAAAATGGGAATAATAATAGTACCTCCCTCCCAGGGTTATTGTGAGGATCTGATGAGATGTTTGTAAAGTGCTTCATTGTCATTGTAGGTGCTATATAAATATTTGTTTTCTTGCTCCTTCCTTTCTTTCTTGTTACAGTATGCAAAATGTCAGAATTTCTATTTTGTTCTATTCCCCTCCAAATCTTATATATTTGAAGACAGGCTTTTCATCATTTCCTGTGTCATAATTTCCAGACCTTTTACCATCCTATTTGTTCTTCTCTGGATGCATTCAGTGTTTTCAGTGACTCAATGTATGGCACCTAGCAGGCATTTATTAAAGCACTTACTATGTGCCAGGCATTTTGCTAAGTGCTGCGGAAAAGACAAAAGACAGCCCCTACTCTTACAGAGCTTGCAGCCTAAATGAAGGAGACAACATAAAAAAAACAAAAACCCAGCAACTAACTACGTACACAGAAAATATATTCATTATAAATTATAGATCAAAGATGCTAGCATCATGGGAGATCACGAGAGGCTTTCTGAAGAAGGTGGAAGCCAGGAGGCAGAGATGAGGAAGAATATCCCAGACATGGGGGACAGCCAGAGAAAATACCCGAGGGCGGGAGATAGAATGTCTTGTGCAAGGAACAGCTGGGAGACCAGCGTCACTGGGCTGCAGAGTACATAGTAGGTAGCGGGGGAGAAGACTGGAAAAATAGGAGGGGAAGATGGGGACACAATATTTCCCTTAGGTGTTCAGAATCAACAGAGACACATTCTGTAGCTTCTTACAGGATCTTCTGTAGTTCAGGCTTCATAACTACCTACCTCACAAGTACATTGTATGGAAAATGCCTTGTAAAAAAAAATTTTTTTTTGGAGGGGGGAAAGCAGGGCAATTGGGGTTAAGTGACTTGCCCAAGGTCACACATCTAGTTAAGTGTCAAGTGTCTGAGGCTGGACTTGAACTCAGGTCCTCCTGACTCCAGGGCTGGTGCTCTATTCACTGTGCCACCTAGCTGCCCCAAACCTTAATATATTATTTAAGTGTGGATTGTTATTATATGTCCTCTGGTGCATTTGTAGAATTTTAGCACTTATGTGTCCTTTAATGTGGCTTTCGAGCTTTACATTGGATTTTGAAAAATCCCTTTTAGGGAGCAGCGAGGAGATGACATGTGGCACCAGAGAGGCAGTCCTTCATGGGAAAATGGAAATTTTAAAAATGTACTTTCCCAGCTTTCTCCTCCTCCAGCAGGTGCAAAGGCTGAGTAGTGGCTTAGCAATGGCTCTGTCAGTAATGGTAGCCAGTGAGCGATAACCTTATTCAGCTTGATGTTCTGCTACCTTTGATAGTTGTAATTGTATGAAAGGATAGAGAATGAAATGACTAGTTAAGTTTCTTGTGACACAAAGTTACACTTAGTCCCTGTTCTTTAGATCATAGGTCATGGAATCAGATCCATAGCTGGGAGGGGGCCTCAGAGGCCAGCTAGCACAGCCACGTTTCACAAATGAGGGAACTGAGGAAGGTTGACTTTCCCAAGGGCACGTGTGTACTATTAGAGGTTGGGATTTGAACTCGGACTTCTTACTGCAGAGACAGTTTTTGTTTCATTTGTTTTGTTATTGGAAAAGGTGGCACAGTGGCTCCTTTCTGGCTAAATGCTTTTAAGCCCTCTCCAGTGGATCACCTACATTCACTTTCTCTTTGGTACTTACAGTGATCTCTCAGTCTTTTTGAGCTATAGAATGGTACTTGACAAGTTTGTTGTAGATGATGAGTTCTCTAGGTTAACCACAGTCTCAAGAAGCTTTTTAGGGATAGGTCTATTCTGTAGAGTGAACTCATGCCGCAGTTTGTTTGGATCTGAAATGAGTTAAGATCTCATTCCTTTCCTAATTTCATTCTGACTACCTTGCCACATTCTACCCTTTTGGGCTCTAAATGGTTATATCTGTCCTCATTCTCAGAGCTTTGCAGTATGCTGACCTGCCCATGACTGTTTCCATTTCCTATCTTTTTAGACTTTCTCATTTCCGCATTTGGTTTTTTGCCACATGCATCTCCTCACTGAAAAACAATCTTCCACTTTTTTTTGTTGCTGTTGCCAATAAGGTGTGCCTTCTGAACCTTTAGGCAAATCTTGGTTTGTTGCTAAAGTGATTAAGCTGATTCATTCATGTACGCTGCAGACACCATCTTTTAATGAATTAACTGCTGTACCATTCCACAGAATGGGAAGAAAGCATAAAAACAGCAAGGAGAAAACCAAGTTAATTTTTGGTGAGAGTAAGGGCGATCTGGCTTATTAATTCTAGAGGTTACTCAGGTGAGGGATAGGATAGAAACATAGAACAGAAAAAAAGAGGGTTTTAAGATGTACGCCCACCCCCATCTGACTCATATATCCCATGATTAGCCTTCAAGGAATAAAATGGAAGAAGTATTAAGTTTAGAAAGGAAAGAGCTCCTAGAAAAAGAAGCCCACTGAGACAATATCACAAGATAAGTTACATCAGGATTCTATTTGAGAAATTGTGTCGTAGTAGAACAGTTCTAGAGGCTTCAGCCTCTTCCTTCATAAGAAGATTCCAGTTGTAAGAATGAAACCCCAGCCCTCTGCATGATGACTCTTAGAAAAAGGAACCACAGGCTGATGAGCAATGACTTCAAGAATGTCCATTTCCCCTTGATCACATTGATCCCCCACAGGAAATCTCAGTATTTCATGTCAAGACATAAGGCCTTGTGAAGACGTCAGTGCACCCAGAGGTTTGTGGTTTCTGGTCGTTTGATGCCAATCAGAACTTGCTGAAGAAAAGGGTTTATCTGTCTGTGAGAATTATGCTTAAGTATGTCAGCCATGTGCTATAATAAAGAGAGCAAATCATTTCCAATACTCAGAAGGATAATCTTGATGTAGAGTGCCTTCTGGGGTTTGTACAGTACTCCTTGCTCCCTTGGATTTTGTAGCCTTTGCAGCTGACTTTAGGTGGAAGTGTTCTTCGAGTGTTTCTTAGACCAACACTCAAGGGGAATTGGAATGGTATTTTGGGAGTCCACTTGGAGTTTATATTTCTTTATGATGAAATGCTAATAACTTGCAGGGTCCCCCTTTTCCCCATGGGAGTAAGGTTTTGATTTTGCCAATAGTTTTCCACAATTTTTGAAGTAGTCATTTTCAGCAAATATTAAATTCGTGCTATGGCAGCTAGGTGGCACAATGGACAGAGTACTGGGCCTGGAGTCAGGAAGACTCATCTTCCAAAATTCAAATCTGGCGTCAGACACGTCCTTGCTCTGTGACCCTGGACAAGTCACTTAACTTTCCCCCTTAGTTTCCTCATCTGTAAAATAAGCTGGAGAAAGAACTGGCAAACCACTCTAGTATCTTTGCCAAGAAAACCCTAAATGGGGTCATGAAGAGTCAGACATGACTGAAATTGAACAACAACTACAGTGCGCTTAGAAGTGTATACACTATGGGCTATCTGAAACACTGAAGACCATTTCTAGGAAGAGAGTATTGAAGGGGGCAGTATGAGAGAGGTCCATTTATCTCTTCAATACACACATGCATTTAGTCATCAGGAAATCAGTGGGGCACTTTTCCTGATAGTTAAATGAATGTGGAGCATGCATTTAAAACCTTCAGCTTTAAATCTGAGTAAAATTAGTAGAGACTTTGATAGATGGAATTGTGAAAAATATGATATTGTATATAGAGAAGTGGATTATGAAGTTGTTTGTTCCTTTACCTGAAAACATTGTTTGCAACATCAGTATGAAGAATCCTATTAGGGTAAAGGGGGACTGGTTACATTTAATTTCAGAGGACAAAAAAAAGTTACATACTTTTTTTTTTTAAAGCAGTTGGGGTTAAGTAACTTGCTCAAGGTTACACGGCCAATTATTTCTGGGTGAAGTTATATATTTTTACCTTGAAACCACGTGGTGATTGTTAGTGACCATAAGGAAAATTATACAGAGCAGAATTTTTATCTCTTAATTGTACAGTTTTAAGAGCAAATGAATGGTGGAAATTACTCCAAGAAATGGGATGTTTGCATCCATTTAGTAGATGATTGCTGAAAGACACACTTTTATTCAGTGAAGTACTGAGACATTAACTGAAGGACCTGAGTTTCTTTTTCTACCTCTGATATTTCTGCTTAAGCCAGTTACAAACTAATCTCTAAATAGAACCTCTGACTCAAATAGTAGAATTACATAGCCCAGTTGTTCTCGTGTGTATTCAGCTGTGTTTAGTGCTTTTTCTTCTCATAAGTACAGGTCAGATAAAGGGCCAGAGGGTACAGCTGTGTTAGTCCTTATTTGGGAGTTCCCAGTAATGATGTGACAGAGGGAACATACTATGGATACGTTATAATGTCTGAAGTTAGGGGAGGCCATTTCTAGCCATATTCATTCCCAGAAGAGTTGAATTAGGAGGTTTGCTGGAATCTTCCTCATATTGCCATCTGTGGGATTGAGTAATCCCTGGTTAGCCAGATAGGGCTTGTCTAATCTGCTGTCCCAGTCTGTGTGGGTTGGGTACATTAAAGGACTCATTGCAGGAGGAGGTAGCAAGTATATCCCCATGACCATTACATATGTATTTGCTTTTTAAAGAGATGTCTCAATAGCTATCTTTTTTTAGCTTTGGAGATGATTTTAGGAGATACCACTGCAACCATTGATCATCCCTTTGGTGACTCTTAAGTAAAGTCTTTTAAGAATCATTTTTTTTTCAGTTAATGAAAATCTGCCTTCTCTCTCTCTTATTTTATCCCTTTCCAGCCTCTTTCTTTAGCTGAAAAAGAAAAACCCTTATAACACTTATGCATACAATTGAGTAAATTCTACTGCTTTTATTCTTGGGACTCTGATTTCCATTATATAGACTTTTGGGGGATACTTATATGGGCTATATTGTTAGAAGCATAATTAAGATGTGCAGTGGGGTGTTGATTCCCACCATCTCTAGGAAGAGGTTGTGACAATTTGATGTGAAAAGAAATGTAGTGTAGAAAACTGTTCGGCATAAGAACAGCATGTAGAGGTCTAGCAGTCTCCCAATTGCACTCAGCCGCGCTGGTCTCTGACTCACTGACCCCTGTACTACTGAGACCCACGCGATGCCCAGATGGCACATGGCAGTGTCTCTGAGCTGCGACTCCCATTCTCTGCAACACATTCTTTAGTGATGTGTCAGGAGTTATTTATATTAAGCTCCTTTTTTTACTCATCAAAAGCAAAGTCTAAGGGTTGTTTATCTTTCCTTAGCTAACAGAGGAAGTCTAAATTCCCACCGTGATATGGCACTGATATGTCTGTATCATGTTTAGTCATGTAATTAGATGAAAATCCTTAGTGACAGTAATACATTTGCAGCCCCTACATGATCATCATGATCACTGTAAAATATTTATTAAGCCTTTTGTTCAAGGTCTTGTTGGGGTACAGAAAGTAGATGCATTAAAGATAAAGGCATTTGAGACCTGGAGTGGATAGACAGGACACTGGGACCCAGGACAAAAGGTACAGAATTTACACAAGTACATATAGACATTATAATACTCAACACTGTGGGCAAATGCCTAAATAGTTAGAGTGGTAGGATAGGAGGCAGGATTGGGGTGGTCTTGGGGAGAAGTGAACTTGATTAAGGGAAAAAAGGCAAAGTATTCCTGAAAAGGTAGGTTTTTTTAAGGAGTTATTTCCCTTTGCCCTAATTAGTGCCTGTGCTTCATGCCAGATAGTTAATTAACTGACAGGTTTTATTTTGCATTACAGAATTCCAGGAATTTGGTTATAGAGTGTACCATTAATTTAGTGGGTGTGTCTGTGGAGAGAGGTTTATGTGTCCTCCCCTCCTTGGAGACGTCATGATCTGCTCATAGTATAGTACCTGGCACATAGTAGGCACTAATAAATATTTATTGCCTATCAAAGTTATAGGAAACCTTGGTTCTGCACTACTGATTCTGTGTCTATGAGCTAGTTCTCAGCCTCTGTGGGAAAAAGAAACAACAAAAAAAACAAGCCAAAACTCAGTACTTTTGCATCCTAGCCAATGAGTCTCTTAGAGATATATTTATTTAAATTCTGAGCATATTTATAGAGAAATACAAAGTGACGAGTTCATCTTGCTTATGAAAAGTCTCTGACCCAAGCCATTTCACTTAGAATTTATAGGTTCAAGAACAAAGACAGAATTCCATAGTCACAACTTAACAAGGGCAGAGTCTTTGATTAATCATATAGTACAATTGTAACCTTAAATACACCATGAAGAATCATTCCCCCAAACTCTTTAGCCCAGTCTAGGGCAGGGAAAGGGGTGCTGCACTTGCATGTGAGCCATTGCCCTGATCACTTTGAGGGAGGATTCTGTCCAGGGTTGATCCAGACCTCTTCCTTGACAAACTAGTGAGGCCTCAGTAAGAAGGAAGTAAAGAGATTTCACTGCTGGACTTTGTCTCCTCCATCTTAAGGACTGGTGAGGTATTCTGGTCAAGTCAGGACAAAGACTTCAGACAGTGAGAAAGTGTTCTAAAGAGGGGATGGCTAGGGAGGAGTCTTCTTGTGCCTCGGTTTTCTCATTATCTGGATGGATTTCCCAGTTCATCATGGGGTTGGTTTGAAGACTATTTTTTAAATATCTCCAGATATCTGAATTTCTTGAGGATGGCAGCATCATTGGGACTGGGTTGTAAAAAAAGTTCAAATCCCGGGAAATGGTGATGAGCGTTAAGTAGTTTTTGTTTCTATTATCTAGAGTTTTCGATTAGAGAAGGGGATGGAGACATTTGGAATGTCCATAGGGTAGTAGACCTCCTTAGTTAGATCTTTTTAATGTGGCCTTTGAAGGAAAAGGCTGGGAGAAAGAGTTCTGTAGCCAGAAGACTCAAAAAAATAAATTTCCGAAGGTTGCTTTAAACTCATAGTTGTCTATTGGTCTTTGCTGTAGATTTCTGGCATGTGGTAATTTAATTAGTAGATTTCAGCTTTGAATGATAAGTTTTGGTAGTGAGGTGTGGTATAACTCTCACTCTGAGACCAGCTGGTCTCCCCCGGCACAGCTTCTAGTGCTGCTGATGCCACTGCATTCATCAGGCGCCTGGCCCAGGTCATGGAAAACCTTGAGAGGAGACAGTCTGCTGTGGGGCAGGAGCTTTGTCCTGGAATTTCCTGGCCTTTGTCTGCTACAGCTTCAGTGTTTCGAGACACTTGTTTTTAGTGTTAACTTCCTTCTGGGGAAAGAGTTGTGCTGCCAGTCTCCCAATCTGCACATTATATTTCCTGTGCCATGTAAACCCTTACTCCTGGTCAATCAGGCATTTACCTCTCCCAAACCCTTTTCTGCTGTAGCTTTGGTTAGGCACTTAAAAGTTACTTTGAATTTCTTTAACTTCTTCCAAGTCTTCCTCCCCATGTTGGGCAAACTTTCTTTTGGGAAAAGCAGTTCCCATTATTACTCAGGCCCCCCGAGTCAGAACCTTCAGGCATGGCATGGGGGGGGCATTGAGAAGACAAGGTTCTGGGGAATAGAGGCAGCTGGCCCCATCAAAGCTCCCAATGCTTTTACTAGAGGCAGGTGAAGACACGTACCAAACCTGATATGGCTTGAAGTAAGCTGGACATCTTTGCAGTCCCAAGGGACAAATGTCACCATTGTCCATCAAAGGGTTGCCAGCACCCTGATTCTAATTGTATTTTTCCCTTCACTTTACAGCAGAGAAAATCATACCTCGAGCGCAGTGTGAAGGATGCAGAGGACAACATTCGGGAAATGCTGATGGCCAGAAGGGCACAGTAAAAAGTGTGAGAAAACCTTTATTCCACCCCCCTTCCTCTGCCCCTCTTGGGTGGGACAGAGCTGCAGACTCTGGAATGCTTTAACCTGACGGACATTTTGGAAACTTTTGCTTTTGTTTGGAATATTGTTAAGCTGCTGCCTTCATTCCCAGCACCTCTGGCTGAGCCAACTGCATCTCCTTGGCCTGGGGCTTGATCACGACCTGCGGAGGGGAGAGCTCTGGGCAAAGGAGGTACCCCCTGCCCAAAGACTCCAATGTTACCATTTTTGTTTAACAAATAAAAGCTATCCATCCCCTTCTTCCAAGTCTGCTTTTCCTATTACTAAACGGGTTTTGCTGCTCAGAGGATGGGAGGGAAAGGTATTTTTGATGCTTCTATAATCAAGATTTCTTGCTATCCCAGTTTCTTCTATGGAATCTCATTACTTCCTCAGCTTTTGTCCCATGGCTTCCTTCTCTCATGTTTAACTGTCTCTTCTCATTCTCATTTTATTTTCCTAGGCCTGTTTCCACATCTGCAAAATGGGAAGGTTGACCTGAAGTTTCCTTCAGCTTTAACATTTTATTCTGATCCTTCCAAGAGAATGAGATCTTTCTATTCTCTGATGATTCTCCTTTATCTCTACCTATAATCTCCACTCTTTTTTGTTGCCTTGAGTAAATCTTTTCCCTATCCTGCTTCTGAATATAGCATATGAAAGGGAATAGAGTGAGGGGTCCACTTACCCAGATTAATAAAGTGACTTCATTTTTACACTGGAATATTTTCAGATTTTGCACCCTTGTGACTATGGGGAATGAAAATAAGGTTGTGATAGATTTTCCAGCAGCGGCCCTATGCTGGAGTTGGGGCCTCCCAGCATCAAACAGGACTTGGTGGTGTAGACAGCAAGACCTAAGGCAAAGGCTGCAGTAAAATCATGGGGAGGCTGTTAGGTGTCTCCCAGGAAAGGCTGGAGTCCATAGTCATCTTCTTTACACAGTGAGCCTCTTGACTCTGTGATGCCCTTGTCAATGTTGGGAAATTATGTTGGAGGCTGTGAAGGTGGGCTTTCTCAACCCTTCTTCTGAATAAGGAAAAGACCTTACTTACAGAGTAGGAATCACTTCTCTGCACTCACCTCCGTAAGGATTTTGATTTTAATAGTTCTACCAGAAGGGCTGCCTCCAGGTAATGATCAAGCTCCACTCTCGAGATTGAGCTGGTTCCTGCTGCTTTGCCTCATGAGTGGTGGTTTAGGGCCACCTACTGGCCAGAGATGGGATATACACTGTAACTTGGTAATACTACTTAGGGATCAGATTACCACAGGGCAGATGTTTTTGCTATAGTGTTTAGAGCAGGGACCTTGTTTTCTCTCTGGGTATCTGGAGGCTTCCATCTTGAGAATGAAAAGCAAACCCCACTTAGCCACATACTCTTTTACTTAAGGTATTATAAGGGTCAGTGTCACATCTGAAGCAGCATGCCAGCCATTAAGCTCCAGGGGTTTGGGAAAGAAACTGCAGACAATCAGGAGTGGGGGGTGGGGTGGGGCCTGCACAAGCCCTAGAGAGAAACAGAGGTTAATGTCAGAGGTCAAGAAAGGAGTAAACACCCTGACTGAGGCTGGGACAGTGTCTGTTATTCCTGACACAGTATATTTGAGTAGCAATCTGCAAAGCAGGTTACATCCCCTACTAACTTTATTTGATTCTGTGAGGTGGACAGGTGCCTTTTTTACAGATGAGGAAACAGATGTTATGTGATTTGCCTAGTCACCCAGCATAGTTAGTGATAGGGTGAGAATCCAGGTCTTCCTGACTTTCCCTAGCCTTTGCTCTTTGCACTCTGACATATAATATGCCTGGTGCTGTGAGGTGGCTGAGCAAAAAGCATACTAGCTGGACCTGCAAAAGCAAGGGGGAAGTCCGGAGACCTGGGATTGAATCCGGGTTCAGACACTCAGCACCCACCCGGAAATAACTGCTGCCTGAGGAGCTCTGTTACTGGTCTTAGGCACTAATGTGGTGGAAAGGACACTTTGCTTCATCCTAGCCTACCACCCAGCTTGGTGCTAGTGATAACCAACCCAGAAAGGTGAAGTGTCTCTCCTAGCTTCTAGATGGCAGCCACAAACTCAGTCATTAACTGGAAGCAGGTCAGTGATGAAAATTTTTTAAAATTGGTCCTAGTTTTCAAATGATCAAGACAAATGGAGAGAAGTAGTTTTGGAATCTAAGCATATACATACACTACTTAGTTTTCAGTGTGTGCCTAAAATATTATCCACAAACGTGCATATAAACATAAGAGAAATTCTTACTAATGAAAAGATACAAGGCTCTGATTTTTGGTCTTATCTTGAATTGCACGAATACAAACATTAGGACTTTTGAAAAATTTATTGACAAGGGAATATTGAAACAATAATTAGAGAGTTAGGAAAGAAATCATTCAGTGGCTCATTTTGTTGCATATTTTGCCACTGCCATGAACAGTACAATTTAAAATGATAAATATAAATTTCATATTCAAGCCTTTGGCCAAAATCATTTAGCACATTTGTTGAAGTATGACAAAAAAATTAGAAAATGAACATTAAAAAGATCATGTCACTAAATTAAACAGCAAAAATCACTATTAATCTAGGATTCCATTATGCTGTAGTTGAGATATCTGTGCAGGACTTGTCATTCATTATAGCAATAGAAAGAGATCAGGACTTGGAACTCCATCAATCGAGGATACAAAGCCTTCTGGTGAGAGGAGGTTGAGGCTGTTCAAGTTAGCATGTCCCAAAGGCAACAGCAACAGAGAGCAGTCCAGCAAGCTGTGAGGCAGGTAGCTTGGCCTGTGTCATCCCGTCTTTGGTCTTCCACCACATACACTGGGGGAGAAAGAGAGAAAGGGTAAGAAAAAAATGCAATCTAAGTCTTAATGAATGTATCTTGGAGTACCTAGTAGAAACAGCAAAGCCCTAGCCTTGCCCGCTTACTAGTTTCTAAACTGGCGATTGTTAATGAATGTGAGTTTCCACATACAGACAAAACAGCTAATGTCCCGTCATTAGGTACTCTTAGGCACCCTTCAAAGGGAGAGACAAATAACAAATTGCAACACAGTTATTATAATAAAAGGGTGATTTTTAATTCTGAATGAGCATTAATTAAACTGAGCCATATTCTCCACTAGTAAATTAATTCAGCTACTCATCTTTTCTCTTTTGTCTCTGCTCTATTTTTATCCCCCCCTCCCCCCTCCAATATCTCCTTTTGAGAGTTCTGGGTTACAGAAAAAGGAACAGCAACTGGAAAAAGTTATTTTATTATTGAGCCTCTTACAGTCTTCCAGCCCTCTTTTGATAGTGCTGTAGGGCTGGGGTTCTCACTAGTGGCCCCTTCAGCCCTGTGGTGAACAGTTTAAAGAAGGATTGCTAGAGCAACAGTTTTCAAAATGTGGTTCAGGGACCACTAGGGGCTCCTTGAGACCCTTTCAGAGGATGGGGTTGGGGGGAATACGAAGGCAGTGTCTGAGGTCAAAATTATTTTCATAAAACTTAAGGTATTTTAATTTCTAATAAGGTAAATATTGATACATTTAATTCATACCAATAAAAAGCTCTTGGGGGGAGGGGTGTCCTCAATAATTTTTTAAGAGTGATTAAGATCCTGAGAACAAAAAGTTTGAGATGTGCTGCTATATGGCCAGGTGTTCAGAACAGAAGTAAAGATCACAGAATACTTCCTCTGGGGATGGAATCCTGCATAGAAGGAGAATGTAAGGAAGGATTTTGGAGCATTTTCTCAGAATGCAAGTTTTCTTACTTCTGGCTCAGTGAATGACTCACCTCTCAGTAATATGTATCCACATAATGTGGCCATTCCAAAGCTGAATTCCAACAACCTATTTCATCCTCCTGCACTGAGCCATCAAGACCTCAGCCTCATCTTGCACAATTTGTTAGAATAAAATATTAACAAAGAACCTTTCAAGTACTCATGTATGGACAGTTTAACATGCTCTCTTTCTATAAACACTAAACTACTGACTGTTCCCTTTCTTGTGTATGACTGCTTGCTGGAACTTCAGGCAGAGCCTTTCCCTCCCCCTTCATCCCCAGAAATAGACTGCCTGATTTAAAAGCAGCCCTTTACCTATGATTCTAGCCAGAGGCTGGCTGGAAGCCGGGTCACCATGTAATGATCTCCATACATGGGCTCACCCCACAGCCCTGATTCCTGGATGACTCCACATTAGGGCTTTTATGGGTAGCCTTGGAAAAGGATCATTCCAGTTGCTTTATATGAGGCTAGACTGAAAGCTACCACTTCTATCCCAACCACTATCACTTGACATACAGGGAAGCATTCCTGTTGTTTGTCCTAAGGGAGGCATCTGCCCTCTTTCCTCTCCCTCCTCAACTTCAGTCAGTCATTCAACTGTGAGCTGCTTTATCAGGGAACTACTGTAACAAAAATCAGTAGTAAATGCAGACTGCTTAAGGGAGGCTGAGGCCTGTTTGCTACCATATATGTTTCTCATATCTGGTCTCCTTCAGTTTGGTCCAGTCTGATCACCTGTGTTTTGTGGACTTATATAATTTTTATGTGTAATATATTTTGAAATGGAGTATTACAAAGGTGGAAGCAGTTCAACCAGTGGCTATAGAGAGAAAGGCAGACTGAAAATATTGACATCCATTTACCAGAGGCAAGTTGGGAAGGCAGAAAAAATTTAATCTGCCCTGTACCTATGGATAACTTAGTCAAATATTTAACAAGTCGCAAAGTATCCAAATCCTTATTACAATTTTTAGCTTAAAGGTAGCCAGATACCTCCCATGAAAACCAAGGACAGATGGTGAACAGTGAAGCCAGACCACAAGTGAGGCTAAGTTAGTAGCAGCAGAGTATGAAAGAGAAAGACCAGGTCTGTGGGCCAAGAGGCACCTCCTTATTGTCCAGTTAGACTGACTCCCTGGCAACCTGATTACAATTACGTTTTAGCTTCTCAGCAGTCAATTATAACTAAAATAGGGCACGAGGGGACATCAAGGGAAATTCTGGTTGATGCTGATGACCTGGAAGGTCTGGGTAGGAAGTGCCCTGGGCTTCGGGAGGCAGGCGATGTTTTTGAACCTGCTCTTATTCTTCTGCCCCAATAAAACCTCTACTGCTGCCCCTGATGGGCAGATCTCAAATTTACACCCAATTTCCCCCACTGTTCTACCTACAGAGACCCGAAGTCACTACCTGCGAAGATGGGAAGGAAGGGTTAAGAGAGAAACCAGGACAAGGAAGTGAATTTCTGCTTCAGAACTCCAATATTACTACTTTCTTCAGAGCAAATAGACATGTAACCTGTTCTGCCAAACCATGGGTCTGTGAAGGGCACTTTCACTGGCTGTCATGTGGGCATCTTCCTGGCACTGATGATAACAGTGCTGTTGCTATCTATGGTAACTAGGAAAGAGAAAACTCGTAGCCCCAATTCCTCCTGGAGTTTGGTCTTGACTTCTAAGCAAAGGAATCTGGGGCAGCAGAGGGAACCAGTGGTCTAGTGGACGATGGGCAGAGATCTGAGCATCTAGCGAAGAAGCTTCCTCTATCGAAAGAGGTAGTGCTGTTTACTGAATTCCCTGAGAGGGTTCAGTCTTAATGCCATGTCCTCTCCCCAATGGAAAGAGGAAGGAGAAAAGGAGTAGGGGGGCCAAGAGAGCAGAAGCCGCTTCCTTTCTTTCTCCTCCATGCTAATAACCAGCACTCTCTGAAGAGTGCCCAGAAGGAAGAAAAGAGGGAGAGGTTAGCAGGCTTTGTATGGGTGATGCTTGGAATTAGAGCTGGGGTTGGAGGGGAATTCCAGATTTACTTGTGACTATTGATGTGATACCATCATGAGGCTAATTCTGGCTAGTGCTGTGCTGTCTCTTCCTTGTGGCTGTAGAGGCCTTGGGCTTGTCTTTTCCATGGTCCATATGTGATTCCTGCTCCACTGCTGCTCTAGGTTACTATCTACAAGATGCGTTATTATGGGTATTTTCCTGTTCCTGTATACTGGCCTTGGGAAGCAAGGGCTCTCAGCAACCTGACAGTGGTTACACTGGGGCCAGACTTAGGGTGGTCATCTGCTTTGCTTCTAAACTCACCATGTCCCCTCCTATCCCCTGCCTTCAGAAGGCTATGGCCCCCCACTAGCTTGCACAGCAGTGGCACATCACAGGGGAAGTGGAGCAGATACAATATGGCATATAGATATAGCAGAACAGCAAGTTCAGGAAGATAGCTCAGCATTGCCTAAGGCCTGAAGCTTGAAATCACCATTCCTAGCAAGAGATTTGGACTGAGCTAAGAACCAGCAGACCAAGTAGCATCAGGGGGCTGGCTATTAGGAAAGCAGGCCTTTGGGGCCGGCCTGGAGTCAGGAGGACCCGAGTTCGGTTCTGGCCTCAGACACTTAACACCCACACAAAACAACTAGCCGTGTAACCTTGGGCAAGTTACTTAACCACAATTGCCCTCCAAAAGGCAAAAAAAAAAAAAAATTTAGGAAAGCAGGCCTTTCCCTGGGGGTGTCAGTGTAACCACAGCAAGGAAAGAATCAAGCACTCTTTCTTTTAGGATTCTTCTGGTAGCTGATTACAGGCCCTTCTCTTAAGTACGGGGAGGTTGATAATAAGGGATATGTAATCCCTGCCAAAAACTATTCTCTAACAGAGACAAGACTCCTAGGCTGTAGTGAGCTTCCAGCTCTCTTCCCTGAGTTTAGTTTAATCACAGTCCTCTGCCCACCTTAATGCCTCATCCTAGAAGAGTTACAACTGGTCAAATAACCCAAATGGAAAGGGGAATGGGGAATAGACATCTTTCCTGGTTTCTGTTTAGCAGCCACCAGCTCCAGTTCCCTGAGTGGGGAGAAGTCCTACCTGGTAACTTTAAAGCTTTTGCCCTGATATGAAGTGATTAAGTGACTGGAATTGGTAAAGAAGCCAAAGGGGGCAGGCATGCTCTTTTCCAGCCTATTCTATTATTTTTCTGAATATGTTTCTTCCGTTACCCAGAAGAAAAAGCACATCAACACCAGGCAACACCAGGCCAGAGGCAGGGAGCAAATATGAACGCACACATACAGGAACAGAAATTCACGTGCACAGTGCTGCTCAGGGAAGCCTCCCTGCCAGCACTCGGAAGGCAGTGCCCACCACCCTCTGGGCCTCCTGATAGGGCCTTGACCAGGGGAACTAGCTTTAAATTCCTACCTTAAGACATCAAACCAATCAATCTACAAGCATTTATTAATCATCTATTTTATACCAGGCACTGAGGATACAAAAGACAAAAACAAAATAAAAGATAAAGAAGCTTATCTTTTATCTGGGAAACAATATATACATAGCAAACATAAAGGAGTTGGGGGGAGGGGGAGAGGGTAGGTAGGTAGCAGCTGGGGGAGGGAAAGGTGGAGGTGGCATATGAGCTGAGATTTGAAAGGAGCAAGGGATTTGTGAAAGGTAAAGGTAAGGAGAGAATTAATTTGAGACACGGGTTCTAGCTTGTTGCAAAGGTTAAAGAAGGGGAATATTGTGTTCATAGAATAGCAAGTAGTCCAGTTTGGTTAGAAGGTAGAATGTGGAAAATGGCATATAATAAACCCGAGGTCTGCCAGAGAGAGCCCTGCTGGGAAGGCTGAGGAGTTTGTATTCTGTCCTAGGGGGAATAGGAGAGCCACAGATAATTTTTGAGTGATGGTGAAACCTGTGCTTTGGACAACTGCAAGACTACAGACCCGAGTGTCTCTTAGTAGTGTTGGAAGTAGGAATACTTCACCTAGGCAGAGCTGTACCCAATGGCAGTCCAAAACCGTGGAGGCCTGTAGCACAGGAAAGACATATGATCTGCCCAAGTCATTGGCATGTGTGTGTTTGGTAGTGTTCGTGCGTTCAGTTGTGACCCCATGGACCACACTGTCCATGGGGTTTTCATGACAAAAATACTTGAGTGGTTTGCCATTTCCTTCTCCAGGGGACATAAGACAAACAAGTGACTTGCCCAGGGTCATGCAGCTAGTTAGTGTCTGAGGTTAGATTTGAACTCAGGTTTTCCTGATTCAAGGCCCTGAGCTCTACCCACTGAGCCACCTAGCTGCTCTAAGACATTGGCACCCTGAGGCAAATCTCTGTTTGCCTTTATGCTAGTTAGAGTTCTTATCTGCAGGATGGTGCTGCCCTCAACAAAAAATAAGGAAGTCTGGAGGTGAGGTACATTTTAGTGAAAAGTCAGTGAGTTCTGTTTTTTACTGGAGTTCAAGAGTGAAATGATTGCTAGATTAGCAAATCATTTGCATAAGAAACAACCCAGAGATGGGGAGAAGATGGCTGAGAGGGCACAGACAGAAAAGAGGGCCCAGGAGGATCCCCAAAATGAGGGTGTAGGAAAAGGACACTGTAACAACTGAAACTGAGGAGTGTTCAGAAAGGCAGGAAGAGGTCCAGGATAGAAACAACGTCCCCAAAGCCAAGAAATGAGAATAATCAAAAGGATGGGGGTGGTCAGAACTATCAAAAAGGATGAGGACTGAATAAAGTTATCTGATTTAGGAGTTAAATCTCCAATGATAACTTGGGAGAGCCATTTTAATCCAATGTGGGGGTAGGAAACCAGATGACTGAAGAATGAGAAAGGACAAGAAGCTCAATGAGCAGAGTTATAGATAGCTTTTTCTAGGAGGCTTGGATACAACAAGGATTAGAGATGGAGTGTAATGGTGTGAGAGGACAGCAGAATAAAGGGGAAGATTTTTAAAGCTGGGATAGACCCGAGTGTGTTTGCTGCCAGTAAAGGTGAAACTGAAAGAAGGAAAGATGACTGAGGAGGCTAGCTCCCAGAAGAGAATTGAGGGGGAAGGGGACAAGGGATGGAATCGAGGGTATAAACAGAGGGACTGACTGCTTTCACATTCTTTTGGAAATGAAGGAGCAGCAAATTTTAGAGTCAGTCAGACAGACTGAAAGAGAATCTGAGCAACAGAATAACAGAATTTTAGAGGTGAAAGGAACCTTGGAAGTTACCCAGCCCGAGCTCTTAGATCTGTGGTGTGCAAGAAATGAACTATTTACATTACATGTTGATTAAAGTATTCACAAAAGATGAAATCAAATATCTGTCATTAAATTAAACAAAACCCAATTGATCAAGGATTTTGCTTAAACAGCACTTAATCTATGCCAAGCAGATCATTTATTACATCAATAAAAAAGGGTTCAGGACTAACAAGGCTAAATATGTACTAAATGCAAAAAAATCAAAACAAACAAAAACCAGAGTTGCAAATTATTAAGGAGGTTGCCAAAGCCCAATTATGATGCCTTTGTGTTTCACCATCTAAAATGAGAAAAGAAAATAAAAAGAGGAGGAAGAACATATCATAGAAGAAAATAAACTCAAATTCACAAATCACTATGGTTCTTTGCTTGCCTCTTTGCTTCTCCCCTAGAAGTATGGGAAAAGAAACTGCTTTGAGGGACCTAGCAGAAATGACATGGCCATTCATTGCTTTAGCCTGCTTAATGACAAAGACATAATTTCTCCTTGCCTCCTAAGGGACAAGAAATTAAAACAGATGAACTCTCATACTAGCCATAGCATCCAAAGTTCTCCTAAATCAGCTGAGACCACTTAGAATTAAGGAATATTAAAACAGAGGGTATGCCTTGGAGATCATGTAATCTAACTTTTTTTTTTAATAGCTAAGGAAACAGGTCCAGAGAAAAACAACTTGCTTAAAGTTAGAGTCTAGAGATAAAGCTCTGCTTTCACCAAGTCCCCTTCTTTCTAGCTCCACAGTGCTCAGACAAACCAAGTCAGTCAGGTCTGTACTGATTACTGCTGGATTGAATGGAATTGGGCCAAGGTTGCCCTGGATTTGCCCACCAACTTCATTCTCTTTCAGGTCATCACAGTGAGAATAAACAGGAATGTGGCCTGGGAACCACAAACTGCATCTTTTCTGGCTTTCTCTTCAGTGAACAGTAACCAAATAGCTCAAAGTTCCCTTTTTTTTTCTTGGAGACTTGTAAGTAACAAGAATCAAATTCCCCACACATTGAAAAATGGGCAGAGGGAAAATCATTGAAGAGCCCATTCATTCTCTAACTCCTTGAGCCAACAGGGAGGGGCAGGGCACCAGGCTGCCCATATTTAAACAGAAGACATTTTTTTTAAAAATCCATATTACAGAATCTTTGGAAACAAGTTTTTCTGTGATACAAACTGGATTGTTAGAAGTGAACTGAAAGGCTTAAGAAAATGGCTACTAGAAAAACAAACCACGTGGAGAATCTTCTGAGGAAAACACTGAGAAGTCAAATCCTATCTTAGACTAAGGAAGATCCTATAACAGAGTGCCTTGCATATAGCAGGTGCTCAGAATACACTTGTCTTAGATGTCATATTTTGCATTTTGATGGTTTTAGAGCTGACATCATGGCCCTAGGAAGAGACAGCAGTGAATAATAACAGCTGGCACTTTTATGGGGCTTTGCAAGTATTGCAAAATGCTTTTTACAAATACTATCTCATTTTATCCTCACAAAAATCCTAACACAGGTGCTATTATCATCTCCATCTTATAGATGAGGAAGCCAAGGCAGACAAGGGTTAAGCAATTTGTCCAGGGCCACAGCTAGTAAGGGTCTGAATCTGAATTTGAACTTGTGTCTTTCTGATTCCAGGCCCCACACTCTATGCACTGTGCAAGCTTCCTAGTTTAACCAACTTTTGCTCTGGGAACAGAAATCAAATCAATACTACTCTTGCTTCTGGAAAGGCTATGGCAATTGATTGCCTGATGGCTCCTTACTATACCTGTGACCCCCTCAGACCAAAGCTACCTTCTCTGGCCACCACTCTCTTTTTTGGGTTGTCTTCCTCCTTCCTCCAGGGCAACAAGCGTCTCAGTTTTTGACTCTGTAGTACACTTCCTGCAAGTGGCAGGCACTTAATGAATACTTTATTTATTCATTTATCTGTTATCTGGCATATAAGATCTCAAACCTTTATAATATACCTATTTTGCAGAAAGAGATAGTATGAAAGTAAACAAGGACCATTAACATTAAAAGAATTCTGCACATCTGAAGCTTTTTAAAGAATGTAAAGGTAGACCACAATGGATACAAGAGTCACAGTGAATAAAAGCTGTCCAGGAATTTGTGGTACAGATAAATTAACTGAGTTTCTTTCTGAAAAGGAATAATCTGGCATCTGAAATAATATTCTGAGAAAGGAGCTGGTATGTGATAAAGGACTTACACAGATTAGGCACTTACTAAATACTGAATTGGATCCAGATTTGTAGGACATCTAGAACAGTGAAGATCTGGGCTGAACATTAAGTGATATTTTTTGTGACTACCTGCTATAAATGAACAAGGCTACGGAAACAAAGGCTAGAAATGGGGTGCTTGGCTAGCCTGGAATCCATGAACCTGTTTTTCAAAATATTTTGATCACTGTTTCAATATAATTGTTTCCCTTGAAATTTTCTTATTTTATGCAGTTAAAAATGTTATTCTGACAAGTCAATAGACTTCTTCATCTAGGCTGCTGAAGGTATCCATGACACACAAAAATAGGAAGAACTTGTATTAGGATGGGAAATTTTCTTCAGGATAACAATGTTAAATTAACCATTTATAAAATAAGGTTTAAACTGGACGATCAAGAATCTCTTTGCCAGGTATTAAAAGTGGAAGATCAAAAATACAGGTGCAAACACCTGTATAAAATACTCAAGTTCGGGAATCAGTGACTAAAATCACAGAATCACAACACTTGAGAGTTGGAACTCAGAGGCCACTTAGTCCAAACTGTACGCAAAGGGGATCTCTATTATAATTTAATACAACTATAATAAATGGTTGTCCAGCCTTGGCTTGAAGACCTCCAAAGGGGGGGGGACTCAACACCTCGAGGCAACTCACTACCCTTTTGGCTAGTTCTAATTGTGAGGAAGTTTTTCCTGACATTAAGTCTAAATCAGCCCTTCTGCAACATCCACCTCGGCCCCCCCCCCCCCATTCTGGGTTCTCTCTTCTGGGGCCAAACTGTAATAGTATGATCCTCCCTCTACATGGCATGCCTTGAAATACCTGGTCATGAATTTCCTGAGTCTTTTCTTCCCCAGGCTAAACATCCAAGTTCCTTCAATGGAACTTGATAGGACTCGTCATCATTCTGGCTGCCCTCCCTTGGCCACTCTATAGTTTATCAGTCCCTTTCTCTGAATACAATGTTGTCCTTATTCTGCGACACTCAGAAATGACAATAATCCTCCAGAGGAGTGCACACACACACGTATGTATGTATATGTATGTGTGTGTATATATCTGTATCTATGAGGACAATACTCCAGGAGTATGTGTGTGACTTCTCTGGAGTATTGTCCTCCTATACACACACACACACACACACACACACACACACATACATACGTGTGTGTGTGTGTGTGTGTGAAAAATATGCATAAGGGCAGAGTACAATGGGACCATCACTTTCCTGTTCCTGGAATATAGGCCTTAATGCAGTCCAAGATTGCATTGGTTCTTTTAGCTTCCACATCACACGGCTGATGCACACTGAGTTTGCGATCCACTAATTGCCAGTGTCTCCCAACCCCCAATCCTTCTCAGAACTGTTGTCTAACTATACTTCCCCCATCTTGTACTTGTTCAATTTGTTTTCTGGGATTAAAATTCAGACTTTGTAGGATGGAAGACTTAAAAGGAGATTAAAATGGAAGACCTGAGAAACTAGATGATTTTCTCAATAGCTGTGAGGTAGGTGGCACAGTAGATAAAAGTGCTGAACCTCAAGTCAGAAAGACCGGAGTTCAAATCCAGCTTCTGACACTTACTAGTAGCTTTGTGAACCTAGGAAAGTCATTCAGTTTTCTCACCTATAAAATGGAGATAATAATATCTACCTCCCAGGGTTGTTTTAAGGATGAAATAATACACAAAAAACACTTCGCAAATCTCAAAAGTGCTATAGAAATGCTAACTATCACCATCATCATTATCCATGGGGAAATAAAATGATTTGGGAATCTATAATGCATAAATATGAGATACTTCCATAAAGTAATCAAGAGACTATTTCCAAACATATACTAAAGGAATATGGCCCAGTTTACAGTTCTTTAGCAAGCTAAATGACAAGATCTTACAGGTGAAGTTAATTAACAGAAAAGCACTCAAGACAGTTTATCTTCATCACTCCATTTGGCCAGCAGAAGTTTGGCTTTCATTTGGTAAAGCATCTGCCTTTGAGGTCTGTCATAAGAAAATCCCAAGAGGTGACTATAAAGGTTGAAAATGTGTCAAGAATTTATTAAGTACTCAACTTATACACAGGTGGCATGCAAAAAAAAGGATGGAACAGAATTAACACAGTCTTCCACTGAAAAAAAAAGTCCCTTGGTGTCCTTGTTCCAGAGCAGACTAGGTAATGCCTGACTTGGTGCTGAATGTATGTTCTGATTGCAGATGCACACACAAGCGCTCACTTGATGGGGAGGCTTCTTCCGTGGATGAGACAGTGCATGGTTCTGTTAAACAGCACGATCAGTGACTTTGATGCACACCAGGTTTATCACTCACTATTAAAGGACCATGTCTCAAACTGGTCTGTAACATTTTCTGCTTCAGAATTGACAACTGACAAGACAGTGGCCTATGTGTATGCATCTGGATGTAAAAACTAGATGGCTAAAGCCTGAGAGGTGCTTATTTTTGTTCATGACAGGCTTAGTAAGTATATTATTTTTAAAAGTACATAATATTATAAGTAGATGGTGTGCCTGTGCAAGCAGTGCCCCTGAGAGTGACGTTTAGTAAACCCTTGGAGAGCTGCACCTTACAGATGTGACAAACGATGATTGTTATAAAACTGATTTGCCTGTGAAGTATACACCAGACACACTCATTTACTGCTAAAATTCTGTGGAGGGCACTAAATCCATATGTTATCAACAGAAAGGACTTAGAGACTGAAGAACAAACCTATATGAATGATAATTTCTCTTAAGATGACAAATAAAGTACAGCACATTAAAGAGAAAATGGGTGATAATCACTGAAGATGTGCAAGTCGGTAGCCAAGAACCAAGTACTGTTATAAGCCAATAATCACAAACTGTTCTAATTCCTAAAATGTGTAGAATTCCTAAGAATGGTTAGAATGATACCTAGAATGACATAGTAGCCTCTGCATAAAAATGTAACAGAAAATCCCAGGACACTGTAGCTTCCAGAAGCCCACAGTACAAATACGAACATAAGAAGTATTGGCCTAGAAATAATGAGGTTATAGCTAATGGCAGAAGGCTACTTCAGCTCCTTGAATAGGAAGCACAATAGACACTATGCAGATTCTCAAAGATGCCAAAAGGTACATACTTGTCTATTCATTTTAAAAAGAGATTGTTAGAGCTATATGGCAGCAAATCAGGGACAGTGATGCTGAAAATGGTATTTATGAGATAGTCAATCCCATAAAATTATTTTTTTTTCAGACAATAAGTAACTCCATTTTATGGTACAATTCTGACAATTAAGTGATAAGCTAAGATTTTTTTGTATATAAGGACTAATCCAAATTTTCTTACTTGAAAGGGATGGACTGAAAGATCGGTATGGACTTTTGAATATGATTATTAAGAAAGACTGTGGATATCATGGTAATCTACATAAGTCATTGCTTTTCAAAAGCTCATCTCTATTTGGTTCTTCATAAGGAGGCATATTACATTTTGGCAAAAGTCTTGTAACAATCTGGTCTTGCATCAGGAAAATGAAGTAAATTCTGAAGAGGTTGCCATGATCTTTCCAGAGCTCAAAGCATAGGCCATAGGAAGAACACTGTCAGAAATTGTCTTTATCTTGGTTATTTTGCTTCCTCAACTCCTTTTATTATAAGGCAAGGTTGGGAGGGTGGCCATGGGGAAGCGACATGTGAAATGATGTGAAAATGATGTGACAAACAAAAAGCACCAATAAAATATTTTGCAAAAGAAATGGTGCCTGTTGTACGTGAGATTTGAGAGCAGACTAGCTGTGGCCTTGGTTTTACATAATTTATATTCTGTATTTTGGGAACTTATAGAAAACTCTGTGATATTAGAGCAAACTAGCAACCACAGTATCAGTATAGCACTTTTATTCATCACTCTGACCAACTGAATTTTGAGATTTTCTATTTATGAAGGTTCTGGAAACCCTATAATCCACAGGATGGGAGAGAAACCTGGAGCCAGTGAGCCTGAAGGGCAAAGGACAAAACAAGGTCCTGAGCGCTCTCTTCATATCCCTGGACAACTGACAGGTAGGAAAGGGCATAGCTTTGTTCTATACTACTCCAAAGGGTAGAATTAGGAACACTGGGTGGAAATAAAAAGGAAGCCGATTTCAGTTTAACGTAAAAACTGCTTAAGAGTGCCATCTAATGATAGAATGGATTCCCTTCGGAAGAAATACATGTTCTCCATCACTGGAGATTCAAGCAGGGCGCAGATAACACTAGAGAAGGGAATGCTTTCAGAAATGAGAGGTCCAGTTAGATTGACTTCTAAGGTTCAGTCAATTTAGGAAAATTTCCCAACTCACTGGAAATTATGATCAAGAATTTACATAGGTTTCACTGTTATTGCTTAATAGTTTTTTTTTTTATGTTTCATTGTTACAGGCAGTATGTAATATGAAATTAGTTACAGAATATTGTGAATGCCTGTTTAGACTGCTCTATATTAAAGAAAATTATATTAGTTTTCATTCTTATACCCAATAATCTGAACTTAAAATATTACATTTCCTGCTGGGATGCTGAGTCCAGCTGGGACATCATATTTAGTTTCTTTGTGCTGACTTATTTGTGTATTCACAATGCAGAAGCTAGGTTAATGGCAAACTGGGACAACTGTCCTAGGCTCCATGCAGTGGCCAGTGAAAAATCTCCAACTTCCTTTCAGACATTTCAAACCAGATGTCTGGGAGACATCTTAAACTCATTATGTCTAAAACAGAATTCTTTATCTTTCTCCTGAGTGCCTTTCCTCGCCCCCCACTACAGAGGACACAACCAAGCTCTCCCTGTCCCTTAGGTGCTACAATAAAGGCATAATCCTTGACTGATCACTCTCTCTCACCCCCCATTTCCAAGATGTTGCTAAGACCTGTTGATTTCACTTTTGCAACATCTCTCGAATATGCCCCCTTCTCTTTAGACACCGCCACCACTGAAGCACAGGCCCTCCCCTCATCACCTCCTGCTTAGACTACTTTGATAGCCTGCTGGTGGGTGGCCTGCCTCAATGCTTCCCACTCCAATCCATCCTTTTAGTCACCAAAATTATTCTCCTAAAGTGCAGGTCTGACCATGTCACCCAACTACTCATGACACTCCAGTGACTCCCTATTGCCTCCAGGATTAAATACAAAGTCCTCTGTTAGGAGTTAAGAGCTCTCCATAATGTAGCCCTCTACTGCCTTTCCAATCCCAACCATACTCTTCAGGTCAGTGACACTGGCCTTCTGGCTGCTCCACAACCAAGACCCTCCCCCTGGGCTCCAAGCATTTTCTCTGGCTGTGCCCCATGCCTGGAATGCTCTCCCTCCTTATCTCTGCCAACTTCTTTCCTGATGTCCCAATTAAAATCCCATCTCTTACAGGAAGCCTTTCCCAACTCCTTGTAATTCCATTGTTTTCCCTCTTTAATTATTTCCTATTTATCCTGTTTATAGCTTGTTTGCACATATTTGTTTGTTGCTTCTCCCATTAGAATGTGAATGCCATGAAGGCAGGGGACTGTCTTTTGCCCCCTTTTGTATTCCTACCACTTAGTACAGTGCCTGGTACTTAATAAATGTTTATTAACTGACTGACAGGCAGGCAGTAACTCAGAAGGTTCCCGGAGAAGGAGAAAAACCTTACTTCACTTGCTGGTCCTCAAAAAACAAAAAAAAAAACAAACCCAGAAAAAAAATATCCTTTAAAGCTAAAGCCCATAAATGTATCTTCTATCGCTCCACAGAACAGGTAAGCATTATGCTTCACCTCCCATTCACCAGCCTCCTGCCTCTTCAAAACCATTTAAGCAGATTTTTACCATCTGCTCATTTGGGGTTTCCTTTCTTTATTCTAATTGGTATTTCTGCCCTTCGTAGAGATATGCTTTCAGATCCTAAGTGTTTCTGCTATTCTTTGTTTTTCTGTCCTTACTCAGTTCCTTGAGCCTTTTCAGCACCTCACCCCGGGGGTCCAATGTTTGTATTTTCCATGACCCAGTAAGGTTCTCTTGTGTATTTGTCTTCTCCAGTCTTGGTCTTTTCCATAACTTTCACTGAATTTATATTAGGTTTCAGGTTTACCACATGTAAAATGAAGGGATTGGTCTACATGGCTTCTAAAGTTCTTTACTCTTCCGGGATCTGACTTTCTCATTCCTACACATGTCTATGCTGGACCATTTTCTGGAATAGAAGTAAATGCTACAGTACTTTTATGCTGAGATCCAGGTGTCTGATAGTGGCATTCACTGCCATTCAGTAGTGTTGTCGACAATGATGTCCACCCTTAATACTTGTCATTCATCTATCTGCTTTGATGTCTATGATGATGTATATGTGAGACTCACCTGATCATAAAAACACCAGCAACAATGGGCCTATCATGTGAAACACACCAGAAAGATCACATTACAAAACTAAACGTTTTTTTTTTTAAAGTTATACTAATCTCTAGTCCCACTGTGATGCAGTAAGGTGACTTTGCAGTGTGAGTGATTTATTACAGCAACCAAGGAGGGAGGGACTAACGGGCATGCTTGTCAGGGCAAACTGGAGAAACCCTGGTTGGCCCAGGGAGGTCCTGGCTGGTTAAACGAGCATGTCCATAAGGCGGCAGCAACATAAAACACTCCAGCAAGCTATAAGTACTTCCAAGCATCCTGTCTTCTCATTGTTCTTTTCAACGAACACTAAGGGAAGAGAAGGAAGGAGAGAGACAAAGTATCAGAGAAAAATAGAAGCTGCAAGCCAACTCTCCTTGGGGAGGTAGAACTAGTTCATAGAACCTCTCACCTTGCCACTTGTTTAATTCCTTTCCCAGAAGATGTGGGCCTGGTGTTTGCTCTATTCTTTGTCCACCTCTCCCCTTTCCCCACAGGATCCTGAGCAGACAGTGTGTCCTTCCTCCCTTCTACCAACCCACCCAACCACCTTCCAGTTAAGGAAGACTTCTCATTCATACTGTCTCTGCTCAGAAGCTACTATTCCTGTAAAGGCTGCTTCAGTCAAGTTTCAGCCTCTATTTCACCCTCAATCACCAGGCTAATGCCTAAACTCGCTTCAGCATCCAATTCCGAGGTGGGCTCAATATATATTTATAAAAGATCGATGTGGATTGGTTTCCTGGGGCTGCAATACAAAAACGAGCCCGGAACTTTTAACATTGCACTAATTTTTCCCACTCAACCCTTTTCCCAGGCCCCAGAAGGTCAGCCTGTGACACAAATTGCCATGCCTTCTGGTGCTTAGCAGTCAAGTTCAATGCTCTAAGAAAAAAGACCACCACCCCACCATGGGTGTTGGTAAGTGACTAGAATTCAGCATCCTTTTCCCCTCTACCTTATAGACAATAGGCCCTCAAAGAAGAACCCAGGAAACCTGACTTCCAAAAACTGAGACAACAGATACTTTGTCATACCCACAACAGGAAGCAGAAATTGCCGGCCTTTCTGACCCTGATGACAATATTTTAACTTGGCCTCTTTAAAAAAAAGGAGTAAATGGGGGCAGCAGGGAGGAAAAAAAAAGAAGCTCATAGTCCTAGGTTATCCTAGTAGGTCCCTTGAGGTTGTTTCAGGAACAATAAAGAGATGAGAGTGGGAAGACTACAAGACTGAAGATCTTTTATCAGTTCAAAGTACTTTACATCTTGGGCAAGAAACAGTAAATGAGAATGCAGCAGTGATAGTTATGTGATGGCCCGGCTCCCAGCTTTCTTCTAAATCTGACTAATGTCTCTTAGCAGTCGCAACACAACACAAAAGATTTGTCTAATTCGTCAAAGTAGCTGATTCAAGGGATCTAGAGGAAAGCAGGAGAGCCTCTCAGTGTTGGAATTGGAACATTTAAAGTCCCTATATTAGCACCGATGCTGTGACTGTTCTAGTGGATATGGATTAGACTGGGAAGGACACTTCACTGACTGTTCCCATACTCCCAAACATCTTGGAAGATGGGAGCGGTCATCAGGAACTTCTATAGGTTACTATTCCCACAACCATGCCTGGGGTACTCTGGTCCCAAATAGGTTAGATTACAGATTCTGAATTTTGCCACAGAACATGGTAAATTCATTCAGGTTTTCCTCGAATTCTGTAAATTTTCCTACTTCTAGCTGTGACAAATCACTCTCTAGTCAATTGGCTTCCAATAACTATAACTGCTGGAACAGGTGGTTAGATTAAGATAAGATTAAGAACCAACCTCATACCACAAGAAAAAACATTACATCTGGCCCTTAAAATAAAGCCAGAAAGTTTCTTTTTACTCTCTCAAGATACTCAAGGAGTAGTATAGGCCTGCCCACTAAAACCACTGATGTGTACATTGCCAACAAGAACTACTATGCTGCTTTCACTTGCTAAATGGATTAGGACAGGGATTTAGAGCAGTCTTCTAAGGTGCATCACTGAGCTCTGCTGAGTGGGTTACTAAAGAAGAAATGGGTTTCAGTCAGTTTTTTAATGATATGTATAAATGGTGGTTTCTCAATAATAAAGGGCAGTGGGGAGGAGTCATAGAATTGTAGAGATTTGGAACTGCAAGAAACCACGGAGATTTTCTAGTCCAACTTCTTCATTTTACAGATGAGGATGCTGAGGCTGAAGGTGATTTGCCAGAGTTCACATGTGACATTAAGTAACCAAGCTGAGGCTAGAATGCAGATCTTTTCATTCCCAGGTCACTGATCTTCTACCTACAGCATGATGCTTTTACAAAATAGAATAACTGAAATTTAGGGACCTTGGCTGGGAGAAGACAGGGATACTAACTCACTGATTGGAATTATGTAAGGAAATTGTTCATATCCTTTGATTCAAAGATTCCACACTTGGGGCCTACATGTCAAGGTGGTTGGTTTTCAGTAAGACCCACATGCATAAAAACATTCATAGCTGATTATCTCTGACAAAAATCTGGACACAAATTTGTATCCAACTACTGAGGACTAGATGAACAAACCACGGTATATAAAAGTAATGAAATACTGTTATGCTGTAATGAGATGGCCAAATCTTTGATCTTGCCATCGGCCATAAGTGTTCCACTTGCTTGTTAAACTCTGAAATTTCTTTATCTGATTATAATCTTTTATCATTCCATCTTTCCCTCAGCCTCACAAGCCCTTGCTTTGGTCTTTGTTCTCACTGTGACCTCCAATCCCCACCATCCCTCAGCTCTTTCTCAAGGTACACTCTCCCTTCCCTTTCTTTACTCCTTGGTGTACCAGTTCCCTGTCTTCTACATTCAATCCCTTGCCCTCTCTATCCTATCACCAATCATGCCTTGCCAAGCCTCAGCCTTGAGTTATTCCTTCACCCTCTCCCTCTCACCTCTCAACCTTGGATGAGTCCCACCATCCACTTACTGCCTTTGCTCCTCTTTGAGTACTGCTGAACAAAGTTATGGAAAATCATAAAAATATGCTGACTTGCCCCATTACAAATTTATGTTATCTAATCTCAATTGTCTCTCACTTCAGCACGAAAAATACCCTGCCAAAATTGATTCACCATCCCACTTACTAAGAGGTGTTTCCAAACTTTTTTGTTTCCACCTTCTGCCTCCCCCAAACTTCCAATGGCTCTCTTTTCCCTCACTTCAGCTGAGTCTTGCATCATATTCCAGCAGGAAAAAAAATGAGGTCATTCCCCTAGAGCTCCCTCTTTTCCTTTCATCACCTCACATCATTCAGATATCTTTCTCCTCACCCGTTTTCATATGAAGATGTGGCACTTCTTGCCAAGACTAACTCCTCTTCATGCTCTCTTGATCCCAATTCCATATCATCTTCTTTAGCAAACGGAACCTGCGATGATTCCTATTCTCTTACAATGACAGTTAATCCTCATTGTCCAGGAGTCACTTTCTTTGCTGCCTACAAACATGCCCATTTCTCCCCCATCTTAAAAAACCAATACTAAACCCTCTTGTGATCTATCCAGTACCAAGAGCTATTGCCCTATATCTCTCATTCTTGATTAAATTTCTTTTCTTTTCTTTTTTTTTTGTGCTTTTTGGAGGGGGAAGGCAGGGCAATTGGGCTTAAGTGACTTGTCCAAGGTCACATGACTATTTTTTTGTGTTAGGTGTCTGAAGCTAGACTTTGAACTCAGGTCCCCCTGACTCCAGGACCAGTGCTCTCTATTCACTGCACCACCTAGCCGCTCCTTGATTAAATTTCTTGAGAAAGTTGTCCACATTCAGTGAATGTGCCCTTACTTCCTACCTTCTTGCTCTAGAACTTTCTAAACAATCTGCAGGCCAGCTTCCAATCTCATCATTCACCGGAAAGGGCTCTCTCTAAAGTTGCCAATGATCTTTTTTTTTTCCTTCCAAATGCTTTATTAACTTCTGATTTACATCATTCATTTCCACCAGATTTTGAGTTACAAATCTTCTCCCCATTTTTCCCCTACTCAGCCCCAAAATAGCAGTCCCACAGGATATCCCCTCCTCCAATCTGCTCTCTCTCATATCTTCTCCCATACCCCCTTCGACTTTTCCAGTAGGGCATGATGGATCTCTATGCCCCAGTGCCCGTATATCTTATTTCCCAATTACGTGTAAAATAGTATTGATAATAGTGTATATATATATATATATATATATATATATATATATATATATATATATATTTTTAAACATTTGATTTTAAAACTTTGAATTCCAGATTCATTCCCTTCCTCCCTTGTCACCCACCCTTACTAGAAAGACAAGCAATTCAGTATAGGTTGTACGTGTGTAGCTAATGCAAAACATTACCATAGTAGATATATTGTAAAAGACTGACTATATTTCCCTCCCTCCTATCCCACCTCCCACTTGTTCTATTCTCTACTTTGATCCTGTCCCTTTTCAAAAGTGGGTGCTTCCAACTTCCCTCCCCCCCAGCCTGCCTTCCCTTCCATCATCCCCCCTCTCACCCCTACCCCCTACTCTCCTGTAGGGTGAGATACCCTATTCAGTGTGTATTTCATTCCCTCCCCAAGCCAAATTCAATGAGAATAAGGTTGACCCATTCCCTTTTGCCTTCCTATTCTTCCCCTCCATTGTAACCATTTTCCCTTGCCTCTTCTATGAGCATTATATTCCTCTCTCACCTCTTAATTTTACCTTTTAAGTATCATCACTTCCTATTAAATTGGTCCTGTGCCCTCTATCTATGTATACCTGTAAACATATATATGTATTCATATGCCCATATACCCTTATATATATTTCTATTCCCTTCAACTATTTTTTTTTTAAGCAATCAGGGTTAAGTAACTTGTTCAAGGTTACACGGCCAGTTATTTTTGTGTGGGTGTTAAGTATCTGGGCCTGGAACCTATCCCAGGTCTCCCAACTCTGGGGCCGGTACTCTTACTCACTGCGCCACCTGGCCGCCCCCTTCAACTATTTTCATACTGAGAAAAGTCTCATAAGTTACGATTATCATTTTTCCACGTAGGAGTATAAATGTTCAACTTTGATAAGTTCCTTATGATTTCTTTTCCCTGTTTACCTTCTCATGCTTCTCTTGCTTCTTGTATCTGAATGTCAAATTTTCTATTCAACTCTGGTTTTTTCAGCAAGAATGCTTGAAAGTCCTCTATTCTACTGAATGACCATATTTTCCCCTGAAACATGATACTCTGTTTTGCTGAGCAGGTGATTCTTGGTTTTAATCCCAGCTCCTTTGCCCTCCAGAATATCATATTCCAAGCCCTTCGATCCCTCAGTGCAGAAGCTGCCAGATCCTGGGTTATCCTGATTGTGTTTCCGCAATATTCAAATTGTTTCTTCCTGGCTGCTTGTAATATTCTCTCCTTAATCTGGGAATTCTGGAACCTGGTTATAATATTCCTAGGAGTTTTTTCTTTGGGATCTTTTTCAGGAGGTGATTGGTGGATTCTTTCAACCTCTATTTTGCCCTCTGGTACTAAAACATCAGGGCAGTTTTCTTTGAGAACTTCCTGGAGGATGATTTCTAGGTTCTTACTTTGGTTACGGCTTTCAGGTAGTCCAATAATTTTTAAGTTATCTCTCCTGGATCTATTTTCCAGGTCAGTGGTTTTTCATGAGATATTTCACATTGCCTTCTATTCTTTCATTTGTTTGGATCTGTTTTAACAGCATCTTGATTTCTCATAAAGTCATTAGCTTCCATTTGCTCCAATCTAATTCTGAAGCAATGATTCTCCTCAGTGAGCTTTTGAGATTCTTTTTCCATCTGGCAAATTCGGCTTTTTAAGGCATTCTTTTCCTCGTTGTCTTTTTGAGCCTCTTTTGCCATTTGAGTTAGTCTATTTTTTAAGGTGTTCTTTTCCTCAGTCAGGATGTTGACTCGTTTCATAATTTTCTTGCATCGTTCTCATTTCTCTTCCCTCTATGGCCTGTAACCAGCTCGTATTTTTCTTGGAAGCTTTAGGTGCAAGAGTTCTGACTTCACTGTCTTCCTACTGTTCCATGCTTTGATCCTTTTTGTCCCCAAAACAGGAGTCTAATGTTGGATTCTTCTGTTTGCTTTGCTTCCTTTGCCTGGTCATTCTGCCACTCAGTCACTTGACCCTTGGGCTTTTTGCCACAGTAGGTCTCTGCCACCAGACAGGGGAGCTTTCATCTCAAACGCTGGGGTTTTCTCAGCTGCCAGAGGTATTAGTTGGGTGCCCTCTCTTCAGCTTCCACATGCTCTGGCAAGCTGATCACACACCTCAGGACCTCCACCCTAGACTGCAATCCAGATCCAAGCAGGTTAAAGCAAGAGCGATTACCCCTCAGACTGGTCGCTTAGTCCCCCTACATTCTGCAGGCCAGGAGCTGAAGCTGCCACGTGGCTGCACCACAGTGCCTCAGTAGCTTCTTGCCTCGGGGGAAGAAGCCGATGCATTCCCAACTACTGGATCCCAAAGTCCACACTGCACTGACCTCTCACTTTGTCCTTAGCATCTATGTGTTTATAAATCTGGAAATGGCCACAGCTGCTGCTGATCTGGAGTCCCTCTGGCTGGAGGCTGGTCAGGGCCGCCCTGGGGCCAAAGCCCCGGTGTGAGGCTGGCATCAGTTCCCAGAGAGCTTTGCTGGCTGATTCCTGCAGGCCTGCCAGGCTGTCCTCAGCAGGAGGTTAGCTCCTCTGTGTCATTTTGTAGGTTCTGTAGCTCCAAAGTTTGTTCAGAGTCCTCTTTTATATGGATTGGAGGTGGTGGGAGCTGGAGCCACCTGCGGAGGTCCCTGTTTCTAATATGCCATCTTGACTCCACCCCCAACAATCTCTAGCAATGATTTTTTAAGTGCCAAATCTAATGGCCTTTTCTTAATCCTCAATTCTTTTGGCCTCTTTGGAGCCTTTGAGACTGCTGGATCATTCTCTTGATACTGTCTTCCAAGTTTTCATGTTACTGCTGTGTTCCTAGTTCTCTTCTCCCTCTTAGAATATTGTACTTGGTGATATCATCAGCTCTCTTTATCCAGCTCTCACCTCCTTCCTGACTTGCAGCCTCACTTCTCCAACTGCCTAGTGGATAGCTTGAAATGGATGTCCTGTGAACATCCTAAACTCAATATGTCCAAAACTGAACTCGTTAAATTATCTTTTCCCAAAATGTCATCCTCAATTCCTCATTCTCTCTTACCTCCTCTATCTTTCCAATCTGTTGCCAAGTCCTGTTAATCCTACTTTAAAATTTTTTTTTTTGGAGGCAGTCTGGGTTAAGTGACTTGCCCAGGGTCACAGAGCTACTAAGTGTTGGAGGCTCTAGCTGCCACTCAATCCTACTTTCTCAACATCTATTGTGAACACCTCCTCTCTTCTGACACTGCCACTACTTATGCCTGTATCACTCCAGCATAGCCTTCTGATTGGCCACCCTGCTTCAAGTCTCTTCCTACTCCAGTCCATCCTCCACTCAGCTGTCAAGATCTACCAAAGTCACCCCACCTCATCCCATAAATCATAGTGGCTCACTATGACTTTCAGTATCAAATATAAATAAAACCTTCTGTTTGTTATTCAAAGCCCTTCATAACCTGGTTCCCTCCTGCCTTTCCAGTCATTTTATACCTTACTTCCTTTCCATCTGTTCTATAATCCAGCAATGCTGATCTTTCTGCTATTTCTTGCACAGGATACATCATTTCCTTGCCCTGTGCATTTTCATTGGTCTAGAATGTTCACCCGTCTCACTTTTACCTCCTGGTTTGCTTCAAGTCCCATCTAAAATCCTACCTTGTACAGGAGGCTCCCTTCCTGGTCCCCCTCAATGCCAGGGCATTCCCTCTGAGATTACCTCCGATTTATTCTGTCTTTTGGTCTTATGCCTGCTGACTTGATCTTTTGGTGGTGAGGCTGGTGGCTCACACCCCCAACAGCTCAGAAGCAGTCACAAGACTCAAGTTTTTTTTGTCCCATGGCTCTCCGTATGCTTAAGAATTATTACGGGCTCCCCAAAGAGCTTTTGTTTATATGGATATCTATTGATATTTTTCTTATTAGATATTAAGACATCTTAGCATTATTAAGAAAATGGTTTTGACCTCATAGATGACCCTAAAAGGTCTCAATGGTTTCCAAAGTACATCTGAGAACCTTTAATATATGGCATTTAGAAAACTACTGTATTTCATCATACCCACAGCTGCCTAAACCACTTAAATTACACCAGGAAATGCAGTCTTGTCCTGGGAACCCCAAGAACTAGAGGGACTATTTAGGGTAGCAGTACTTGCACTTACCATATGATCTTTCTACTCTTCTTACTGGTATAGCAGAGTGCCCCTTCTCCCTTCTATCACATAAATAGGCATACTCAACACCTTTCTTCTTGGCCTCACTCAAGAAACATAGGATAAGCCACTTTTGTTGGATTCAGGGAAAAGAGGGGAGTAAAAGGGAGGGGGATGCCTCATAGTATCAGAGGGGTAGAACTGTTAAAACTTGAGAAAATCCAGCCCAGCAATTGTAGCCAGGGGTTCAGAGAAGACTTAAGGATGGGGCACTCAGTCCTCTTGGCTAAACTCTGGAGAAGTGAGGACAGAAGTTAAAAAGCCAGTAGAGGAGGTTGGTACATTTGCTCGAAGCCCAGGAAAGGACAGTGGAGAAGCCATGAAACAGAAACAGGGCTTTATATCTGCTAGTTCAATGATCCAACAACAAAATCACAGTGAATGGACATAGGTATGTGGTCAAGTCCTCAGCACCACCGTGTACAGACAGGCTGCTGCAATAATGGAGAGGAACCTTTCAACTGTCCCTACAGAAAAAGTTACAAACTCCTTCTATGAGCACTAAACTTGTTTTCTTCCTGGAACAGCCTGCTTGGACTTTCAGAGAAGTCTCCCTCTTTGCCTTTTCTTCCTTCTCCCTGATAATCCCAGAAATAGACTGTCTGATTCACGAACAGGCTCTTTGCCACTGCTCAGGGCAGAAGCCCAATCTGAGGTGAAGTTGCTGTGTAACGAGATCAGGTTCCTACATGGTTGTATTCCAAAGCCCTGACTCCTACTTGTTCTTACTGCAGCTTTGAAAAGGAACACCTCAAATGCTTTACGGCAGACACAACTGAAAGCTGCCCTTCTCTCCTTCCACCATTACCTATTTTACCAACATGGCGGGACCATCTAGAATCTGGGGTCACTGTGTGTCCTGAAAAAGTCTTCTGCCTTGACTGCCCTCTTCACTGATCAGGCAGATGGTGGGGTTGGTTGTGGTCATGATGGTGGTGGTGTCAGCAGTAGTGGTAATGAAAAGGCTTTTTAGGGAATTATAAACACAGGTCATAGTAGTAAACACACTCTGTTCTCCTCGGTCTCTTTCCTCCCATTGCCTTTTCTTTCTTCTCTTCATTCTCCCTCTGGTGAGCCAAGGCTGACATATTTTCTTGTGTCTCATGGCCAGGCTTTCCTTTGAGTAGGAGGAAGCAGCTAACCAAGAGCTGCAAAGGGAAGCAGATGACAAAGAGCCTATGTTTTCCTTTCTCTGCTCTGCTCAGTCTAATCCTACCTACCTGTTGACTGTCAATGTTCAATTTGAACCTTTTTTTGGGTCTATGAAACCTTCTTTAACTGACTAGGACCTACAATGATCTTTCCTTCACTTTGAAGCCCTTAATGGCAGCTCAGGGGTTCTTCTGCAGGTGTTGGTATTCCCTCCAATGATGTAGCTTTTTTCCTTCCTGCATGACTCTCATTCAAGTCCTCCCAAATGTAAAGGCCAGAGGGTGGTAGGGCAAGGGGTTGGGGACAAGATTCCTTCTAGATCTTTTGAATTTATTTGGAAACCAATGGAGTATTCAGTCTATTCAGTAACTACATTTCCCTCTTGCAGCCTAACCAGTCAACCTCGTTCCCACACAGTGCTTTTGCACAATTTAAGAATCATTTCAGAATTATTTTCTTGTTTTATGCATGTAAACTGAATGCCTGCAACAAGAAAGTAAACTCCTCAAGGACAACAATAACACATCTACTTTTCTTAAGCTTCCCAAATGACTAAAATCAAAGATGAACTAACAAACAGTGGTGGGCACATACCGTGTTTCCCCGATAATAAGACCTATCCTGAAAATAAGCCCTCCCCTTACTGTGTAAGATTCCTCTAAAATAAGCCCTCCCCCGAAAATAAGCCCTATTGAGATTGCTACTGTAGTGAAGGTGATCCCCTGCGCTACACGCTACATTACGGTACCCTCTGTATGCACCCCCCCCCCCTGAAACGCACTCCGCGCTCCGAGCTGCATCCAATCAGAGCTGCAGCAGTGAGCGCGTCATTCTGTTCTTCCCCAGTGATTTGCTTATTGAATAAAGGTACATTTTTTTTGTTCACATTTACCTGTTTGTTAAAATTGCTGTCAATGTTCATTAAAATAAGCCCTCCCCTGAAAATAAGCCCTCTGGTGTTTTTCTGTCAAAAAAAAAAATAATAAGACAGTGTCTTATTATCGGGGAAACATGGTAGTAGGCACTCAATAAATAAATGTGAGTCATACTGCTTATAGCCAGAGTAATTTATTGTTCCTGCCAGAAACGGTGAGTATGGCACTAGACTTAATCTACTTTATACACAAATATCTTGGAAAAGTGAGTATTTTATAGGACTCAAAGTCCCCCAATGCCTTTTAACTTTATTACCATGAACTCAGAAGTGAACAGACATCTTGGAGAATGCCAAGAACTCAAAGTTCATTTGTTGAATTGCTGGCAAAAAGAATAGGAACATGGCAAAAATGCTCAGGACCAGTAAATCATGGAAGCTTAACAAGGAAACAGCACAGGGATAGATGGAACAGAGGTTGTATGACCCTCTTTTGGGGAACATGAATCAGTTTTGTCAGTTGACAAATGTCTAGAGGAGTAAGTGCTGCTCCTGGGAGGAACAGACAACTGCTGGAACAAGAGTGATGGTTCCTTAAAGCAGGATTATTTACTTGGTTTGGTTTTTTTTTTTTTGGAATGTTTGTTAAAATTCAAACAGATTTTTAAAAATACAAATTCAATTGCCACTATGTTTCGTTCTAGGCACTGAGTGAAAAACTTTTCACATTAACTTGTTTTGGGGGAAGTAGTTGATCTCGTGGTTCAAGTTAAAGGAATGATCTTGTGTCATTCCTTTACTGACCCTCATGTCTAGAACAGAAATAATACTAACTCTTCTGGCTAAATGTTTTCAGACAGGAAACTACAGAAAACTTGGAAGCAATTTTAGGAAGAAGTTGACTAACCGGACTTTTAGAACTCCCAAAACTGAGAGAAAAAGGTTGAGAGGTGGATGTTTGGTTTTCTGTTTGCTGCTTTAGGGCAGGGGCTGGTACATGTATCAGCAATGCCATATTCACAATGCCTATAGAGGCATTCACATTATCTTTTTTAGTCACTCTGACTCACAGGGAAGTACCTGACCAAGGAGTCTCCTTCAAATAACACTCAATGCATTTTTTGAAAGAGCAAACACTGCCCTATCTTTGTATGGAACACAAAGTATTCTTATCTCAGGCACATGTGACTGGTTTCTACAGGTACCAGATTCTCTCGTTACCAATTAACTTCATTATGTATGTTTGTACAAAACATTTCAGGCTTTTTAGAAGCTAAAACGAAAAACTACTGAATGTGAACTGTAATCTACTTTGATTAAATAAGTCCTTTTGGAGATTCCACTAAAGGAAACTCAACTGACACATTTGTCAAGTTTAACTAAAATCTGTCAAGCGACAATAATGTCATTTGTACAAACTACTATTATTTTAGTGAGAATAAAAATGTAGCCTTTATGGATTTGAATAAGAACCTAAGTGGGTTCAAAGTACAGATGTCTTCTCTGCTTTAGGATCCAGTTATCTACCTGTATTTGAGCCTTGGTTTTCCCAATTGTAAAATGAGCTGGATAATCTTTAGTTGGGCAGCTAGGTGGGTGTAGTACTTAGAGCTATAAATCTGGAGCTGAGCAGACACTTCCTAGCTGTATAACCATAAGAAAATTACTTAGCTTCTTTCTCCCACAGTTTCCTCATTTATAAAATGATGATAATAATTGTACCTCTCCCCAGAATTGTCATAAGGAAAATATTAGATAATATTTGTAAAATACTTTGCAGACTTCAAGAAGTCACAGAAATGCTGGCTATTCTTATTTTCTCTAAGAGCCTAAGATACCTACTTTTAAAAAACAATGTTTTATTTTCTCATGGATTCTATAGACAGCTCACATAAAATAAACCTGAAATGATCTTTGGAAAACACCAGTGTACATTTCTCAGCATCTGAATGCCCGAGGAAGCTGAGACTCTTCCCACTGGGATAAAGGTAATTCTACCCACAATCTATTCTGTTCTGTGCCCTTGAAAAACAGAGAGACAGAAAGAGTGGAGATGGCCTTCAGGAACAGGCAGCAAGTCAAACAGTAACACTTGGAATTCAGGTTAACTTTTATTAAGTTGTCAAGCTTTATAAGCAGCAAATTCCCTTCAACTCCCTTCTCACTCGCTCCATCTAGCCAGCTGGCTGCTGACCCCCGAGGCGCATAAAGGAGCTCTAATAACATAAGTGATGTTCTGTAGAAACAACAGGCTTCCTCCTGTAGGACAGGTTTATCCTTGCTACAAAGGATGTAATAGGAAAAACGGGTTAAGAATAGGTTCTAAGCACTAACTGTATACACAGGACAAGCAATAACTGCTCAAGGAGAATGCAGTATGGTCAGCATAGCACTCTGAAAAGTGGCTTGGGGGCATGTAAGCAATTTATTTTGGGCACTTGTGTTGTTTTTTTTTTTAACTTTATCTGCACTTGATTCAGATAGTAAGCTGACATCTTGGATCCATCCTTTTTACTTTAAGAACACAGCACCTAGGGGCGGGCCAGGTAGCACAGCGAATAAGAGCACCGGCTCCAGTGTCCAGATGACATGTGGATCGAATCTGGGCTCAGACACTTATTACCCACCCAGAAACACCTGGCTGTGTAACCTTAAGTAAGTTACTTAACCCCAATTACTTAGGGGTGGCCAGGTGGCTCAGCGAGTAAGAGCACCGGCCCCAGTGTTGGGATGACCTGGGGATCAAATCCGGGCACAGATACTTAGCATCACACCCAGAAATAACTGGCCGTGTAACCTTGAGCAAGTTACTTAACCCCGATTGCTTAAAAAAAAAAAAAAAAGAACACAGCACCTAACAACACCTAGCTGGGACTGGATTATCTGGTGCCTGGCTCTGCCACTGTCCGGATGGTGAAAGTTCTTCTCAGAACAGGAATCTGTGAAGACACCATTTTCAAGGCCAGGCTTCATCACCAGCACCTTTTTCCCAGAGCAAAGACATGAGGGGAAGGTTGGGAACTCTCCTCTTCCAGTAAGATTTCACAGATGATCACATTACACAATACCTGAGTGGTAAGAAACCGTCCAGTGGACTGTTAGATGATGCTTTGAACTGAATGAGCTCTAACATATCACAAATGCCATGTCATGAAGAAGGCCCTCTTTATCCTCGAGAGCAAGTTTCAGAAATCCTTTCTGGAGGTGAGCTGAGATCACCTCCTGGTCACTGAAGTATTCGATCAGGCACCCAGGTTTCCTGTTTAGCTCTCTAGCTTCTAAACCTTCTGTCCCAAATAGTATTGAAATAAAAACCTCCAAATTATAGTGTTATAGCTCTTCTCCCTTAGGAGAGGGCAGAGACAGAAAAGCAACCCCTCAGCACTCGTTCAGTGAAAGGAGAAGGAATATATCACATCCTCAAGTGCCTCTCTGGTGCCTTCTGGTCCATTTCAGAAACCTGCAAGTGCAGCAGAGAAAAGGACTGAGGTGAGGCCTGTGCCCATGCTCCCAGACCTGAAGGTTATATAGTACACCTTGTGAGAGGGGGAGGGGGAGAGAAAGAAGTGGGAATGGGGAGTTACTTTTAAGCACTTCATTCATCCAAAACAGCAATCTCCAACTTCAAGAAAAACCTTCATTTAAACATAACAAACATTGTAAGCATTCAGTACTAAATACCAATCTGGAAATGTCTACAGCAGTCAAGGGCTCTTTCTCAGGCTACAAGCTCAGGGCTCTTGAGGGTGATCTGAAAGGCCTTTAGGAATGGAAATGACAAACCACACAGAGATTCTTCCTGAGAAAGTCAAAAGTAAAATCAAATCTCAGCTGGTACAGATCCTATAATCAAGTGCTTTGCACACAGCAGCCTTCAGAAAAGTAGAAAAAAACCCGATAAGGAAAAAGGCTGAGGGGAGGCTGTCCTCTAATCATTCTGAGTCATAATATTTTTCTTCTTTAATCAACAGGTTCTTCCAAGTATTCCAGGCTCAGGGCAGCTAGCTCCAGTTCTAAAAGGGCTTTAGCGCTGCAATTTGATAAGATTTTACATAAGAGCTCAAAGGAAAACAAATCACCACAGGAGAAGGGACTAAATCCCTTAATAGATTAAAAGCTTTTTAAAGAGGAAAGACTATTCAGGAGTCCACCTGAATAGCTATTCTCCTGGAGTGCAAAATCAAAATGCAATTTTCTTAAGGGAAAGGGGGGTAGAGTGACCATAATGTTCTTTTCCAAACAAATAAAAACTGTAACACTGATGAGTCTCCTCTTCTGCCCTGAGCCTCAGTTTCCTCATCTATAAAATGAAGGGAGTTGGTATAGAGATATCCTCAAGGGTAATTTTCAGAATGACTTTATAGCTTTAGGTTCTGGGTTAAGAACCTAAAGTTCATAGTTACTTCCTATGAGCCCTTGAGCTTTCAGTCAAGTTAGTCAATAAACATTTCTTAAGTGCCCACTATGTGCCAGGCATTAAGCCAGCCCTTGCCCTTGAGGAGCTCACAGTCTCATGGGGGAGATAACATGAAAGTAACTATGTACAAACAAGTCATAGACAGAATTTACCCAGAGAGAAAGAGACAGTGGGCTATGGATACCCACAATGGAAAGAAGCAACCCTGAGTTTAATGGGGGGTAAAGGGGAAGGGAATTCAATATTCCAAAAGACGAGTCATGAAAGATTACAAACCAAAAATAAGCCACCCAGCAAAACTAAGAAAAATCCTATGAGGGAAAAAAATGAAACTTTAATGAAATAAAAGATTTCTAAGCACTCCTCATAAAAAGCCAGTACTGAGTAGACATTCTGAAACGTAAACAGAGGAGCAAAGAGAAATACAGAAAGGCATAAATATCTATTTTATTGGAAGGTATTATGTGGGGATGAACTGTTTACGTGGGAGATAAGAAACAAATATGTTCTCAAAACACTAATATTTCTAAGGGTCCCAGAGAAAGGTAAATATAACAGACAGTTGGTGGGTGGTTTTACTCTGTTTTGATAATTTAAGAAGACAAAAATGAGAGGGATTGGAGATTCTCCTTGGGAGGAAAGGATAAGAAATCACCACCACATAATAGAGGTACATAAAATGAAAAATATTTACTCATGGAAGAAAGACTAAAGGGAACACTTTCATATGGACTGCATAAAAAAAAAAAAGGTCAAAGACAATTATAGATCACTGGAAACTCTAGGCTTATGGTGGATTTCTATTCACATGCAGCCATTTTCTGTGGACAGGGAACCATAGATAAAAATTAGTGAATTTTTTTCCATTTTGCCAATAGTATTTTTAAAATAATTGATCAGGGGGCAGCTAGGTGGCGCAGTGAACAAAGCACTGGCCCTGGAATCAGAATGGATCTGAGTTCAAATGTGGCCTCAGACATTAACACTTATTAGCCATGTGACCTTGGGCAAGTTGCTTAACCCCAATTGCCCTCCAAAAAAAAAAAAATGTTAAAAACTTAAAAAAAAAATGTAACTAGGGAAAAATAAAATACTAAAGCTAATAAAAAAAAAGAAATCTAAGCTGCTATTGTTTAGTCATTTTTCCAGTTGTCTGACTCTTCACGACCCCTTTTGGGGTTTTCTTTGCAAAGATACTAGAGTTGTTTGCCATTACTTCTTTCTCTAGCTCATTTTACAGATGCGGAAACTGAGACAAACAAGGTTAAGTGTCCTGTCCAGGGTCATACAGCTAGTAAGGGTCTGAGGTGAGATTCGAGCTCAGGTCTTACTGGCTTCAGGCCCAGTGCCCTATCCACTGCCCTATCTAGCTGCCCCTACAATGAAACACAGATAATGTTAATTTGTGGTTTTTAAAATTACTCTGTGGCCTCATTTTGGGGTTAGTGGCTCTGTTTCTATTTGAGTTTGTCACTACCAGCCTAGGAAAATGACACAGAAAATCTTAAGAATTCCGATCAATCTAATGATCTGCATATGTAAGTTCCCAAAGTTGGCAATATCTCCCTCTTGGGGGCACTGAAACAATTCAGAGGGACAGCAATAGGTTGAAATGCCACAAATTTCAAAAAAGCCATTAAAGGGTTAAATAAAGCAGATTTCCAGGGGGTTGCTGAATACTTTTTTTTTTTAAGGGGGAGGTAGGCCAGATAAGTTTGGGAACCTCTGTAATTTATTCTACAATGTGATGATAATGGGCAGTGTAGGCCAAGCCAATATAATAAAAATGACAATTTAACCTAAATTAATCTATTTATTCAGTGCCATACCAATTAAATTATCAAAAATTATTTTGTAGAGATAGAAAAATATAACAAAATTCATGGTCAAGGATATCAAAGGAATTAAAGAAAAGAAAATGTGAAGGAAGGTGGTCTAGTTGGACCAGATCTCAAATTGTATTATAAAGCGGTAATTACTAAAACAATCTGGTACTGCGGGGGCGGAGCCAAGATGGTGGAGTAGAAGCATGACCTTCCCGCGCCTCTGGCTTCCACCTTCCCCAATCCAGGTAAAAAGGGGACTCTAAACAAACTTTGGAGCTGCAGAACCCACAAAATGACACAGAGAAGCTAACCTCCCGCTGAGGACAGCCCGGCAAGGCCTGCAGGAATCCAGAGCAGGGCTCTGGGAGCCCCAGGGCGGGCCTGACCAGCTGCCGGCCAGAGGGACTCCAGATCAGCAGTGGCAGTTTCCAGATTTATCAACACATAGATGCGAAAAGACAAAGTGAGAGGCCAGTGCAGTCTGGACTTTGGGACCAGTAAGTGGGACTGCGTGGCTTTTACCCCTGGAGCGAGAAGCCGCTGAGACAGCGGCACAGCCAGCCAGTGCCATGTGGCAGCTTCAGCTCCTGGCCTGCAGAATGTAGGGGGTCCAAGCAACAGTCTGAGGGGTAATCGCTCTTGCTTTAACCTGCTTGGATCTGGATTGCAGTCTAGGGTGGAGGTCCTGGGTTGTGTGTCCAGCTTGCCAGAGCGTGTAGAGACCTCAGAGAGGGCACCCATCTAATACCTCTGGCAGCTGAGAAAACCCCAGCGTTTGGGACGAAAGCTCCTCTGTCTGGTGGCAGAGTCCTTCTGTGGCAAAAAGCCCAGGGGTCAAGTGACTGAGGGAGGACATGACCAGGCAAAGGAAACAAAGCAGACAGAAGATTCCAACATTAGACTCCTATTTTGGGGACAAAAAGGAGCAAAGCATGGAACAAGAGGAAGACTGTGAAGTCAAAACTCCTGCACCAAAAGCTTCAAAGGAAAATACAAGCTGGTTACAGGCCATAGAGGACCTTAAGAAGCAGACAAGAGAAGGGGAGGAAAAACTGGGAAGAGAAATGAGAACAATGCAAGAAAATTATGAAATGAGAGTCAACAGCCTGACTGAGGAAAATAATACCTTAAAAAACAGACTGACTCAAATGGCAAAGGAGGCCCAAAAAGGCAATGAGGAGAATGCCTTAAAAAGCCAAATCTGCCAGATGGAAAAAGAATCTCAAAAGCTCACTGAGGAGAATCATTGCTTCAGAATTAGATTGGAGCAAATGGAAGCTAATGACTTTATGAGAAATCAAGATGCTGTTAAAACAGATCCAAACAAATGAAAGAATAGAAGGCAATGTGAAATATCTCATGAAAAACCACTGACCTGGAAAATAGATCCAGGAGAGATAACTTAAAAATTATTGGACTACCTGAAAGCCGTAACCAAAATAAGAACCTAGAAATCATCCTCCAGGAAGTTCTCAAAGAAAACTGCCCTGATGTTTTAGTACCAGAGGGCAAAATAGAGGTTGAAAGAATCCACCAATCACCTCCTGAAAAAGATCCCAAAGAAAAAACTCCTAGGAATATTATAACCAGGTTCCAGAATTCCCAGATTAAGGAGAGAATATTACAAGCAGCCAGGAAGAAACAATTTGAATATTGCGGAAACACAATCAGGATAACCCAGGATCTGGCAGCTTCTGCACTGAGGGATCGAAGGGCTTGGAATATGATATTCTGGAGGGCAAAGGAGCTGGGATTAAAACCAAGAATCACCTGCTCAGCAAAACAGAGTATCATGTTTCAGGGGAAAATATGGTCATTCAGTAGAATAGAGGACTTTCAAGCATTCTTGCTGAAAAAACCAGAGTTGAATAGAAAATTTGACATTCAGATACAAGAAGCAAGAGAAGCATGAGAAGGTAAACAGGGAAAAGAAATCATAAGGAACTTATCAGAGTTGAACTATTAACATTCCTACATGGAAAAAACAATAATTGTAACTGATGAAACTTTTCTCAGTAGTTGAAGGGATTAGAAAACACACACACACACACACACACACACATATATGTCTATATATGAGGGTATATGGGCATATGAATATATATGTGAACGTGTGTATATATGTTTACAGGTATATATAGATAGAGGGCACAGGACCAATTTAACAGGAAGGGATGATACTTAAAAGGTGAAATTAAGAGGTGTGAGGAGAAAAATAGATAGTTTTGATTATATAAAATTAAAAAGGTTTTACACAAAGAAAACCAATGCAACCAAAATTTAAAGGAAAACAGAAAAGAGGAGAACTGATCCAATCATTCTGGAGAGCAATTTGCAACTATGCTGAAAGGGCAATCAAACTGCACATACCATTTGATCCAAAAATACCACTGTTAGGTCTACATCCCAAAGGTATAAAAAAAAGGGAGGGCGGGGGGAAGATGTATTTATACAAAAATATTTACAGCAGTTCTTTTTTGTGGTAGCTAAGAATTGGAAATTGAAGGGATGCCCATCAACTGGGTAATGGCTAAACAAGCTGCGGTATATGATTTTGGAATAGTATTGTGCCGTAAGAAATGACAAGTAGAATGTTTTCAGAAAAACTTGGAAAGACTTACACGAACTAATACAATGTGAAATGAACAGAAACAGGAGAATATTGTACATAGTAACAACAATATTATACGATGAAGAACAGTGAAGAACATATGAAGAACGTAGCTATCCTTAACAATACAATGATCCATGACAATCCCAAATGACTAATGATGAAGCATACTATTTGCCTCCAGAGAAAGAACTGATATTGGACTGGAGCATGCTATTTTAAAATTTCTTTCATTCTTTTTCTTTTATTTGAGTCTTCTTGTACAAAATGACTACTATGGAAATATTTTACATGACTGCACATATATAACCTATATTTTGATTGCTTACCATCTCGGGGAGGGGGAAGGGCAAGAAAGGAGGGACAGAATTTGGAATTCAAAATTTAAAAAGAAAAAACCCAAATGTAAAAAAAAAAATTGTTTTAGTATGTAATTGGGGAAAAAAGAAAAAATATTTTTAAAAAATAAAGACTTGAGATATAATGCTCAAGAGCTTTAAAAAAAGAGAGAGATGATGAACATAAGGTACATAAAGAAGCATACATTTTTGGATATGTCCAATGTGTGTAACAAATAAGAATAGTTATTTTACTTAACTATTCTTATTTGTTACAAAGGGTTTTTCCCCCTTCCTCTCTTGTTAATTTGGGGGACAAGTGGGAAGATTACTTATATGATGCCCCCCCTCCCCAAAGAAAACTACTTAAACATTTTTAAAAATTCACAGAAGAGAAGGAAGTTTGGAAAGAAACAAAGAGAAGCAGGGCAGTTTTAAAAGAAATGTGTGGAATTTTATGTATTTTTTTTAAAAAGCAAGTTGTATGAAATGGAGATTTACGGTATTTCAAAGATAATCCTTTTTTGTGTTTATCTTTGTATATGGAAATGTTTCTTTTTATGTTTAAATTCAGGAAAAAGAAACTTTAGAGAAAGCATCAGGGAACATAGTCTCATTTCAGGATAGCTATTTAAAGTACTAATAAAGATAAATTTTATACACACACAAAAGAAAACAGAAGAAACTTCAGGACAAAGACATGGAAGGCAATGTTGGTACCACTATGTTAAATTGAATATATATTTTTAAAAAGCTAAATCGAGCAGATTTGTAGTCTCATGTATAATTCTCTTTTTCTGGACTTCTTTTTATACGAAAATATTTGTATTTGTTGATGATTTTTCAAATTCACAATAATTTTTTTCTCCAAAAAATAGACAGAATTCAGATTCATGTAATACATAACCAATCTTAATTCATGATGATTTATGATGACATATATTTCCCTCCTCTCAACAGAAAGGTGAAAAAATATGGGTGCAGAAAGATCCACATACTTGGTCAGACAACGTCAACATGCCTTTTGCTACTCCTTTCCTTGGTTTCAAGAGAAGCAGCAAGAGAGGTCATTGGGAAGATAGTGATATTAAAGGTTTGGGAATTGCTTTTAATACAGGATGAAAATAGATAAAAGAAAGACATTCAGATATTCAGTTTTCAGAAAGACATTCAGATATTTTTGAAAATAACACACCAAGACAGAAAAGTTGCTGGAATGTTAGGAAGTAAAGAACCCTGCATCTCAGGTCCTCTCCATGTACAGTCCAGTGTACAGGAAAACCCTAAAATATCATGGGCAAACAGAATTCTGACCTTATCAGTTCTAAAAGTCAATCTGTTCCTACACAAGCCCTGTGATGTCTGGCTAAATCTACTCTCCTCTGAAGAATACTTCAAGAGGACTGCATTGCTTTGGGGCCAATCCATAAATATGGCTCTACTCAGGGCAGGGTCTAAAAGAAATACAATCAAATGCAAACTTCCTCTCCCCCAACTACTTCTATCTTTAGGTCTCCTCCTGATTGGAGCTAGCAACAGTAATAATAGCTGGGACTTGTATTGTCCATTAACGTTTGTGAAACATCTGTGGAAAAAACTGTACATACCATCGTCCCCATTTTATAGACTAAGAAACTGAAGCATAGTGGTTAAATCATTTGCCCAGAGCTGCACAGCTAGTAAAAACTCAAAGTTAGGTTCAAATCCGGGTTTCTCTGATTTCTCTCAAAGTCCAGTACCAGGGTTAGGCTAGAGGATCAGACTGGCTTTTTCTCAGGCGGGCAAAGTTCTCCAGGAAGTTGTCTCATGGTGAGACTTTCTCTATAACAACTTATATCTTAATTCTTACTGCTCCTAAAGATAATGAAGGACCTTCCTCATCAGAAAGTCATCCACAGACATTAAGCTATAAGGACAGTGCCATTACTGATTTAACTTTTATAAGTAGATAACCTTAATATACTACTCTTAAATATATTTTTGAAATTAATTCTTTCATAAATTTAACAGATAAAATAATAAAAGTGCTGAAGAGATAAGAAATCTATATTGTGGAAGCTTGTACTGTAAAAGGATTTTCAAAATGTGAATCATTTAACCTAGAAACAGCCATGCTGGGAATTCTAGAATCTGGGACAGGTTTGGGGTGGTAAGGAAAAGGATTACTGCTGGGGAAGATACTACCCGGGAAGGGAAACAAGGCAGGGCTAGACTCACTTGGAATGGAAGGAGACCCTGTGATCCCATGTTTAACATGTACAGTCACTCACAATCAAGTCTGGTTGAACTTGAAGAGGGGCAGGTTGTGCCCTACAGGGTGGGGAACCTGCAGCGTACCTCAAGGCTTTCTAGGTCCTTTTTGATTGAGTCCCAGTTTTACAGAACAAATCTTTTTATTAAAAGGATTTGTTCTTTAAAGTTTGGATTTGGTCAAAGGGCCACACTTGAGGACCTAAAGGGCCACATGTATCCTCAAGGTCACAGGCTCCCCACTTGTACACCTAGAAAGTCCAATCTGTACTCCTACAGCTTCAACAATCCCTGTTTCCCCCAAACCTTTAAAAGAGGGAAAGAGGAATTTTCGGGTGAATGGGTGGTCATCTCCCTCAACTCGAAAATATGGCAAGAATGTGAAACAGATGAAATGACAACCCACCAGAACCTAGAAGTGTAACAGAGGTGAAGATGAGAATACCAACAGAAGGAATACTGTGGATTCAGGAGATAGTTATGTAAAACAGTTATGTGGAAGACTGTGAAGTAGGAGAATTGAAGGCTGAGAACGAACACTTACTCTCTCTAAATTTTAGTGCCTGTAGCACAACCTTGGTCATTCTGCCCTAGTTATGGTTCTGAATAGAAAAGTTATAAAATGAGCAGGACTGAGACAGCCCTTCCCTAATACCTTTGTATTTTGAGAAGCAGAGATATTTGATGAAATCAAAAGCTGAAATTATAGAACACATTAAAAAAACCTCATTTTTTTTTGTTGGACAGTGCCTTGGTTAGGAAGTTTTGACTAAAGGCAGTTAAGTGGTGTAACAGATAGAGTGTTGGACCTGAAGTTAGGAAAACTTGAGTACAAATTCTGCCTCACTCACTAGCTGTGTCTTCCTGAATGAGGAAATTGGAGTTGGCATCTAAATACATCATCTTGTGATTTGGTCCCGTCTTGGGAAGAGACTAATGTATTGAGTTTCAAGAGGAAAAAAAAATGAATCCAAGATATAAATGAGTATAATTGGATACCTGATACTTTGAGTGAGGGAGACCTAGACTTTTTCACATAATCGGTCAGACATACCAAGGATAGTCCATGGTTAGAGGACTGGCCAATTATGCCTTTGGTCTGATTTGGCATGATCATCCTGCGTACCAGTAATGGGAGAAACAAAACCCACTCTCATTTTCAGCATTTTAGGTAAGGAGTACAGTGGTTGATTTTCATTTTTATTAGTAACTCAACAATGGTGAATCAAAATGTAAATATTGTGAATTGTTAGATGTCTACAAAGTTGTAGCAAATTCTACAATGCCAACAGTCCTTTCATACTCCTTTCTTTACAGCAACTCAGGAAAGAACCCAAAAGGAAAGATGTTACTCAAATGAAAGAGCTGTTGTCAAGATTTCAGAAGATTCCTTTACAAAGTTTCCTCTCTGGCTAACCAGATGGCCACAGTTAACCTGCAAAAGAGGTGAGACTGCCCACATATAGGCACTAAGCTCGATACTTCCCATAGAGAGTAGCTCGTGAGTAGGAAACAAAATACAAGTTGAAATACTCAGAAGTCCACAGAAGACAGCATTCAGACTATTATTTAAAAAAAATAAGAGTATCAATAAAACTTTAAAAAATTTTCCAGAAAAGTCCCAATAGTAAAATCCATAACCTGAAGTGTCTATGTACAAAGTTTAGGTAACAGGCAAGGTGGCCTAAAGGTCTCAAGGCACACTGGCAAGTCTAACACCCTTCCCCTACCCCCAAGTATGCCTTAGGCTTAGCAGGATGAGACTCATGTTCCTTTGGCCATGAACTGGAACTGGAATGTGGCTCTGACTAAGATTACCTTATCTACCACGTTTATCAGGGATCGGGATGGTACAATGTCATTATTAAGATGTTCTATACACATGAGGAAATTCAAGAACTAGGAAAGGAAAATAATCAATCAACAAGCATTTATGAAGCATGTACTTACTGTGTTAGGTGCTGGGAATACAAAGACAAAACTGAAACAGTCTCTGCCCTCAGGAAGCTAACAATCTACCAGGAGGAATGCATACAAAATAAATATCAGGTAAAATTTTTGTGGCAGCAGGAGAGCATAAGCAGCTGTGGTGATCAGGGAAGGATTCGCACAGGTGGTGTCGAGCTGAGTTTGGAAGGAATTCTAAAATGGGATAATGCATTTGGAGAAATGACTCAAACGATGTGACTAGGGCATACTGACTACCTGAGCAAAAAGAGGAAAGAGATGAGGAGTTTAGAAAACAAACCACTAGCCTGGCACAGGAAGCATAAAAGAACAGAGGCAGCAGACTTCAGTTCCATGAATGCCTACTGGAGTTCTCTCCATGCTGAACGCAAAATGGCTAGTACCTGCTCAGTTCACCTTAATGATAATTTCATTCTTCAAAAGGTAATGAAAACATGGGAAGATTTTATTCTGGATCTGACTCTCAATTAACACAGAAGAACTGATTACTGAAGTGACAACAATGGAAACCTTAGGGAAAAGCTAGTACTACTTCAGTGTAAATAATAGAGGAGAAGGAGTAATGTGTATATTCCTATGTGCATCCTAGACAGGGGAAAGTATATTAAAAAAAGATTCAAAGAAAGGACAAGCTTAATACCATGGAATAAAGTTCTTCGGGGGAAGTTAGCCCAGGAGGGACAGGAAATTATCGACACAGAATTCTGAAGACCCAAGGGGAAACAATCCTGTTAGGGATGAAAAATGGGAATTATCCAAAGAAATCAAAGTGTAATTATAAAGAACTATCAATTATCTTAAGAGTTTTAAAAGATAAACACCAAAGATAGAAGTAAGGGAAAGTAAAAGATAAATACAAAGGCATAGCATAGTACTCTAAGAACAGTGTCAGGAATGATGTGGCAAAGGAGGAAATATAAGGAAAACAAAAGGGGTTTTAAAAACTCCTGGAGGGTGGGTGGGTGGGGGGCAGCTAGTTCACAATGAATAGAGCCCTGGCCCTGGAGTTAGAAGGACCTGAGTTCAAATCCATCCTCAGACACTTAACACTAGTGGTGTGACCTTGGGCAAGTCACTTAACCCCAATTGCCCTGCCTTTCTACCTCCAAAAAGCAAAAAAAAAATAAAATAAAATAACATGAAAAACTATTTCACCTCATAGGAAGGAACAGAGTTGGTAATTTTCGTCATATTCAAGAGCTGTAATTAGTCAAGCAACTTAGAGACAGTGAGAATACCTGGCCCTTGATTCAATTCAATAAATACTTATTAAGTACCTATTATTTGCCAGGCACTATGCTAATAGGTACTGGAGATACAAATTCCAAAAAGGAATCTAGAGTCAGGTTGCTGTGCTTACTTTGCTTCCTTTGCTTGCTCATGTTGCCACTCGATTACTTAACTTTTGAGCTTTTTGCCACAGTAGAATTCTGCTTCCAGAGAGGAGAGCTTTGTCCCAAATTGCTGGGGTTTTTGTAGCTTCCAGAGCTATTAGTTGGCTGCCCTCTCTGAAGCCTCCACTCACTCTGGCACACTGGTCATGCGCCCCACGACCTCCACCCTAGATAGCAATCCAGATCCAAGCAGGTTAAAGCAAGAGCCATTAGCCCTCAGACTGGTTGCTTGGTCCCCCTACAATCTGCAGGCCAGGAGCTCTGAAGCAGCCACACAGCAGTGGCCGCTGTGCCTCAGCCGCTTCTCCCTCCCAGGGGCAGAAGCTGGACTGCACTCCCGGACCTCCTGTTCCCAAAGTCCACTGACCTCTCACTTTGTCTTTGGCATTTTTGGGTTGATAGTTCTGGAAACCACCACAGCTGCTGGTGATCCACTCTCCTGAAGTCCCTCCAGCTGGGGCTGGTGGGAGCACCTTGGGGTTAAAACCTCGGACTCACATGGGGCTGTGCTCTGCTCCCCGAGTGCTGTGATTTACCCTTCCTGCAGGCCTGCCTTCAGCAGGAGGTTTGTTTCTCTCTGTCACTTTGTGGGTTCTGTAGTCCTAAAGTTTGTTTAGAGTCATTTTTATGGGTATTTGAGGTGGTTATGGGGGGAGTGCAGGGAGTCTTCCTGCTTCTATGCCGCCATCTTGGCTCCTCCCTGGATTGAATCTTCAACCACATCCTGGGATGAGACTAAAAGTATTTAAGGTTTGGTGTTTCTTTACTAAATAAAATATCGGGAGAATGAGGATGAAAGGGGGGAGAGAATTGAAATGTATAAATGAGAGACGTAAGAAGGGGTGTAGACCCATGTGGGGGGGTAGGTTTTAGGTGTTCTCAGATAGGCTGTAGACCCTGAAAAGCCCAGCCAATGGGATACAGGGGAGGGAAAAGCAAATCTGGATAAGTCATAAAAGGCTTTCTAACTGTCTGAAAGGGCATGTCTCCTTATGGGTCACCCAGTCTCCGGTAGTCTCTGACAAGAGAACAATAAATAAAATCTTTCCTTCATTCACTGAGGTCGTGTGGAGTTTTTTAGCTAGATGATTATTTCTCACAATTATATCAAGAGAATGCTGCAAATATACATTGCTGCTATTGTCATTCAATCATTTTTCAGTCGTGTCCTACTCTTTGTGATCCCCTTCGGGCTTTTCTTGGCAAAGATACTAAACTGGTTTGCCATTTCCTTCCCCAGCTCATTTGACAGATGAGGAAACTGAGGCAGAGTTAAGTGACTTGCCCAGGGTCACACAAGCTAGTTAAGCATCTGAGGTCAGATTTAAACTTGAGTCTTCCTGACTCCTTGCCTAGTGCTCTATCCACTGAGCCACCAAGCTGCCTTATATATAGTTTTTAGCAAAACATGGTAAGTATCTCATGCTCTTCTTTATAAAAATTAATTTATTTTTAGTTTTCAACACTCATTTCCACAAGATTTTTATACCCCATTGCCTGCACATTTTATTTCCCAGTTGCATCTCATGCTCTTGCAGGAAAAAAAAAACAAACCTTACAGATCCTATACTTGATAATAAGCCGCCACGGGGGGGAGGGAGGGAGGGGGACAAAATGTGAAACTCAAGGAATTGTGGAATTGAATCCTGTAAACTAAAAGGAAACAAATTAATTAAAAAATTAAAAAAAATGTTAAAAAAACAAAACGAAGAGAAGTACACTAGACAGCAGTACAATTAGATGGATTCAGAAAGTGGTCATTCCAGTGAATGAGTGCCTTAAGGATCTGTGCTTAGTCTTGCACTAACATTTTGTCGACAACTTCTATAAAGACAGATAAGATGCAGATCAAATTTTCAGATGACAAAAAGCTGGGATACCAAACCACCTGAATAGCAGTCAGGATCTAAAAAGATCTTTGATTGGCTGAATCTACTGAGTTGAAACTTAGGGATAAATGTAAAATCTTCTATTTGAGGGTCTTTAAAAAAAAAAAAAACCTCACTTCACAATTACAAGATGGGGAAAGTATAGTTGGGTTACTATTTGAAAAGGATGAGGGAGTGATGAACTAAACTCTAGTTCAATGAGTCAACAGTGTGATATGGCAGCCAAAAAGATCTTGGACGCAACTGAGAGAGGCCCAGCCTCCAGGGCTAAGAAGAGGCCAGTTCCACTCTTTTACCCTGGTCAGATTCTAACTAGAAGACTGTGTTCCAACATCTGAAGGGCTGTCATCACGCAGAAGGAGGTTTAGATTTGTTCTGTTTGACCTCAGGGGGCAGAAAACAGGAGCAAGGGATAGAAATTTCAGGGAGGCAAGTTTTATGCTTCATGATATAAGGGAAGACTTTATATTATATTATTTATATATTATATTAACATATAATATATTTAATATAATTCTGTATATCTAATCTACATAATATATATAGATATATATCTAATTAAACATATAGAAGTAGAATGGCCTACTTCAAGAAGAAGTGGGTTATCTCATTAGTGGTCTTCATGCAGAGGTTGAATGACTACTCCTAGCTGGGTTTCTTGTAGGAATTACTCTTTGGGGGGATAGACTGAACTAGACAGCCACTGAAGCCCCTACAATCCAAAATTCTGTCCATCTCAATTTGTGAATTATCCATTTCGCATTCTCTGGTCACTTAGCCACAGAGGGAAATATTTTTACTTTTCAATAAAACGTGAATTATGCCCACTACTCATGAGTGTTAAACTTGGTCTGACATATTTCACATTCCAGCATATAAATTGTCACAACACTCTTGACATCAGGTAAACATTTTCATGCATATACGTCTTATTAGTTTCACTCCCCAACTCCCCTTGCTGACAGTGATCCAACTTTTAGTGTTCCTTTCAATATCCCTCTTAAACAGATTCCTTATCTCTTACTTCTTTTCAATCCAAACCAAAACCTTTCCTTTTACATACTTAAAAGTTAATAGTGATTTAGATAAGGATATAGAGAAAGAAAGCTTGAGGGATAAACTTTTAGGACTAGTTAAGCAGAGGCAGAAAATTACATACTCTACAGAGAAGTCAAAGGGAAATAGAGGCCACAAGACCAGTCCTGTAAATAAAGTGAATCCTTGCCAGCATCTTCTGTTTCGCCAGGTTAGTAAACCAGATTTATCCTGGTCCAAACCAATGGGAAGCAGCCTGGCTAAACAAACTCAATTTTCAAACTTCAACTGCCTTTTTGCACTCCTTTACCCGAGTGTTGAGGAAAACATGTTGGCTATGGTTTTTTGTTTGTTAGGCAATCAGGGTTAAGTGACTTTCCCGGGATCACCCAGCTACTAAGTGTTAATTAAGTATCAGAGGTCACATTTGAACTCAGGTCCTCCTGACATCAGGGCTGGTGCTCTATCTACTGTGCCACCTAACTAATATGGTTTTTGAAAAGGTAAAGCATCATAGTTTGAATAAATCATTTGAAAAAATTTGCTTCAGTGGTGGTGAGAAGTATGAAGGGAGCATCAGAGGCAAAGGCCAGAAACATAAAGCTCCTTTCTCCATTGCTTGCTATGGTCATCTTCACATTCTTTTGTATAAATGGAGAGAGCAATGACTCTTCCCACCTGACTGTAGCCACCAAACATACAGACAAGTCATCTCTAGTACTGTTCTTACCTGAATTCCCAGGTGAGGACCAAAAGATCAGAGTCTCACAGATTTAGAGCTGGAAGGGCCCTCAGAGACCATCCAAATTAACCACCTCATTTTATGGATGAAGAAAATAAGGCTTAGAGAGGTTTACAGAATTTAGAACTAGCTCCTGAAAGGCCCTCACATACATCTTCACAGTACTGAGGCCCAGGGAGGCTAAGCGACACAGGTTATGATTGGAACCCAGGGGCTCTGACTCCAAATCCACTACTCTTTTCACTATATCATGATGAACTGAGTTTAACAAGTTACTGCTTAGAAAACTTGGCTGGAGTCTTGAGAGATTAAGAGAGATTAACAGGAGAAAGCTCTGATCAAATGCTTTAAATAGTTTCCTCTCTACTCTTATATTGTTTTCTGATCTAAAACATAAAATTTAGGATTAAATACCCACAGGAATGTGGTATATTGCAAAGAGCTGAGGGACTTGAGTCAGGAGACCTGAGGCTGAAAAATCCACCTTCAACACAACTTATGTGACAGTGGGTGGAGAGGCCACAAAGCCACACTGATCTCAGTTTTCTAATCTGTAAAATAAAGATAATATTATTTGTACTACTTATTTCCCTTTCTATGGAGGAAGAAGGTGCTGTATAAATCAGGTACCTTTATAACAGAAGTGTGAATCATTTTTAATACAGATTTTCTGCCCAGGATTATAGAACAGCTCAGATAAAAGAGATGTGTGAGAAATGCAATGCTTGGTCAAAGTCTTACAATAAATAATCCCAGCTTTTTTCACCTTTCCTCTTCTTCAAATAGGGCAGAACATTTTTTCTCCCCTTGTTGATATATCCAATCAGAAATAGAGAGATCATTTAAATTTATTTTCTCTATTACTTCTCAGTAACGGCCAATAATAATTGAAGGCAATAAGTTCCCAGTATTACATCTCTACTACAACCAAAGACATGCATAACTATATTAACGAGAAAGTTCTCACTTTTTCACATTTACTTATGCCCACAATATTAAAGACCAACCTACAGTATTCTGTATAAGACAAAATACTACATTGTCTTTAAAAGATGAGAAAGGAGAAAAGAACTAGGACTTAGCAACTCTTTTTGCAAAGTGAAACTCAGAATTAAACTACATGGAAAAGTAGCTCTTATCTCTGCTATATATTATCACTCCTACAATATTTGGCCACGCCACTGTGTCTCTCTAGGCCTCAATTTCCTCATATGTAAAACAGGGGTTAGATGTTATGACTTCTCATTTCCATTCCAGGATTAAATCCTACAATCTTTTTGCACATCTCTAATTTGACTGTTTTTTTTTTAACCTCAGAAATTTCTCCTTTTATATCTGTCCCCACCCAACCCCATCAGCCACTCCTCTGAACTGTCCAAAGGCAAAACTCAGGAGACCAACACCCTAAGCAAGGTTTCCTGTTCTCTTCCTAATGCTGGCTAACATTTTGTTAAATTGTAATATCATACATAACCTTACACCCCTGAGTAAAATACTCCTAAGTAAACAAGCTCCCTATGAAAAGGCAATGATTCTAAACCTAATAGAAAATTCTAAGCCTAATAGAAAAACCCTTAAACCTCAATAAAAGGATGTGAAAGTTTAGGAAGCCTAATTCTATTAAGGATCAGAAAACCCCAAATCCAACTTGACCCACAACTGCCTTCTAAAACTGATACTTGCTCCTGCCTTAATCACTATCTAGGACTACTTTTACCAGTAACAAAAGCTTGAAAAGATATTTTTAAAAAATCTATTTTTAAGAAAACCACTAAAATCTGGGAAGATTTCACATTCCATTTTCATATTAAGTTCAGACCAGTCTCCTTCAGGAAATATAGAAAAAAGACTTCACTATATATTTCCAGAAAGCATGAAAAGTAAAAATGTTTCTTTCAAACAGTGCTGAATGAGTGTTAAGGAATATTACTATGCACTAAAAAAATGAAGAACATAGTAACAATAATGCAAAGAAACAGGAAAAGGAAGTAGTAGTAACTGTAATGACTAATCTTGGTCCAGGGAGATAAGGAAACAAACCCACCCTCCTCTTGGCAAAGAGGCAGGGGAACCACAGGTGCAGAATGTTACACTGACTGTTAGAAGCAATCATTATAACTGCTGCTTTTGCTATACTCTTTTTCTTGGTCACCAGAGAAGGACTTAATACTAGGGTAGGTAGGAAGGGCATATCTAGAAAAGACTGACATGAAACGACTGACATAAAAACAAAAGGTACTCATAAAACTTGTAAGCAAATAAGCCTGAGGAGCTTAGAAGCTTTTGCCCAAAATGCAAATAACACGGCTGATAATAAGAGCCAAACCTATATGCATCTTCTAAAAACATTGGCTGAAGAGGTAACAGACTACACAGTAGAGAGGTAGGGGAGCGCTAGAACAATCTGTTGTGTACTCTGCCAAGCAAGGTTTCTCTCTGTCAATTGTGTTCAATTTGGGGATTGGGGGGATGCCCAGTACAAATAAAACATTTTCAAGAAATGAAGCAAGCTGCACTCAACTACAAAATCACTAAATTTCAAAATTAATGGCTAAGGGAAATGCTAATATCTTGAGTACAGAATACCTACAAATCTGCAAAGCATCAGCAAAAGAACTCAGCCCATCTTGCATGTGAAATTAAAACATTACTAGATTGTAAATTAACATAACCATCATGAGCATCAGGAACAAAGGATCTGACGAACGAGTGAGTAGTCACGTTGAGAAGGCGCCATGTGCTATTGGAGTGAGTTTGTCTAAATGAATGCCCCAAATGCAAGGATAGCCTTGTGTTAAAACAGAAGACTTGTCAGCTTATGAGACTTATTTTAGAAATTCTCCCTTCATTGCCAAAGACCTGAATTCTGTGTTTGTTACTCCTCAGACAGCACTTGGTGACACATTTCCTGCACTATTCTGTGTACTCGTAATATAAACTGTTACAAGAAAAAGCCAAGAAAACAGAACTTAGTACTTGTCAAGATTTTTCTTCAAAACATACTTAATGGTTAGATTTTATTTAGGGAGTTCCTGATTTATAAGATTTAAAAGTTACTGTTTTTCCCATTTGTAGTATTTTCCTAGGATTATGGACCTGGGGTTTTAGTATGGGGCACCCACCTTGGATGATTCCCGAAATCCTAGAACATCAGGGTTTAAAATAATTTCCAGAACAGAAATAAACCTTCAGTTCTGTTACTAAGGCCAGCAAAGGGTTAAGACATGGGCAAAGTGGCTTAGCATAGCAAAGTAACTGGCACACAGACACTTTAAAAACATTTATTGAATTGACTTCTATCAAGGATAGCCTGTGTTTCTAAATCAATATGAATCTAGTCATTATGAGAAACCAAACTAGGTTTCTGCAAAGGGAGCTGAACATCAGAAGATAAATAAAAGCAGCAAATTCTTACTGAGAGTCTGAGACAGACAAGACAAAAATGCTTTCCAGCTCAAACTCTATGATTCTACCATGTATGTGGGGCTTAATAAAGAACTGGATTCTTTATCATAGTCATTTTTTAAGGCCAGTTGAACCATACAGTAGCAAATGCACAGAAAATTAAGGGCCTGGAATGTGGGGGTCGCAACTCTGATTGGCTTATTGAAAATGTAAGTAAAAATCGAAGTATAGCTTAGAAAACTAGTTTAAACCTATTTTAAAATATCTGCTAGCTACTTTTGAAAAGAAAAGGTTAATATGAGGATGAGTTGGAACTTAAAAATAAATTGCCTCCACAATCTGATCCTGAAAAACAAGACTTTCTTCTGTTGCAAGAATAAATACCAGCAGCCTCAGACCTTCAAATTTCTTCCCCCATGAGTGACTCTTAGAAAACATGCCAAACAAGCTTTCTGTCCCAAAGGAGAATACCACAAAGAACAGACTCAGAATATCAAGAGGATATCTACCCCCTAGCCAGAGATGAAAAATCCCCCAGAAGCTAGGAAAAACAATCACTAAAGCTTATAAATGAACCCTATTACAAAGGCCAGATGGACTGCCCTTTTTTTTTTTTTTTTGGCCAAGAAGAACATGCAAATATTTCCCACTGTGACATAGGACTGTATGTAATGTTTATGGTACCTGTGGTTTTCGGAGCTTCTGGAGGGGGTCCGCCCTGCCAGCCATACTGTGGGTAGCCTTGGTATGGATACCCTCCGTTAGGGGGTGGATATGGCCCTTGAGGCCCAGCGGGATAAGGCCCGGCAGGAGGATATGGTTGAGGACCGCCGGGTTGCTGTACATATGGTGGATAAGGGGCGGTTGGGCCTGGGTCCGAGTAGGGTGGAGGATTTCCGTAATTCATGTGGTAATCAAAACCTTTCCTAAAAGAGAAACAAAAAAATAATTAATTTTGCTTCTATTCAAATCATTCAAAAAGCCTCCAAAAAAATTGTGATCGTTAATAATCAATAAACATTTATTAAGTGCCTACCATGTATGAAGAACTATGCTAAGCAGAATGCATCATATGAAGTTATCCTGTTTAAAAAGAAATCCTCTGGAAATTCTATGTATGTGATGAGATAAATAACATTAACAGCACAACTATACAGAATTAATCACAGGGTAAGAACGTCTAATTTGTATCTAACCAGTTCAAATTGCAGGCAGCTCTTTAGAAACTAAACTGTCTCACTACAATTCTGGAATTTTCTGAGTCAGCTAGGTTTGATGAGGAATTGGGCAGATCCTGGTGATACTAGCCACAGGGTCAAAGGACCAAGAAATCTGAAAGATGCATGTCCACGTTGGGGGTTCTGCTCTGTTCTGTAGGCCACGGTCACTGCACTATTTTTAACCTCTTGTCACAATGAACTGTTGCCTTTTTTTTTTTTTTTTTGGCTGCTAAGCATCTCCTTGGAAAAAGATGTCTGCAGGGACTCTCTTGGTATGACTCTAGGGTCCTTATCTTAGTTAAAACCTGCTCTTTGTTTTTAGCTTTCATTAGTACAGGCTGTATCTCCCCACCCACTCTAGCCTCTCGTGATCTTTCTCAGTTTCTGAATCCATACGACTCACTGTGTGGACAGCTCATTTGACAGTGAGCTCATGTATTTTGTCAAACTCCCTATTGCTGTGTTTACTGTTATCCACCTTTTGCATTTCTATGTAAATATACTGTTCTTTGTAGGCTCTTCTTGCCACTTATTCCCCAAGTGTCTAGCACAGTACCAAGGACAGACGCATCCTGTATATGTGGTAAGCAAGGCAGGGAACACAGGGAATAACCAGAGAATGCCTTCACTGGTCAAGAAAATGAGGATAATTTTCATACCTAAATGAAAACAAAGTTCAAACTAATGAATATTTTCTTAGACTTAGACATTTCTTAAGGGTGGGATTAAAATGTTTCCAGCTTTTCTCTTTTGAGGGAGCTGTTCTTTCATTTAAGAATTCTTTGTGCTCTGACCAGGGACATGAGTGCTAAAGGGACTGATTAGACTACTTTGGAATCAAGTCTGAGAGTCCAAGCTCGTCTGCGGTTTCTATCACCAAATGGCCTTAGTGGGAAAGATATTTTCCCTTTCTATGCTGGGTGATGGGGAGGAGCAGGGTGAGGAGAGAACTCTTAGGATAACTAAAACCTTCAGAAGAACTCAGGAATGGCATCAGAGGTTAGACTGAGTTAAACTTCTTTCTCTCCTCCCCCTAAGTTCTAAGTTAGGCAAGTGAAGTTCAGGGAAGTTAAGTAACTGATGACTTAGAGGGAAATGAAGTTACTGATGATCTACGCAGAGCCACCTGGCTAGTAAGTGGTACTATGCAAGCCTCTGATCTGTGACAAGTAGCCAGCCTGGTGTAGCAGCAAGGACGCTGGATCTGGGAGTTCAGATTCTAGCTCTGCTTCCTGCTACATTTCAAGAGATGGAAGGGACCCAACAAGATTTCCCTCATAAAATCCCCAAGAAGTGATAAACTCAGGTCTCTCCAGGGAAGAGACAAGCACCCATGGTCTCTACAATCAATCAACACACTCAGACTGAGCACCTCCCCCAACTCTGCTAAGTGCTGGGGAAACAGCAGACAAACATTAAAGTTTCTCTGCCCTCAAGGGGCTTCCTCTGGAAGTTCATAGAACTTGATCAACTTCTTTTCCTGAGAGTGTATGAATTAAGTTCTCTATTTCTTTTCCTGTTAATCTGGCTATTTTATACATTTATAAATACTCATCCATGTCATTTAAATTATTAGTTTTATTTGGCATGTACTTAGGCAAAATAGTCTTTAATAACTTCCTTTATTTCTTCTTTTCCTGTTGTGAATTCTCCTTTTTCATTCTGGCAATCTGATTTTCCTTTTTTGGGTCAAATTAGCTAAGTCTAAATTTTTTTTTGTTAACATGATCTTAATTTTATTTCTCAATTCAATTTTTTTCTGTTTTCAATTTTGTTTCCCTTTTCCTTAATTTCCAGAATGTCTAATTTTGTGTGTGTGTGTGTGTGTGTGTAGGGTAGCAGTTAAAATTTCTCCTTTTTTAGGTTTTAAAAACCATATGCCAAATTCTTTGATCTATTCTCTCTCTTTTTTTGATGAAACTGTTTTAGAGGTATAAATTTTCCCTTAAGGACTGCCTTGGCTACATCCCAAAAGTTTTCATATATGTTCTCATCATTTTCTTCAATGAAATTGTATGTTTTTTCTTTTCTTTTTTTTAAGCAATCAGGGTTAAGTAACTTGCTCAAGGTTACATGGCCAGTTATTTCTGGGTGTGCTGAGTGTCTGAGTCCAGGATTTGATTTCCAGGTCATCCCGACACTGGAGCCGGTGCTCTTATTCGCTGAGCCACCTGGCCGCCCTGATTGTATGTTTTTTCTAGAATTTGTTTTCACAATATTCTTTAATATTAGTTTCCATTTAAGTTTGAATCCTTTGTTTACATGCCTTTTATTTATAATAATTTTTATCATGGTGTGGTATAAAAGATGAGTTTATTGTTTGTTTTTCTGCATTTTTTATGAGGTAAGTTATGCCCTGGTAAGTTTTCTAATAATGTCATGCATAGTTAATGTGTGTATAGAAATATGTATATTTCTTTAAGTTCCCATTCACTATTTGCCAGAGATTTACCATAATCTAACTGTTCTAAAATTCTATCCAGTGACTTAGGCTTCCTTCTTGTCTTTTAGCTTTATCTTGGAGTTCTCTTTTTCTGAGAGGGGCACATTAAAGCCCCCAAATATTACAGTTTTTCTATTTCTCCCTACTGTTAGGTGCATAAATTATTGATATTAATTCACTGTCCATGGTGCCTTTAAGCATCATGTAATTTCCTTATTTGTTTCTCTTAACTACATGTATTTTCACTGTTGCCTTCTCTAAGATGCCCCACCACTTCTCCTTTTTTGTATTCACCTGAAAGCATAATAAATTCTGCTCCAATCTCACATTTTAAATCTGTGGGAGTCTTCTTATTTCAAGAATGTTTCTTGTAAACAGCATATTGTTGAAATCTGCTGTTCTCTTCTGCTTTATGTTTCAGTTCATTCTATTCATATTCACATTTGTTATGACTATTGTCATGTCCTCTATCATATTCTTTTATATGTTTTTCCCAATTTGTCCCCAACACTTTCTTTAAGAAGAACACGGCAATGAAGGACAAGGAATAAGATTAATACTAGTCATCCATGACTGACATGGTCTGACCAAGTTCAACTCCTCTGTCCTCCTCTCTTCAGATCCTGACACTGGTTCTTCCACCTTCCCCCACTCAGATTATCCTTTATGATCCAATCTCTGAAATGAAGTACATTTTGATTATTACTATTCTCTCCCCAAATTTACCCTCTCTTAATCGTACTCCTGTCTCTCTGTGGAATTTCATATATTTCTACAACAACCTATTTGTACGTTCAAATCTCTGGAGCTTAGATTCTAATGTGAGGGAAACAGCTTGAGCACATATAAATATACAAAAATAAAGACCAAATGAATCGAAGGTAGTTTGGGGAAAGCACCTGGAAGAAGACTGAATCAAGAAAGGATTCAAGTAGAAGACAAAAAGTACTTGAACTGTGTCTTAATAGAAAGCAGAGATTCCAAAAGGTAAAGTGAGAAGGAAGTAAATTACAGGAAGTAAGGCAGGCAGGTGCAGAGGCATTTAGATGGGAGACAGAACACTGGTGTGGAATTTTCTCATTTATGGATAGTTTAAGATGGGAGATACTTCGATGCAGTTGAAATAACGCCAGATTTAACCATAGGATTTGATTTCCAATTCGTTTCTGCCACTTATTACCTATGACCTTGGGTAAGTCAATTTACCTCTCTAGATCTCAGTTTCCTCATTTGTAAAATGAGGGCTCCTAACCTCCTTTCCCTTCCCTGACTAGGACTTATGCTGACTCTCAAAGAACCAAATTCTAACCACCAGGGAAGAGAATGTTGCTCACTTTCAAGCATCTTCTCATTCAGAAGGCTATGCACATGCCCTCAAAGCTATTATTGCTCAAGAAAAGTCAGACAGCTTATTTCCTGACCAAATCTCATCTTCTCTACCTCCACCACATTTTTTGCTTCTGACCTCTTCTCACCACACTCATACGGTTATCACCTTAGTTCAGACCCTCAAAAAAACTTCTAGCCTTGACTATTATAATAGCCTGCTAAATGGTCTCTCTGCCTCACTCGAGTCCCTCCTTGCTCCAATGCTGCCTCTTCTCAGCTGTCAGACTAATTTTCCTTAAGCACAATTCTAACCATATCACTCTCCTACACACACACACACACAAACTGGTGACTCCATACTGCCGCTAGGATCATCTGTAAACTCCTCTGTTTGGCACTTAAAGGGCCAACCTACTTCTGCAGCCTCACTGTACACTGCTTCCCTTCTACACTCCAGTGTGGCCAGAGCAGTCTTGCTTTGCTCATACGTGACACTTCAGCTTCTGTCTCTATGCCTGCTTAGCTTGGTCTTCCGTGCCAGAAATGCACTGTATCTCTTACAAGTCTGCACCACATCTGACACAAAGCCTGTTCCCATATCCCCCAGCTGTTAGTGCTAGCCCCTTCCAAAGTTATCTTTAATTTGTATTACTATATTCTGCATATACTTATATATGTAAATCCCAGGATAAAAAATAACCTACTTGAAGGAAGGAATTGTGCTAAGCTGTGCAGTGGATAGTGGAGGCAGGAAGACCTGAGTTCAAATCTGGCTTTAGACACTTTAGCTGTGGCCCTGGACAAGTCTACTTAACTTCTCTCTGCCTCACTTTCCCAGTATGTAAAAATGGGAATAAAAATGGCATGCATACAAACATATACACATACTATACATCTGGGCTGTTGTGAAGCTCAAATGAGATAATATTTGTAAAGCACTCTCCAGACTTCATCAGCCATACCTCCATGCGGGATCTTCTCTACTCTGTTGTCTTCTCCCATCAGAAGTAAGTTCCTTAGGGCAGGGACTGAATTTCTTTCTACTTGCATTTGTAACCTGAGTGCTCAGCACGCTACCGGGCATGTAGCAAGTGTGTGATGAATGCTTGTTAACTTTTCTCCTCTCTAGGCCTTTGTGTACACGCGGGTCCTCTCCTCTTTTTAATGATCTCTTTGGGGTACAGACCTAGTGATGGTATTGCTGGATCGAAAGACATGCACAGTTTGCCTGCCCTTTGGGCATAGTTCCAAAGTGCCCTCCAGAATGATCACTCCACCAACAATGCATTACTGTCCAATTTTCCCAAATCTCCTCCAACATTCATCATTTTCCTTTTCTGTCATGTTATTAGCCAATCTGACAGGTGTGAGGTGGTACCTCAGATGTGTTTGAAGTTGCATTCTCTAATTAATAGTGATTTAGAGCATTTTTTTTAATATGGCTACAGATAGTTTTAATTTCTTCATCTGAAAAACTACTTGTTCATATCCTTTGACCATTTTTCATTTGGGGAATGACTTGTATTCTCATAAATGTGACTCGATTCTTTATATATTTGAGAAAGGAGATCTTTATCAGAAATACTTGCATAAATATTGTTTCCCAACTTTCCGCTTTCCTTCTAATCTTGGTTGCATTGGTTTTGTTTGTGCAAACCCTTTTAAATTTAATGTAATCAAAATTATTCATTTTGCATTTCATAATGTTCTCTATTTCTTGTTTGGTCAAAAAATTTTCCCTTCTCCATAGATCTGACAGATTAAGTATTCCTTGCTCTCCTGATTTGCTTAAGGTTATTACCCTTTACGTCTAAATCATGTATCCATTTTGACCTTATTTTGGTATATGGTGTGAGATGATGGTCTATGCCTAGTTTCTGCCATACTGTTTTCCAGTTTTCCCAGCAACTTTTGTCAGAGAGTGAGTTCTTATCCCAGAAGCTGGAGTCTTTGGGTTTATCAAACAGTAGATTACTATAGTCATTTACTACTGTGTCTTGTATACCTAATCTGATCCACTATTCTTTTTCTTAGCTGGGACCAAACGGTTTTGATGACTGCTACTTTATAACATAGTTTTAGATCTGGTATGACCAGGCCACCTTCCTCTGCATTTTTTCATTAATTTCCTTGTTATTCTTGACCTTTTATTCATCCACATGAACTTTATTATTATTTTTTTATAGCCCTATAAAATAATTTTGGTAGTCTGGTATGGCACTGAATATGTAAATTAATTTAGCTAAAATTGTCATTTTTATTATATCTACTCCACCTATCCATGAGTAACTGATATTTTCCCAAATGTTTAGATCTGACTTTATTTGTATGAAAAACGTTTTATAATTGTGTTCATATATTTCCTGGATTTGTCTTGACAAGTAGACTCCCAAATATTTTATATAGTCTACAATTATTTTAAATGGAATTTCTCTTTTTATCTCTTGCTATTGAGTTTGTTGGTAACATACAGAAATGCTGACGATTTATGTGGGTTTGTTTATATCCTGAGACTTTGTTAAAGTTATTAATTATTTTAAGTAGTTTTTTAGTTGATTCTCTACATATATACCATCATATCATCTGCAAAGAGTTGATAGTTTTGTTTCTTTATTGCCTATTCTAATTCCTTTAATTTCTTTTTTCCTCTATTGTTAAAGCTAGAATTTCTAGTACAATGTTGAATAATAGTGGTGCTGATAGGCATCCTTGTTTCACCTCTGATCTTATTAGAAAGGCTTCTAGCTTGTCCTCATTACAAATAATGCTTGCTGATGGTTTTAGATAAATACTACCTATCATTTTAAGGAAAGATCCATTTAGGAATGAGCATTGTATTTTGTCAAAGGTTTTTTTTCCTGTATCTATTGAGATAATGATATGATTTCTAGTGATTTTGTCATTGATTTGGCCAATTATGTTAATAGTTTTTTTTAAAATATTGAACCAGCCCTGCATTCCTGATATAAATTCCACTTCATCATAATGTATTATCCTGGTGATAAATTGTTGTAATCTCTTTGCTAATATTTTATTTAAATTTTTTTCATCAATATTCATTAGGGAAATTGGTGTATAATTTTCTTTCTCTGTTTTGGCTCTTCCCAATTTAGGTATCAGCACCATATCTGTATCATAAAAAGAATTTGGTAGGACTCCTTTGTCTATTTTTCCAAAGAGTTTATATGGTATTAGAATTAATTGTTCTTTAAATGTTTGGTAGAATTCACTTGTAAATCCATCTGGTCCTAAAGATTTATTTTCTTAGGGAGTTCATTGATGACTTGTTCAATTTCTTTTTCTAAAATGGGGTTAAATAATTTATTTCCTCTCCTTTTTAATCTGGGCAATTTATATTTCTGTAAATATTCACCCATTTCACTTAAGATTGTCAGATTTATTAGCATGCAGCTGGGCAAAATAGCTCCTAATTATTGCTTTAGTTTCCTCTTCATTGGTGGTGAATTCACCCTTTTTATTTTTGATACTGATAAATTGATTTTCTTCTTTTTTTAAAATCAAATTAAACAAATGTTTATCTATTTTATTGGGTTATCCCCCATAAAGTCAGCTCTTAGTTTTATTTATTAGTTCAATAGTTTTATTATTTTCAATTTTATTAATCTCCCCTTTGAGTTTCAAAATTTCTAATTTGGTGTTTAATTGGGGATTTTTTCCCCTTTTTTTTCTTTTTGGAGGGCAACTGGGGTTAAGTGACTTGCCCAAGGTCACACGGCTAGCAAGTGTGTCAAGTGTCTGAGGCCAGATTTGAACTCAGGTCCTCCTGACTCCAGGGCCGGACTCCTGACCCCTGACTCTATTCACTGTGCCACCTAGCTGCCCCCAATTGGGGATTTTTAATCTGTTCTTTTTTTTAGCTTTTTGAATTGCATACCCAATACATTGATCTGCTCTTTCTCTATTTCATTCATGTAAGTATTCAGGCACAAAATTTCCTCTAAGTACTGCTTTGGCTACATCCCACAAATTTTGGTATGTTGTCTCATTACTGTAATTCTCTTTGATGAAATTACTGATTGCTTCTATGATTTGTTGTTTGACCCACTCATCCTAATATTTTTTTTTTGCCTTTTTGGAGGGCAATTGGGGTTAAGTAACTTTCCCCCTTAAGGTTACAAGGCTAGTTTGTGTGTGTGTGTGTGTGTGTGTGTGTGTGTGTGTGTGTGTGTGTGTGGGTGTTAAGTGTCTGAGGCCGGAACCAAACTTGGGTCCTCCTGACTCCTGGACCGGTGCTTTACTCACTGCGCCACCTAGCCACCCCTGACCCACTCACTCTTTAGGATTATTTAGTTTCCAATTAATTTTAATCCATCTTTCCATGGCCCTTTATTACACGTAATTTTTTATTCCATCATGATCTGAAAATGATGCATTTAATATTTCTGCCTTTGTGAGGTTTTTATGCCCTAATACATGGTCAATTTTTGTGTAGACAACATGTACCACTGAGTAAAAGATATATTCCTTTCTATCCCCATTCAATTTTCTCCAGATGTCTACCATATCAAACTTTTCTAAAATTCTATTTACCTCCTTAACTTCTCTCTTGATTATTTTGTGGTTAGATTTATCTAGTTCTTAGAGGGGGAAGTTGAGGTCCCCCACTAGTATGGTTTTGGGGCCTGTTCCTTCCTATAACTCACTTCTCTAAGAATGTGGATGCTATACCACTTTGTGCATATATGTTTAGTATTGATATTACTTCATTGTCTATGTTACTTTTAAGAAAGATGTGGTTTCCTTCTCCATTTCTTTTAATCAAATCAATTTTTGCTTTTACTTTGACTGAGATCAGGATTGCTACTCCTGCTTTGTTTTCTTAAGCTGAAGCATAATATATTCTGCTCCAGTCTTTTACCTTTACTTTGCATGTGTCTCTACTTCAAATGTGTTTTGTGTAAACAACATATTGTAGGATTCTGGTTTTTAATCCACTCTGTTATCCACTTCTGTTTTATGGAAGAGTTTGTCCCATTCACGGTTATTTCCCTCCATCCTATTTTTCTCACGTATACTTTTCTCTCTCTCGTGTCACCCTGTCCTTCCTCACCAGTGTTTTACTTCTGACCACTGCCTCCCTCACTCTGCCCTCCCTTTTATCAGCCTCACCCCCTTTCTCTTCCCCTTCCCCTCCTCCTTCCTTATAAGGTAAGACAGATTTCTTTACCCAACAGAGTGTGCATGTTATTCCTTCTATACTAGCTGTCTCCACTTCCTTTGTTCACATGTTTCAACATTCTGTGATCTGATTTCTAACCTCAAGCAACCAAAACCGCTCTCAAAAATGACCTTTCTTCACTCTTCATCCTTTCTGACCTCCTGACTGCATCTGACACTGCTGACCACCCTCCTCTGTGAATACTCACCCAAGTTTTTGTGACACCGCTCCTTTCTGTTTCCAACTATCTAGCCACTCATTCGGATCACACCCACTTCCCATGGATATCCTCTAGAGCTCTGTACTGGACCCTCTAGAGCTCTTTTCCCTCTATTTTAATCTCACTTGATGAACTCATAAGTTCAAGGATTCAATTATAATGCCACCATCTTTCCAATCAGCAAGGTTTACCATCTTAGTGTAATCTTTTACTCCTCATGCTCATTCTATATAGTCAGTCTGTTATCAAGTCTTGTTTCTATCTTTATGTGATATCTCTGGTATACATCTCATTATCTCCACTTACACAGTGACCCCCTCCCCCAAGACATTCCCTTATCACGTCATACCTGATATATTGCAGTTGCCTTCTAAGGTTGGTCTTCATATCCCCCCACTCCAGTCCATCATTCACTAAAGCTGCTATAACAATCTTCCTGAAGTCTAAGTTTGACCTGACTCAAATTCCAGCAATTCACTATTACTTTCAGGATCAAACAGAAACTGCTTTATTTAGTATTTAAAGTCTTTCACAACCTAGACTCTCCTACATTTCTAGTCTCCTTATACAATATACCCCCCCCCACATATTTTATAATCAAGTTACACTGGTCTATCTATTGTTTCTCAAACAGGACACTCCATACCTTGCATCCCTTTCCTGCCTTTTCCCTGGCTGTCCCTCATGCTTGCAATGTTTTGCTTCCCTCACTTCTGCCTCTTGGTTTCCCAGTATTCCTTCAAGACTCAGCTAAAATCCCACCTTCTGCAGGTCTTTCCTGCTCTCTTTTCACCTGTGCGTTCCCTCTGAATTCACCTTCCATTTATACTATTCATATCTTGTATGTACAGTTATTTACATATTGTCTCCTCCATCAGACTAGAGACTACTTGAGGGCAGAGACAGATTTTTTTCCATTTATCTTTGTATCTCCAGCACTTACCACAGTTAGTGATTAATAAATGTTTCTTGACTGACTATTGGATACTCTCCTCTGGATGTTCTACAGGAGTCTCAAACTCAACATATTCAAATCAAAACTTATCTTTCTTCTGTAACCCATCCCTTTTCTCAACCTTCTCAATTATTTTTATAGACGGTACCATCATCCTTCTACATTATTGAAATTTTATAGAAAGCACCATCATCTTTCACTTTAGCCCTTATCTCTCAAATCTAACTAGTTGTCAAGTCTCATGAATTTATCTCCTTCACTCTACTCACAGGATCACAACCCTAGCTTGACTTCATTATTGCTCATATGTGCTACTGAAATAGCTTCCTAATCAGCTTTCCAGGCTCTGGCCTTTCCCTTTTCCAATACATTCTCTATGTAACTCCAAAAGTGATATTCTCCAAATACAGATGTGATCATGTCATTCTCCTGCTCAAGAAGTTTCAATGGCTACATCCACTCAAGGATGAAATGCTGTTTTGTTTGACATTTATGGCCCTAAACAATATGGCTACCACCACGTTTACAGGTTTTCACACATTATTCCCCTTCATAACCCTCCTGAGTTGAGCCAAACTAGTCTACTTTGTGCTTTCTCATGAATGAGATCCATGCCTGGAATGCACTCCTTCCACTCTGACTCTAGTAAGACTTGGCTTCTTTCAAACTACAGGACCCCCTACAGAGGCTAGTTTCTCCCTATCCCAATGACTTTGTATGTTTTTTTCCTATTTACTTGTAGGTGTAATAATGTTTTCCCCAACAGAATGTAACAGATGTTTAATAACTATTTTCTGATAGAAAAAATTAAATGATTTACCTGAAACCACCACATGGTAGTCTGGGATCTAAATTCAAGTTCTTTGGATTCCAATTTAATTAGTCTTTGGATTCTAATTTACTTAGTCATTCCACCATACCATACTGCCAGGTAAAAGAATTCCACCAAAGTTTATAGAATCAAAAGCCCTCAATCTGAAAAGAATCTCTGAGGTTTTCAGATCCAATCCTCTTGATTTATAGATGAAGAACAGAGAGTCAAGGAAATTTAGTGACTTGCCCATATTCATAGGAATAGTGTAAAAGACAGGATTTGAACCCAGGTTCTTTGACTTAAGAGCTAATGCTCTTTCCATTGTACCATACTGCCTAAATATTAAAAAATATTAAGGGTCTGCCCTGTGTTACTACCGGATAAAACTAAAGAAAAAAAAAGTGGTTTCACTAAGCTAGGATGATTTGAATAAGAGGGTAGGCATCAAAATGAAACAAGAGGCTTTATGTGGAACCTAATAAACTACATGTGATAATAGAATAAGATAGTAAGGTCACAGCCCACAGAATCACAGATTTAGACCTGGAAAGGATGTCAGATCATCATGTCATTTTACTGATGAAAAAACTTAGGCCCACAAAATGGTGACTTATGCAAGGCCACAGAGTTAGTAGTAAGTAGCACAGACAGGATTTGAACCCAAGTCCTTCAGATTCTAAACCCAGTACTGTCTCCACTGTACCACATTGCTTCTAATAACAATAATTTATCAGGAATAAGTCATTCCAGAGCAGGTGCAACAGGAAGCCCATAAAAATTTGGTGAATGCCACAAGCAAACTCTTATTCTAAATTACATAGTAACCAATAAGAATGGACTTCAAATTTTAAATCTAATACTGAATCTATAACATACATCATTCTTTGTTACTAAATTTGGGCTCAGTTAAATTCATATCTTTTTATAAAATAAATAAGTGGAAATCAGGGCATTAACAGACATATCTACTCTGAGCAAAACCCCATGAGATCAGAGTTTAGCATAGCTCAAACTGGTCAGTAGCAAGTCAATGTAATTATGACTGCACATGAATATTAGCACTATTTGGTACTTTTCTGACACATGTAGTCAAAGGTTAACTTTACTAAGTCGTGGCAATGAGAAGAGCAGCAACTATTTCTGCTTGGATAGTCAATTGTGATTATTACTGGTGACCTCACAGTTGAACTGCTCAGACTTTAGAAAGACTTATCAGCTAGGTGGCACAATAGAGCAATGGCCTTGGAGTCAGGAGAGCCTGAGTTCAAATTTGACTTCAGACACCTGACACTTACCAGCTGTGTGACCCTGCACAAGTCACTTAACCCTGACTGCCTCACCAAAAAAAAAAGGTATTCAAAAATCAGTAGCATACAAGTAAACATTCAATGGTTCTTCTGAAAATGAAGCCAATCACAATTAAGAAAAAACGCCCAAATTTCCTAAATCATGGTTCCCCTTGGCCCAAAAGATTCATCCTCTCGCTGCCAGCCTTTTTTTGCAGTAACCTAGAATACATGACTGACTGGAGTGTCACTGGGATTACATTATTGAAACAACATTGTCTTTGGTGGGAACAAGCCAACATGACCCCCTAGGCTCTTCCCCTTTACACATTATTCTTCTGTTCTGTGACAGTAACTTCTGGGGCCACTGGGATGTCTTACACAGGTGAAAAAAGACAAGAACTTTAGATAGGGAGGAACAGAAAAGGCTCCCCAACAACAGCCTTGGAAGCTTCAGGGTCACACAGGCTGATGATTCTCGTCCCAGTTTTTCTTACTTCAAGAGTTAATTAGCAAAGATAAAAATGAGTCTTCTGAAAGCTGTGTGGGGCCCACCACAGTGCTAGCACATAACAGGAACTCAAGAGATACATGGTAAGCTGATAGTGCCTATAATTAGCGCAAATCTATAGGGTTCAGGTTTTAAAGAGCAGGCATCACTCCATATATATATATGCACACTCACACTGCACGAGAGCTCCAACCCACAATTTTATATTTAGATTTATAGTAACATAGCTTTAGAGCTATAAGGCTCCTCAAATCTGTCTTTCAGTGTACTTGTTCTCATAAAAGGAACATCTTCTTTGTCTATACCCTAGAACTAATGCAAGTTATACTGGGACAGCGAGGGAATTAAAAAATCAATTAATCAAGTCCATGATGAATGTCCAAGACTGCTGGGCATTTTAAGGAATTCAGTAAAGAAAATGACAGGATAATTACAAGCACCCAAGTACAAAAGGAGACACAGAAGAAAATAAACAGCAACAAGAATGATGTCATTAATCAGTGAAACCTATACCAATCTCACAGGAACATTCTGAGGATTCCTGAAGATTTTTCTTTCACATTCAAGAAATAATTACTTTTTCAATGTCAAAATAGTATTCAAAATGAAAAACTTCAATTACAAATAAGTTTCATTATTAAAAAGTGAGATATTTTAATATACTTTTTAAATACACAGCTCAAAAACTCTACAGGTTAAGTATTACCTCATTTATTCTCATAATGCTCTGCTAAGGTTATTAATCAAGGCAGCATCTGCCCTCTTACAAAGATTTGAGTTATTTTTGTAGTCACAGGGATGACTTTGTATTGAGGGAGCCTCAATCATCTTTCCCTCAATCCTCCTAGTGGACAACAAAACCTTGCCTGGGGGTGGGGGTAGGATCATGATTTGTGGTCCCCCAGTCCCTAGAGAAACAATCCCAAGTGTATTCTTATACAACCACTAATAAATTGGTAGCATAATCTTCATGTATGATATTTAGCATTTTAGCATCAATCACCACTGGGTACCTACTAGGTGCTAAATACTGTAGAGCCCCGAAGTACCAATGTTTGACTTATACGCATTCACGCAGAGGGCCATGGTCACTGCTATAAGCAAATTACCAAAAATACTGGTTATCAAACTGATTTAATATAAGGAAGAAAATGTAACTTTTAATCCCCTCCCAATATCTAAGAGCAACAAGTTCCCAGGGTCACAACAGGGTTGACCTTACACTAAGGCAGTAACTGAGGCCTTTTATGAAACTTTTTATCACTCAAAACTCCCCATTCCCTGTAGTGCTGATTAGGCCTCATGTTCTATCACAGCAGTGATTTATTTCCTGTTCAGTACTGCTCTCTGGAAGGATTCTTTTAAAATTCAAGAACTCTAGTGAAAGGATGATACATGAAGTCAACATCTTAGACAAATTAGTAGTTTTACCACTAGACGAATTCACTAGGTGCTTACTCGGCCTAAGCTAATTCATTCTCATTCATTCTCTTTCTCTCTGCATATAGACACATATATACATTGTGTGGTGCTCTGAAAGGGTTAAAAATTTAGGGCTACAGTCCTCTAATCATAAAATATATCAAGGACGGTGTTATGCTTACCCCACCTACCAATCACTTTCTAGAAATGCAGTAATTTCCCTTCATGAGACTGTAGCACATTTTTCAATTACACTTCCAATATATATGATATTTAAAGGGAATTTTCAGGTCTTCAAAGTGAATAATTTCCTCTCATCTATCTAGTAATCTTCATATACAAAGAGCAGCACATTTAAAATAAGGATTGATGTTAAATTGTGTAACAACTTTAATAGTTTACTATGAGATTAAATTAGCTAAGACTTAACTTATAAAATCATCGAACTATTCATTAAGGAATCAAACAAGTAGCATAGGAAAATGAGAAATGACTGAGCCACTGAAATGGCTCATTTACTAGGTAAGAAATCAATATCCAAAGCTAACCAGTAAAAATACCAATTAGAATTAAAATGGAGAAGGGAAATGAGCCCTCTATCACACCAGATAATATTCTCACAACATGATGCAAGATAAAGTTTTAATGCCACATACAAAATCCAAAAGAGCAGTCAGCTTTTCTTTGAAATTTAGGAACAAATGTAAAAAATACTTCTGAATTCAACTGTTGTGAAGTCAGGAAAACTGGATGTAATTATCCAGCCTCCCAAGACAGAATTAAACCACATCATATGCTAAGGAAATGCGCTACTTTAATGACCACAACAACAATGTTCAGACCTCAGTTTTATATTTCAGGCAAAACTGAACAACTCCCTGCAGGATCTACTGGTACATTATATCAAAATGGATGAAGTCCTCTTTTTAAACATCACCATAGAAGAGAGGACCTTAGGAGACTTTTTTTTAAGGGTTTTTTTTTTTTTTTTGCTTTTTCGAGGGGGGTGGGGATAGGGCAATTGGGGTTAAGTGACTTGCCCAAGGTTACATGGCTAAGTTTTGTGTTAAGTGTCTGAGGCCGAATTTGAACTCAGGTCCTCCTGACTCCAGGGCCGGTGCTCTATTCACTGCACTACCTAGCCACCCCACGAGACCTTCTTAAGAGACAGTCTGACCAGGCTAATGAGGGGATCTTTGTGAAAAGGGATATATGCTGAGTAACCCAACAAAAATCATTCTTAGGAAGGCTGCAATTCACTGCCAGATAGGTTAGTGTATAGTTGGTTTGCTCAACTGGTTTTTTAGTGGGGGATGGGGGCCCCGGGTGCGATGTTTAAAAAGGTTTGAGTTTCTAGGTAATTTAATCATTTTATTAATAATGCCAGCCAGTTATTAATAAAAGGATGGTCATTTGGCTATCTCTCTTAGACTAAAGACCCCTAATGGCAGTTTATGTGCACTTTGAAGAGGAGGTGTTCCTGAGGGATGCCTAATCACCTGTTTGGTGGGAGGTAAGCTATGTTGGGGTCTGTGACTTAGGTCACTCAAAACTTTGTCAAAGAGACATCAATTTCCATATCATCTGTCTTGATAATAGGAAGAATCAAAACTTTCCTAGACCTACCTGAGCAAACACAATGAGCAGAATTTCTTTTACTATCTGATTGGATCTTGACCTGGGTAAATCTTTTTTTTTTTTTTTTGCCTTTTGGAGGGCAGCTGGGGTTAAGTAACTTGCCCAAGGCTACATGGCTAGTTTTTTTGTGTGGGTTTTAAGTGTCTGAGACTGGAATGGAACTTGGATCCTCCTGACTTTGGGGCCGGCATTTTACTCACTGCACCACCTAGCCACTCCTTGGGTAAATCTCTTAAGAGAGATTTCCCATACCAGCTAGTTTCTGGATGAAGAAGCAGAAAAGGGAAAAACTTTGGTCCTAATATAATAATTAGTTATTAAATATAAGAGAAATATTCATTTCTCACATGGGGGGATATCCAGAAATGACTGAGATATAAAAACAAAAAGCATCAACAAAAGTTACCAGAAAAAAAAAAAAAACCTTTAGCAGTCCCAGGAAAACAAAGCAAGAAATGTACATACTTTCTGGTAGATTTCTCTTGGTTGGTCAATGTTCCAAAAGGACATTAAGCCTAAAACTGCTAATCAGTATCAGGAACCATGGGCACAGCGTACATCTCTCTGTCAAGTGAATATGTCTTATCTTCATTTTTCAGACTTGTGGTTTATCATTTTGTTGATGAGAGTTCTAAAGACTTTCAAAGCTGTTTTTCTCTATAATATTATTATCATTGTACAAATTATTCTCCAAACACTGTTGACTTCATTCTTTTTTTTTTTTTGGCAGGGGGGTGGTGGGTGCTGGTGACAACTGGGGCTAAATTACTTGCCCAGCGTCACACAGCTAAGTATCTGAGGCCAGATTTGGACTCAGGTCCTCCTGATTCGTGAGCCAATACCCTCTCCACTGCATCACCCAGCTGCCTCCATTCTGTATCCAATCACAAAGGTATTTAGTTTCTTCCAAAATTGTCCATTTCATCATTTTTAATGGAATAATAAAATCCCATTGCACTCATATATCACAATTTGTTTAGCCTTCTCTTAATAGGACAATCTCTTAGTTCCCAATTTTTTGGCTCCCACAAAAACAGAGGTTTTTTTTTTGCTATAATTATACTTCTATCTATACACTCTTTTCTTCTTTCTTTAGGGTATAGACCAAGCTATGGTATAGCTAGGGTATTCAAAGTTGGATAACTTTCTGCTTTCCAGAACAGATCAATTCATAGCTTCACCAACAATGCAATAGTATACCTGTTCATTTTTCTCTTTTGTCATGTTTGCCAACTTAATTTTTTTATATTTATTCCTTATATACTTACATGTGTCCTTGTCTCTCCCAAGAATGTAAACAAACTATCCACCTAACAATAAAAAAATAAAGCTTCCCTCAGCAGCCTCCAGCCACTGATTTGCTGAGCCATAAACAGGCACGGCAAAATACTAAGAAATAATACTGATATACCACTTTGCAGGCTGCAGGGTATCACATATTTTTCTCATTTGAACTTGGTTGCAGTGGTAGTTTGCCAGGAAAACAACTGAAAAGAACAAGACAGAATCTTGCTGCTATCAAAGACAGAGGGCAAAGGAAATGCTGCAGAGACCTGTAGAGAATCTACAAACATTTCTTCTGCTGCCAACTAATAACTGTGTGTGCCCAAAGTCCAGTTTGGCCTCCCTGAAAAAGAAGGGGAAATGGTCCAAACCCCTTTGTCATAAGGGCGAGTCAAGCTCTTTGAGATAACGGAAAAAGTCTCAAGAGAAGAAAAGATTTTGAAGCAGAGGGGTATCCTTCCCTGGATTGGGAAATTTAGGGTAGAAGCATGTGAAGGAGAAGGAAGGGAAGGACCTTTAAGCACACAGGGCTGGGCAACAGTTGGCAGAAGGCTCTTGGTGCAGAGGGAGAGGTTGGACACCTGTGAAGAAAGCAATTTCCTGGTCTCCGAGGAAGGACAATGTGGCCCCAGAGGTGCCACCAGAAGAGAAGCTGTCCAGTAACATCTAGTGTAAGGAGAGAGGAATGAGTGATGAGAGCTGGTGACTCCCTGCTGAGAGGTACAAAAGCAGCTCTCTGTCAAGAAGACAGAACAGAAAGAGGCCTGTTTGCTTGCCCTGAATTTGTATCTAAGATAGGAGGAACGCATCCAAAGGCTTGTCAGTCTGATGACTTATGTGGCAACAAATGATGCCATCAGCAATGACCTAGGAAGAATTCCTAGGGGCTGTGAAGTTCTGGACAAACCAACAACTTTAAAACAGATAGGGTGTAGATCACTAATGCTAAGGAAAGGCAGTAGCTCCAGAAGAGAGAGGATTAAGGTGTCAAGAGATGGCCAGGAAATCTGAAAATAAGAGTTTTGTTTCTGGACCATGACCTTAAATAGAATGGTAATAAACTCTTGCAGTGATGCATTTCACTTAGCAAAGTATGAGTAAAAGTACAGAGACCTGTCTGCAATCTTGTGAATCTGATCCAGAAGATATTAAAATGAAAAGGAAAGTGAAAATTGTCCACAGATATCTGTCAAGCCATATGAGAGAAAAAAATGTAAGACATGAAAAAGAAGGGATCAGAAGATGGTATCCAAGATGGGAACCAGTAATAAAATCTACAGCCCCCTGACGTGTACCAAGCATGGATAATGCTCATGGCTGGAATACGAGTATGGAAGAATACTCAAAGGAAGAAAATAGATAAAAAGGCGTAATGAAGGGGATGAACCCAGGTGAAAAAATGTGATAAGGATCAACGGAAGGAGAAACAGAAGCAATGCTGTCTACCTGGACAGAAGGAGAAAGAGACAAGCACTTCAAGAAACAAACTGCAAACCTGGCACTGATAAAGTGGCCGGTTTGAAAATCTGTCTCCTTGATCAAGAAAAAAGCAAAACGGGGATTGAGTACCTTCCTTCATCATCTGTGAAAGAAAGGCCAGAGAGCTTGACTTCCGGGCAAATATATGAAACTTATTATTAAAGGAATGGGTCATGAGTATTTAGAAAAACGGGGAAATGAACAGAAAGAACAAGCAAGGCTTTGCCAAGGACACGTCCACATAAAACCATACTATACTTCATTTCATTCACCATGCTACTGCATTTTTTTTTTGGAAAGAGTTACTAGATTGATCGATCACACAGTGAAAGCAAAAGGCACATAATGCCTAGATTTCAGCAAAGGATATGACAAAGTCTTGATATCCTTGTGAATAAGATGGAGCTTATGGGCTTACAGTTAGGAAAACTCAGAACTGGTTTAATGACTAAACCCAAAAGTGTGGAGCAGCTGGGTGGGCACAGTGGATAGAGCAAGGTCTGGAATCAGGAAGACCTGAGTTCAAATGTGACCTCAGACACTTAGTAGCTGTGTGACCTGGGCAAGTCACTTAACCCTGTTTGCCTCGGTTTCCTCATCTGTAAAAATGAGCTGGAGAAGGAAATAGCAAAATGCTCCAATATCTCTGCCAAGAAAACCCCCAATAGGGTCACAGAGTTGGACATGACTGAATAACAAAAGTGGAGTGCCCCTGGTTTTTGTGCTGGTCAGCATCTATATCAACAACTTGAATAAAGGCATTATGTAGATAAAATCTGCAGACGTCATGAAGTTTAGGTTGGAATAAACTAATATGTTGGATCACAGTGAACACTATCCCAAGCTGAATTAAGACAGTCACAGAGCAGAATGAGGCAGGTTGAGTTCTTTCATATTCCGGCCCTGTCAGGTCAAAACTGTGCTCAGTTTGGGGTACCACATTTTAGAAAAGTCACTGACAAACTGCCCCAAAGTAGCAACTTCAATAAGTGGCCTGAAGAACACGCCACCTGAGAAATGTTTAAAGGAACTGGGGATGGTTAGCCTGGAGACTGAGGGTGAGACATGACAGATTCCTCATATATCAAAATGTGACTATATCAACACAATATAAACAGGCCTGCACAACCTGCCCGCAGGCTGCCTACTGCAAGCCAAAGGATTTTCTCTACATACAAAGGATGTTTTACCTACATTTTTCACAGGCTGCCTGAATCCCAGGTTGTGCAGGCCTGAGATAAAAGAAGGATGGCTAAATAGTTCATTTGAAGAAAGTTCTAAGGGTTTTAATGAACAGAAATCTCAATCAAAGTCAACAGTATGATAGAGCAGACCAAAAAAAAAGCTAATGTGCTCTTAAGCTATCATTATTAGAACAAGAACTACAGTGTCCAAAAAAGCAGGAGATGATAATGTCATTGAAATCTTACCTAGCCAGAAATGTCAGAAGCAAAACACCTTAGAGAATGGATAGGGTAAAAGGAGAGACAGAGTAGGTTAAACAGGGGAAAAATAGGATGGAGGGAAATACATAGTTATAATCATTACAGTGAAAAAATTTTTAACAGTATTTCCCTGATAAACACCTCATTTCTCAAATATACAGAAAACTGAATCAAATTTACAGAAATAAGAGCCATTCCTCAATTCATAAAGAGTCAAAGGATATGAACAGGCAGTTTTCAGACAAAGACAGTTATCTACAGTCATATAAAAATGCTCTAAATCACTACTGCTTAGAGAAATACAAAGTAAAACAATTCTGAGCTAACACCACCTTTCAGATTTGCTAATATGCAGAAAAGGAAAATGACAAATGTTGGGGTGATGTGGGAAAATTGAAACACTAATTGCACGGCTGGTATAGTTGTATCTTGATGTAACCATTCTGGAGAGCAATTTGGAATTATGGCTGAAGGGCTATAAAGCCATGAATACCTTTTGACCAAGCAATACCAACACTAGGTCTGTACCCCAAAGAGATAAAAAACAAAAATATGTACAAAAATACTTATAGCAACACTTTTAGCAGTGGCAAAGAACTCAAAATCAAGGGCTCTCCATCAAATTGTACATAATTGTGATGGGATACTTATGTGCTATAACAAATGACAAGCAGGATGCTCTCAGAAAAACCTGGAAAGACTTAGATGCAAAGTGTAAGTGAAATGAGCAGAACGAAGATTACAATACACACAGTAACATAAATCATCCAAGATAGCTCTGAAAGACTTCTAATCCATCACCAGAGAGAGAACTGGTGGCTACCAGATTGGCTAATATGACAAAAGAGGAAAACAACCAATGTTGGAGATGTGGGAAAGTTGCAACACTAATGCATTGTTGGTGGAGTTGTGAGCTAATCCAACCATTCTGGAGGGCAGTTTGGAACTATGCCCAAAGGGCTATAAAACTGTGTATATACCCTTTGATCCAGCAATACCACTCTTAGATCTGTATCCCAAAGAGATCATAAAAAAGGGAAAAAGACCCACATATACAAAAAGATTTATAGCAGTTCTTTTTGTGGTGGCTATGAATTGGAAATTGAGAGGATGCTCATCAATTGGGAAAGAGCTGAACAAGTTGTGGTATATGAATGAAATGTGATACTACTGCGCTATGAGAAATGATGAACAGGCAGATTTGAGAAAAGGAAAGACTTACATGAACTGCTGCTGAATGAAATGAGCAGAACCAGTAACCAGTAACAGCAACATTTTGTGATGAGCAACTTCAATAGACTTAGCTCTTCTCAGAAATACACTGATAACAGACCATACCAAAGGATTCATTATGGAAAATGCTATCCACACCCAAAGAAAGAAGTAAGGAGTCTGAATGCAGATCGAAACATACTATTTCCTTTTTTTTGCATATGTTTTTTGTTTTTCCTCTCTCACAGTTTTTTCCTTTTGTTCTGATTCTTCTTTTACAACATGACTAATGTGGAAATATGTTTAAAATGATCATATAGCTTATATCAGATTGCTTACCATCTTGGAGAGGGAAGCAGGGAGAAAAAATTCAGAACTCAGTATCTTATAAAACTGAATGTTGAAAAAAATTTTTTTTTAAGTAAGAAAGAAAAACCTGGTGAAATCTGAATATAGATCAAAGATACTTTTTCTTTAGTTTCTTTATTTTGGGGTGGTTTTTCTTGTTTGTATTTTCTTCCACAATATAACTTATATGGAAATGTGTTTTATATGATAACACATGTAAAACCTATGTCAAATTGCTTGCCTTCTCAATGAGGGGGTAGTTGAAGAAGGGAGAGAATTTGGAATTCTAAATTAGGAAAAAAAAGAATGTTAAAATTGTTCTTACAGGTAACTGGATAAAAAATTAAAAATATTAAATTTTTAAAAATTAAAAAATCACTACCGCCACCACTAAAAAAGAGAAATCTTACCTAGTCAGACCACATCTAGAGTATGGTATTCAGGGCAGATTCTGGGCACCACACTTTAAAGAGGATACTGATAAACTGTGGATTATCAAGAGGAGGGGGTGCCAGCATGGTGAAGGCCCTCAAGATCATGGCCCAGGATAATCAGCTTTAAGTTCTGGGGATACTTAGCTCAGAGAACAGAACAGTTAGCTATCTTAAATTATTTGAAGGAATGTTTTATGCAAAAAGGAATTAAACTTGTTCTTCTGGGCCTCAGAGGACACAACTAGGAACAAAGGGTAGAAATAAAAGAAAAGTCAATTTTGGCTCATTATAAAAGCAAACTTCTTCCTAATAAAAGCTAGCCAAAAAGTTAAAAAGGAGGTAGTGAGTTCTATCTCATTAAGGATCTTCATGTAGAGACGAATTAACATTTGTCAGTGTGATATGTAGTGGGAATTCTTATTAACATCAAGTCTAGCCTGGACAGTCCCCAAGTCCCCTTTCCAACTCAGATTCTGCAGTTCCGTGACATAACAGCCACCATCAGGTGTCTGAAGGGTTAGCATGTGGAAGAGACATCAGACTTGTTCTGCTTGGCCCAAGAGGGCACCATGAGGAGCAACTAGTTGGAGAGTCAGAGAGGGAGACCTGGGCTGGATATAGAGAAACTTCCCAACAATTACAGCAAAAATTCTTTTTTTTTCTTTTTCTTGGGCAATCGGGGTTAAATAACTTGCCCAAGGTCACACGGCTAGTTTCTGTGTTAAGTGTCTGAGGTCACATTTGAACTCAGGTCCTCCTGACTCCAGGGCCAGTCTACTCACTGCACCACCTAGCCACCCCTGTAGAAAAAATTCTTAACCTGAGGTCTGGGAAGTTGTTTTAAATCTTTTTAATGACCATTTCCTTTGTAATACTGTATATTTTAGAGTAATGGCCATCTCCTCATCAGGTAGAGAGCTCATTGTGACCAGAAGAGGAACAAGCTTGACAATAGTTTCTGATCTCATCATACAAACTGCTCTCTCCAAGGTTACCAAAAAGATTGTTCAACTGCTTAATCCTATGGCCCATTGTCAGTTTTCAGCCTTCTTGACTTCTTTGAAGCATCTGACACTGTCAACCACTGTCCTCTCCTAGATACTTTCTTCCCTAAACTTTTGTGATATATTCTCCTGGTTCTCTTCATAGCTCACCAATTTATTTTCAGACTTCTATGATGAATCATTATACTCGTGTATACTTTATACAGCCCTTGGCTGTGGGTTGGGTTCTCCCAAAGTAAGTCTCAATGATCTCATCACCTCCCTGAATTCCATTACTATCACACTTTGGCTTTTTCCTTTTCTGGGGGAAATGTACAAAAAATTTTTTTCTCTCCCTTCCACTTCCTAGAAATTAAAAAACAAAAACCAAAAAACCTTGTAACAAATACCATCTCTTTGCAGATAACTCTCAGATTTATATATCCATCCCTATCTCTTTCCTGAACTCCAAGTCCCATTACCTACAGAGTCACATAACTACAAGTTACAAACTCCAGTCTGACAGGCTTTCCAGACATAATATTCCCAAACAAAACTCATTATCCTCCCCTCTAAACCCACTCCTCCTCCAAAGTTCCCTCTTTCTAGAAGGAGCCAAGATGGGAGTCAAGAAGGAACACTGAAGGTGAACTCTCCCAATATTCACCTCCAAACAATTTTAACATAATATGTTCAACTGAATTCTGGAGTGGCATAGCAAACTAAAGGTTTCCAGCCCAAAACAACTTAGGAGATCAGATGGAAAATTATAAGCCAGAGGTGGGGGCTGGCCTGAAGCGCATGTGGAAGCAGTACCAGCTACGGGTCTTATGGGAGATGGTGACAGGAAAAAACAGTAGCTTAGGGAGCTCTTGTCCAATATGGTAAGGGGATTGAATAGCTAGTCAGAAAGAGAACACGCTCGCAGTGGTAGCACTGGTCACAGGACTGGGAACTCTTTGGCTACTCTACTGCTCAAACCCACTTCTGGGTCCAAGTTCCAGGGTATAGAGGAACACTTGTGGCCACAAGAGAGCAGGGACCCTGAGGAAAATAGCGCTAGCAGCCACAAGGGATCAAGGGACCTTCCTGGGTATAGACCAGCATGCGCACCAGGAAAGCAGTGACCACATCTCTCCTTGATCATACTATCTTGGAAGCACTGAAAATTTCCAAACTAGTTCTGAAAACAGCAGCGCAAAAAAGCTAGAGAAACTTGAGACAGTGCCTCCCTACCGTCCCCAGGTGAGCAGAAGCCTAATTCTTTTTAACATTTTTATTTAAAGTTTTGAGTCCCAAATTCTATCCCTCCTTTCCTCCCCTTCCTGAAATGATAAGCAATCAGATATAGGTAATATATGTGCAATTATGTAAAACATTTCCATATCAGTCATTTTGTAAAAGAAGACTAAAAAAAAAAGTACATGCTCCAGTTTGTACTCAAACAATGTCAGTTCTTTCTCTGGAGGCGAACAGTATGCTACCTCATTAGTCCTTTGGGATTGTCTTGGATCATTCTATTGCTGAGAATAGCATAGTCACTTACAGTCATTCACTGTACAATACTGCTCTTACTATGTACAATGTTCTCCTGGTTCTGCTCATTTCGTTATGCACCAGATGTTCATGTAAGTCTTTACAGGTTTTTCTGAAATCATCCTGCTTGTCATTTCTTGTAACACAACAATATTCCATTACAATCACATACCACAGTTTGTTTAGCCATTCCCCAACTGATGGGCATCCCTTCGATTTCCAATTGCTATAGCCACCACAAAAGAGCTGCCATAAACATTTTTGTACAAATGGATCCTTTCCCAGGCTTTTTTGGTTGTGCTACTGCAATGGTATTGCTGTATCAAAGGGTATGCACAGTTTTATAGCCCTTTGGGCATAGTTCCAAATTTCTCTCCAGAATGGATGAATCAGTGCACAACTCCACTAGTACATTAGTGTGCCAGCTCTACCACAACTCCTCCAATATCCAACATTTTCATTTTTTGTCATATTAGCCACTCTGAGAGGTGTGTTACCTCAGAGTTGTTTTAATATATATTTCTCTCATCAATAGGGATTTAGACTATTTTTAAATGCCTATAGACAGCTTTGATTTCTGTGTCTGAAAACTGCTTGTCTGTATCCTTTGACCATTTCTCAACTGGGGAATGACTTGTATTTTTAAAAATTTGACTCAGATATCTATATATTTGAGAAATGAGGCTTTTATCAGGGGTACTTGTTGCAAAAAAAAATTTCCCCCAGTTTTATGCTTTCCTTACAATTTTGGTGGGATTGGTTTTGTTTGGCAAAAACTTTTTAATTTTAAATAATCAAAATTATCTATTTTACATTTTGTAATGCTCTCTGTATCTTCTTTGGTCCTAAATTCTTTCCTTTTCCATAAATCTGACAGATAAACTACTCCATGCTCTCTTAATTTACTTATGTTATCACCCTTTATATGTAAATCAGGTACCCATTTTGACCTTATCTTGGTATATGGTGTGAGATGTTAATATATACCTAGTTTCTGTCATATTGTTTTCCAGTTTTCCCAGAAATCTTTGTCATATAACGAGAATCTGTTCCAAAAGCTCGGATCTTTGAGTTTATCATATGCTAGATTACTATGGTCATTTACTTTAATGTAATTTGTACCTAATTTATTCTACTGATCCAGAACATCTCTTAGTACCAGACCGGTTTGATAATTACCACTTTATAATACAGTTTGAGATCTAGTATGGCTAGACCACTTTCTTTTGCATTTTTATTCATTAATTCCCTCGATATCCTTGAGCTCTTGCTTTTCTGGATGAATTTTGTAATTATTTTTTCCAGCTCTGTAAAATAATTTTTTGATAGTCTGACTGGTATGGCACTAAATAAATAAATGTGGGTAGAATTGTCATTTTTACTATATTGGCCCAGCCTATTCATGAGCAACAAATATTTTTCTAATTGTTTGGATCTGACTTTGTGTGAAGTGTTTTGTAATTGAACACAATATATGAACACATAGTTTGTGGGTTTGTCTTGGCAGGTAGACTCCCAAATATCTTATATTGTTTACAGTTATTTTAAGTGGAATTTCTCTTTTTATCTCTTGCTGCTGGATTTTGTTAGTAATATGAAGAAATGTTGATGATTTATGTGGGTTCATTTTGTATCCTGCAAACTTGCTAACACTGTTAATAATTTCAAGTAGTTTTTAGTTGATTTTCTAGGATTCTCTAAGTATAACGTCATATCATCTACAAAGAGTGATAGTTTTGTTTCCTTATTGCTTATTCTAATTCCTTTGGTTTCTTTTTCTTCTTTTATTGCTAGGGTTAACATTTCTAGAATGATATTAAATAATAGAGGTGATAATGGTAGGTCTTAACATAAAGTTCAAAGAATTAACATTAAAGTTCAAAGAATTTAACATAAAGTTCAAGAATTAGGCTGGAAAAATAAGCAAATACAAAAAGAACCTGACCATAAAAAGCTACTGTGATGACAGGGAAGCTCAAGATACAAGCTCAGAAGACAATGTGAAAATATCTACAAACAAAGCCTCAAAGAAAAATTCAGAGTGGAAACAAGGCCAACAAGAATTCAAGAAGTGATAAAGAAAGATAAAAAATACAAAAAAGATTTTAAAAATCAAATATAAGAGTGCTAGAGGAAAAACTGGGGAAAGAAAAGAGAGTGATACAAGAAAATTATGAAAAAGAGAATTAACAGCCTGGTAAAAGAGGAATGAAAAAATAATGAAGAAAATAACTCCTTAAAAATCAGAATTGACCAAATGGTAAAAGAAGTACAAAATATTATTGATAAAAATAGCTCCTTAAAAAGCAGAATTGGGGATGGCCAGGTAGCACAGTAAGAAAGAGCACCAGCCCCAGAGTCGGGATGACCTGGGATCGAATCCAGGCTCAGACACTTAGCACCCACCCAGAAACACCTGGCCGTGTAACCTTGAACAAGTTACTTAAACCCAATTGCTTAGGGGTAGCCAGGTGGCTCAGTGAGTAAGAGCACCGGCCCCAGAGTCGGGATGACCTGGGATTGAATCCAGGCTCAGATACTTACCACCACACCCAGAAATAACTGGCTGTGTAACCTTGAGCAAGTTATTTAATTTAACCCCAACTGCTTAAAAAACAAAACAAAACAAAAAAGTAGACTTGGTTGGGGGTGGCTAGGTGGCGCAGTGAGTAAAGCGCTGGCCCCAGAGTCAGGAGGACCAGAGTTCAGTTCCGGCCTCAGACACTTAACACACACACATAAAAACTAGTTGTGTAACCTTGGGCAAGTTACTTAACCCCAACTGCCCTCCAAAAGGCAAAAAAAAAAAAAAAGCACAACTGGTTAAATGGAAAAGAAGTACAAAAACCCACTGAAGAAAATTATTCCTTAGAAATCAGAAATGGGTAAGTGAAGGCTAATGACTCCATGAGATATCATAAAATAACAAAATAAAGTCAAAAGAAGGGGGGAAAAATGTGAAGAAAATGTGAAACATGTCATAAAAAAAAAACTGACCTGGAAAACAGCCTGAAGAGAGGCAATTTATTATTAGACTACCTGAAAGCCATGATCAAAAGAAGAACCTGGACGTTATATTTCGAGAAATTATCAAGGAAAATTGACCCAATATCTTAGAATAAGAGGACAAAAGAAAAGAAAAAAAAGAAAAAAGCTTAAAAAGAACCCATCTGAAAGAGATCTCAAAATAAATACTCCTGAGGAATATTATGGTCAAATCCCAGAGTAACTGGGTCAAGGAGAATATAGAATACAGGCAAAAAGAAAAACTTAAAAATTGTGAACCAGTCAGGATCATATGAAATTTAGCAACTACTACAATAAAGAAACAGAAAGCTTGGAATAATGGTATTCCAGAAGGCAGAGGAAACAGGATTACAACCAAGAGTAATCTGCTCAGCAAAACTGAGTATAATAGTTCAGGGGGGAAAATGGATATTTAATGAAATAAAGGACTTTCAAGCATTCATGATGAAAAGACCAGAGCTGAATAGAAAATCTGACATTTAAATACAAGATTCAAGAGAAGTATAAAAAAGTAAATGTGAAAGAGAAATTGTCTTAAGAACTTTATCATTATTAGGGCAGTTAGAAGTCTACATAGACAGAGTGGACAGGTGTGACTTGATTATGATGGGATACTGTAAAAAAATAAAGTGGAGGAGTGAGGAAAAGTAATGCATTGGGAGAAGAGAGAGGGGTGGAGAAAATAACTTCACATAAAAAAGGAGTGCAAGGAAAAATTTTTACAAAGGGAAAATGGTGGGGTGGTCAACACTTGAACCTCAGTCTCATCTGAACTAATTCAAAGAGGGAAGAAAATTATACAAATTTAGAAATATTTCTAAAATGTGTGTATACACACACACATATATGTATGTGTGTATGTACATATGATCATAGAATTATGGTTTTACAGCTGAAAGGGCCTTTAGAGACCATCTAATCCAATTCTCTCATTTCACAGTCGAAAAGCTGAGGCCCAGGGAGTTTATGATTTGGCCAGAGTTATATAAATACTAAGTAGCAGACCAAACATCCAAAATTGAGCCCTTAGACTCCAAATCTAGCATTTTTTCCACTTTATTACACTTACTCCTAACTCCTTGCTCTCCAATCCCATGACTAACACACTAGCTCAAGCCCTCATCAAATCTTTCCTGGACTATTTCAACAATATCCTAACTGGACTCCTAGTTTCTAGCACCCTCCCTTCTTCAATCCACCATAGCTTCCAATATCATCTTACTTAAGCACAAGTCTAACCATATTGCTATTCTGTTCAAGAACCAGCATGAGCTCCCTGTTGCCTCTAGGATAAAATATAAATTTCTCGGCTTGGAATTTAAAGTCCTTCATAATCTGGCTTCAAAAATTCTTTCCAGGCTTACTGCTCATGACCCCCCTTTACACAAGCTACATTCTAATTTAGGGCCCTCAACTCAGAGCTCCATAACCTATCTTTGTATTTCTACAGGGGCTACCTCACATGCCTGGAACACTCTCCTTCCACTTCCCTGCCTCTCAATTCATTTCAATAAACATTTATTAAGCATCTAGTAGGTGCTGGTGATTCAAAAGGAGGCAAGAGAGTTCCTGCCCTCAAGGAGTTTACAATCTAATGGGGGAGACAACATGCAAACAAATATATACAAAACAAGTTATATGCAGGATAAATAGGAAATAATTAACAGAGAGAAGACACTGGAATTAAAAGGGGTTAGGGAAGGGTTTCCTGTAGAAGGCAAGATTTTAGTTAAGACTTAAAGTAAGGGGGTGGCCAGGGAGCACAGTAAGTAAGAGCACCGGCCCCAGTGTTGGGATGACCTGGGGGATCGAATCCGGGCTCAGACACTTAGCACCCACCCAGAAACACCTGGCCGTGTAACCTTGAGCAAGTTACTTAACCCCAATTGCTTAGGGGCGGCCAGGTGGCTCAGTGAGTAAGAGCACCGGCCCCAGTGTCAGGATGACCTGGGGATCAAATCTGGGCTCAGATATTTAGCACCACACTCATAACTGGCCATGTAACCTTGAGCAAGTTACTTAACCCCAGTTGCTTAAAAAAAAAAAAAGACTTAAAAGAAGTTAGGGAAACTAGTCGGCAGACCTGAGGAGGGAGAGCAATCCATTCATGGGGGATAGTCAGAGAAAATGCCCAGAGTAGAGGAATGTCTTCATCATGAAACAACCAAGAAGCCAGTGTCATTGGCTCAAATGGCAAGCAAGGCATTAAGAAGACTGCAGCAGTTTTGTATTTGCTCCTGAATGGGGTGTGTGTGTGGTGAGTGGGTGACATGATCAGACCTGCATTTTTAGGAAAAGTACTTACTAGCTAAATTGGAGATTAGATCGGAGTGAGGAGAGACTTGAGACAGGCAGACCTAGCAGCAGGCTATTAAGTAATCAAGACATGAGGTGATAAGGGCCTGCACCAGTCAGGTAGCAGTGCCAGAGAGGAGGAGGAGGCATATTCAAGACAAAGGGGCGTACTGGAAAGATACTACAAAGGTGAAACCTTTCCTGCCACCCACAAAGATATCCAGGTTTCCTCATCCTTAAAAAACATTCACTCTACCCTACCATCACCTCAAGCTTCCAACCAATCAACCCCTTTTAAACACCTTGTAAAAGTCTCTACTCTCAGTGATTCCACTTATTTCCTTCTCACCTTTTTTTTCTCACTCTCTTCTAAACTTAATACAATCTGACTTTCATCCTTACCCTTCAATTTTAACTGTACTTCCCAAAGTTACCCATAATCTCTTAATTGTCAAACCTGATGGACTTTTCAGTCTTCACCCTTTCTGACTCTTTGTAGGTCATAACACTACTAATTACCTTTTCTTTTCCAAATACTCTCTGCTTTTTCTAACACCACTCTCAGGATTTTCCTTCTGCTTGTTTGACCACAGGCACCAGGAAGGGGAACAGTAATGGAGAATATCAGAATGAAGATTAATGGAGGGAGAAATGGAGAGGATTTTGTCACTGACAAATATTATAATCCAGAGGGATATAAAAAGGAAATAGATCACAACACTGGCACAGAGACATGATACAGCAGTGATGGAGAACTCCAATTGTCCAGACATCATTTGGTGCTCTCTCTATTTCTCTGCCAAAAGCAGAATGGTTAATAACTTCTTGACTTGCCTTAATGACAATTTTATACTTGAAAAGGAAGAGAATTCAACAAAGGGAAATTCTATTATGGAAATGATTTCCACTAAGAGGGGAAAAAACTAACTGCTAGGGTGAAAAGATGAGAAACCTGGGGAGAAGTAACTGCTCCTTTCTAAACTTTATGATACAGAAGGAGAGGAAATCCAGACATAATGTAACATACACCTAGTTTTGGGAAAGCAGGTTTCAAAGCATTTACAGAAAGGATAGGCACAGATCCCATGGAAGAAAATCCTACTGGGAAAGTCAGCCTAGGAAGGATGGGCAACGTTCAAGAATAAAATTTCAGAGACAAAGGGAAACAATTTCATTGAGGAAGAAAAATAGAATTTGTTTGAAGGGATGGATGTGGATGCACAAGGAAATCACCAGTCAACTTAGATCTTTAAAAGAAATGTCTAAAAGATGGACGCAAGGGCAGAGGGTGCACAGAAGAGTGAGTCACATCCAATAAACCAGAAAGCATTGATTAAGCACTTACTATGTGCCAAGGCACATTCCTGCAAAAACATCAAGAATCTCAAAGCTGAGACTGAGCTTAAATTGGTAAGGGAGGAAAGCTAGGGCAAGAAAAGATTTTTTTTTCCTTCTTAAGTATATTGACTTCCTTAAAACATATGCCTACTTCTAAGATCCCTGGGTCAAGAGACACCAGCATAATAATACAATTCATCTGGAGGAACAAAAGGTCAAGAATCTAAAGGGAAATAATGGGGGAAAAAAGGTGTGAAGGAAAGGGGCCTGTGTCAGAACCAGATCTTAAGTCATATTACAAAGCAGTAAGCATCAAAACAATCTGGTGCTGGTTAAAGGTCGATCAGTGGAACAGATGAGCTATACAACATATGAACCTAAGAGTAAACAAATCTAGCAGCCTAGTGTTCAATAAACCGAAAGACTCCAGCTGCTAGAATAAGGACTCATTTATTAGGCAAAGACTGCTGGGAAAACTGGAAAGCAATGTACCAGAAAAATGAGGTTTGGATCAACACTTGACACCATAAAAATCTCCAAATGGAAACATGACTTAGATATAAAAGGCCACATCACAAATTAGAAGCAAGGAAGAAATTACCTTTGCAATTATGGATAGAAGAGTCTTAAGAATTTATCAAACTGTGCTGTATTTGTGTCTGAATCTTGCTTATGTACTGTTCCTTTGATGACAAGTTGATATTTACATAGTGCTTTAAGGTTTGCTAAGTGTTTTAGATATACTAACTCACTGAGTCCCATAAAAATCCTCTATAGGAGTAGATAATACTGTCCTATTTTACAGATAAAGAAACTGAGGCTGAGAATTTAGATGGCTTATTCAGTCACATTACTATTTACTTTCTTAATACTAAAATACAATATTTTATATAGTATATTTTCCATAAATACTATATATAATATACTATATTTCATATAGTATATTATAGATTTATAATTTAGTTTGAGATCTGGCAATGTTTTGCTTCATTCCTGTTCTTCCTTCCTCCGTCCCCTTTTCCCCTTAGGTATCTAGGCCTTTTGTTCTTCCAAAAGAATTCTGCTATTAATTTGTCTATTTCTATAAAATAACCCATGGGCACTCTGACTGGTATAGCAATAGATCTCTAAATTTCAAGCACTCTACACCATGCCAACTCACAAATATGGAGACAGGTGTTCCTGGTTTGAAATATTCATTTGTTTGTCTAGTCTTTTACTTGTGATTGTAAATTCAATGGATCACTGATTTAAAATCAAAACTTTACAGATCATCTAATCTAATCCTTTCATTTTACAGATGAGAAAACTGACTCTCAAAGATGAAGTGATTTGCCCATGGTCATACAAATAATAAAAAATGGAAGAGCCTAGTGCAGTGGAAAGAACAATGAATTTGGAGGCCGAGGAACTACCTAGAGTTGAATCCTGGCTCTGCTGATTACTATTAATGAGGCCCTGGATAACCTCTCTGAGCCTATTTCCTCATCTATAAAACAAGAAGGTTGAACTAAATGACTTCTAAGGGCCCTTCTGGCTCTCAATTTATAATCCTATACTTTGAGCCCAGGTCTTCTGACTAAAGAGCTAATTCAGGATTGGGTCTACATTATCTCTACTTCATTCATTTCTTAATTTATTTATTGAGTTAAGCATGCATAATTCACAACATTTAAACTCTCAGAGACCCAATAAGGCATGAGATCCTGCTCTCCATACTTTTATAATCAAGTAGAGGATATAAAGATAAACTGAACGGTAGGTACCATAAGAGCAGTATTTTCCAAATGCTATGGAGAAGGAAAGAACCCATATAAACACAAAAATATTTATAGAAGCTCTTTCTGTAGTGGCAAAAAACCAGGAACTAACATCACCTGGGTAATGGCTGCACAAATGATGGTACATAAATGGAATGGAATGCTATTATGCTATACAGAATGATGAAAAAGAGGGTTTCGGAGAAACAAAAAATGAACTGATAGAGTGAAATCAGCAGAATTCAGAGAGTAATTTATACAAAAAATCATAAAGACAAAACTTGGGACTTAAGAATTCAATCTTTGCATTAAATTGTCACTTTTTTTTTCTTTTTGGAGGGCAATTGGGGTTAAGTGACTTGCCCAAGGTCACACGGCTAGATTTTGTGTTAAGTGTCTAAGGCCACATTTGAACTCAGGTCCTCCTGACTCCAGGGTCGGTATTCTATTCACTGTACCACCTAGCTGCCCCATAAATGCACTAACTCTATACATAACTCCCAGGATTTTTTTTTGGAGGGGGGAGGGCAGGGCAATTGATCAATGCAATGACCGACCCTGATTCCAAAGGATTAATAAAGAAACATGATACCTACCTCTAGAGAGTTGATAACTCAGAGTTCAAAATGAAATTCATGTTTATTGGTCATTGCCAATGTTTTGACTAGGCATATTTGTTACCAGGGGCTGCTGTTGTTGGATTGGGGGACATGTGAGGGAATATGGTAGATTTTAAATTAAAAATACATTTAAAATGTTTTAAATGAGATAAAGATTTGAGGAAGAAGAAATAACTTCTGTTTCGTGCAGGGGGAGAGATCATGGATGGTTCATAAAGAAGTTAGCATCTGATCTGGACCTTGAAAAATGAGCAAGCTTTAACAAATTCAGAGATGGAGGTGGGAGGTAGGAAAAAGGCCATTCATTCCACAAATTAGGATGACACGAGAAATGGCACAGATGTAAGAAAGTACAGGCTGTATTAAAGGAACAAGTGTTTCAGTTTAGCTATAGCACAGATCAGAAGGACCTCCTCCGATGAGGATGCCTGGAAGACAATGGCCAGATCTGGTAACCAGGGTGGAACATGGCACAAAAGAGAATAATATGAAATCAGTAGGCTAAGACACGGAAGAAAAGGTTTTGAAAGTCAGTCTTGTATTTTATCTTAAGCAGCAGTAGGAAAGCACTGAGGCCTCCAGAGCAGGGGAAATCAAAGGGTCAGATACATGCTATAGGAATACCAATTTGACAGTTATATGAAGGATGGACTGGAGAGGGACAGAGAGAAGAGACAGTGAGAACCTTCTGGATGTCTATGAGAGTAGTCCAGGTGAAGGGTGATGAGGGACAAGAGACATGGCTGTGAGTAGATTTATACAAGACATATTACGGGGATAGAATCTACCAGACTTAGCAAAGATTGGAAAAGGTGTAAGAGTACTAAGTGGATGAGGACAGCAGAGGAAGTTGGGGAGGAAAAAATTAAGGAATTAAGAAAAGAATACGGAATTGGCCCTAATCAGACTTTTCCCCAGAGTTCAGATTTGGCAAAACTCAATCTAGGAAGCTAAAAATATCCAGAGATTTCAACAGGAGTAAAAAAGGCAAAATTCTTGACCCTTAACATACGAATGATGCAATTTTTTAAACAGATCTTGAAACCTAGAGGGGCTTTATGTTGTTAACTCAAAGGAGACCAAGTACTATGAAGTCTCTGCTTCTAGAAAAATGGCCAAAGGAAAAGGAGAGTAGTGGAGGGGGTGAGCAGAATTACAGAAAATCTACACCACTTCAAATACAAGTCCTTTTTAAAGTATCTGAATAAAGACTTTCTTCTTGGACAGCTTCTCTATCATGCCAAAAGATTTGGGGGGGTCTCATTTTACTTGGCAAAAAGGCCAGAATTCATACAAAAAAGATAACAACTTCTGCTCCACTGAACTCTGAGCCTAAGAACAGAATTATTCCCTCCATCTTTCATGACAGGAAATAAATTTTTTTAAAAATAGTAATGTGTTTTTTTCCAATTACTCATAAAGACAATTTTATCATTCATCAAAAAAAATTTCAGTTCCAAATTTTTTCCCTCCCCCCTTTACCCTTTCCCTAAGATGGCAAGCAATTTGATATGGGATATATATACATATATATATATACACACACAATCATGTTAAACAAATGTCCATTATTAGTCATGTTGTGAAAGAAACAGGCCAAAAGAAAAGAACCACACAAAAAAAGTGAAAATAGTATGCTTCAATTTGAATTCAGATTCTACCAGGTCTTTCTCTGGATACTGATAGCAAAATGAGAGATCTTAAAGAAGGTACAGTCAACCATGGCAAAGGACAAGAATGACAACTTAAGGAGCGGCTAAGTAGCGCAGGGACTAGAGCACCTGCCCTGGAGTCAGGAGGACCTGAATTCAAATCTTCCCTCAGACACAACACTTAACTAGCTATGTGACCTTGGACAAGTCACTTAACCCCAACTGCCCTGCCCTCTCTCCTCCAAAAAAAAGGAAAAAAAAATTCTGGGAGTTTTGTATAGAGTTAGTGCTTTTATGGGGCAGCTAGCTGGTGCAGTGAATAGAGTACCGACCCTGCAGTCAGGAGGACCCGAGTTAAAATCCAGCCTCAGACACAACAAAAAAACTAGCCATGTGATCTTGAGCAAGTCACTTAACTGCAATTGCCCTCCAAAAAAAAAGAATTTAAAATAGACTATACCTCAAAGGTCACTAATCTGTGATCTTTATCCCTTTAACCTAGCAACACTGTTACTAGGAATTACCCCCCCTCAAAAAGAAAAAGTGGGAAAAGCGCCGTATTACAAAAATATTCACAGCAGTACATTTTTATTGTAGCAAAGAAGTGGAAATAAAGGAAAAGCCTTATCAATTGGAGAATTGCTATTGGTATGCGGACGTTAATGGAATACCAACACGCTATAAGAAATGAGAAACCTGGCATGACTTGTGTGAAATGAGGAGAACCAAAGACACAGTCACAACATCGTAAAGGATAACGACTTTGAGAGACTTCAGAGCTCTGATCGACGACGTAATCACTAACCATGACTCCAGAGGACTCCGACCAAGCATACTTGGTGTAGAAGCGCAGCAAAAGACACACCTTTTCAGATATGGTCAGTATGTGGCCTTGTTTGGCATGACTGGATTAGCAGGACTAAGGATTACAAAGACATTTTTTGTAATTGGGGAGGTGAGTTAGGAGTAGCAGAGCGCTAGTTAGAGTGACACAAGAAAAATGAAGGAGTGTTAAAGCCGTTTTTAAAAACGCACCTAAGAGAACAAGAAACTTAGAAGCATTTAGAACGACTGTTGCTGAATTTATTAACCTAAAAAACAAACTCTATGGTAATGAGACCATTTCACATCCAATAAATACTTTTCTTTTCTTTTCATCGTACATAGTTTTTGTGCTCCCATTTGGGATTTTCTTTTTTCTCTTTGTTTTTTTGTGAGGTGACTGAAGTGAAGCAACGTGCCCAGGATCACACAGCTAGTAAGCATCAACTGTTGGAGGTAGGATTTAAACTTAGGTTCTCCTGACTCCGAAGCCAGTGCTCTATCTACTGAGCTGCCTAGATGCCCCTGGGAATTTTCTTGGCAGAGATACTGAAGTATTTTGCCATTTCCTTCTCCACTTCACTTACAGGTGAGGAAACTGAGGCAAACAGGGTTAAATGACTTGCCCAGGGTCACACTGCTAGTAAGGGTCTGAGGCTGGACATGAATTTAGAAAGATGAGTCTTATTGACTCTAGGCCTGGCACTCTATCCACTTTGTGGGCACCTACCTACCCTTCATTGTATACTGAGAGATATTCAAGGGTGTGAGTTTTTGCCAAAGTTAGAATAAATTGTTTTTAATTTAAAAAAAAAAGGAAGAAGTATACAATCAGTGACTTTCAAATGCATAGTTTTGGTAAAATCCAGGCACTGGAAATCAGAATGCAAAGAAGCAGGGAGTAGCTGAGAATGGAAGCTTGGCATAGATGTGCTTTTTGAGAGTAATTATTTAAGGAGTAGCAATGTAAAAGGTTTTTATAGAAGGGGAGATGTGATGCAACACCCTGCCACCTAGCCAAGTCCAACCAGTCCTTTAAGAACCAGTGCAAGCATTCTATCCCCTCTGGGTAAATATTGAATTAGATGGTAGAAGAGATAGCACAGTGAGCTAAATGCTGGACTCAAGAGTCAGGAAGATTTAAATTAAAATCCAGCCTCAGACAATTCTTAACTGTATGACCCTGGGCAAGTCACTAGGTTCATCATCTGTAAAACAGCACCTATTTCCTAGGCTTGTGAAGATGTGATGAGATATTTGTTAAGTATTTCTTTGTAAGCCTTAAAGCACTATATAAATGCTAGTGATTGTTATTATCTTTGAGAATGCTTTGAGAGTCCTGTGACTCTAAGATCTCTTGCTATTCCAGCCAAAATATATGCTTTCATTTAGAAGAATTAAGATATTACTCTAGGCATTCAAACTCACTGTGGCTAGTAATAACTAAACACTAGGAACCCTCTAGGCAGAGAGTAAAAATAAAGTGAATAACTGAACTTCACTAGAAAACCTGAGGACATGAAGTCAAGTGAGCAAGCATGAGTGCCTTCTGTCAGGCACTGCACTAAGCAACAGCAACATAAAGACAAAAACTGTCCCTGTTCTCGAGGTCTCCTAGCCCAGTGTAGAGAGGACACGCATACAAACAAGACATGGAGAGGATAATGGGAGATCATCTCAGAGGGAAAGCCCTAATATGAAGGAGCACAGGAAAGGTTTGTGTCAGATGGGGTTTCAGCTGAGACTTGAAAGAAAACCAGGAGGCAGAAATAAGGAGAAAGAAAATAGCAGGGGGTCATCATAGAATGACTGTGATATTGTATGTTTGTTTCTATCATTACACCTCTTTATTGATAAGTTTTATGTATAAAAATGGAATATGCAAGTGTTTTGATACATTAAGCATGTAAAACTATTTTAAACTGTTTTGACTGTGAACCAATGTGGCCTCCAACATCAAATGAATCCGAAGAACAAAGAGATGTTTCACCCACTCATTATGTGCACAGGTGCCTTCTTGGGTATGGGAGATTTTTTTTAATGGGTCCTAAAGAATCCTCTCCATGAGACAGGGTTATGCTTGACAGATTCTCTTCTGTGACAAAGCTTGCCTTCACCTAATATGTTTGGTTAGAAAACATACTAAACAGAAACTAAAACATACCCTCAAAAAAGTAATAAATAATAAAAAAAGAAAAATTTAATGCTTCCCATTTTTCACTTGGGTCTATCATATGACTGTTGGAAAGAGAAAATCAATGCCTTCTTTACCAAGTAGAAAAACCAGGTTCTGTGCTGGCAAAAAGCTGTCCATACTTACATGCCGATGACCGTGGCTAGCCACAAGCTTGTTAGTTTGGTGGCTGACAAAAGCTTTTTATAATCCTTTAAATACTTCACTAAATTCACTAAGATCCACTTTTAGAGCACCGATTCATTAAAGGAATTGTGGTAAATGGCCCTCTTGAAGACAAGAGAAACATACCTGGAGCTAAGGGTCTCTCCTAACTAACTACTGCTTTCAGCATTTAGAGTAAGAGTATCCAGAATCTCAAAACCTTATCTGTTAGACCTCCAAACCAGTTTTTATGATCCCAACACCCCTCTATCTAGCCTGACAGAATTAACATCCCTTCACATGCTCTAAAGCAGTGGGCCTCAAAGTTTCTGATTGTGAATCCCTGTCAGTAAAAAAAAATTTGAATGTGCAACACATATAAATGTACATAAACAGACATATGTATTCATTAATAAGTTATATGTGCATGTTCTACTCTACTAATTATTTGTTATAAGGCTTATACAAAAAGAAGAATTTTGAAAAGGATGAATTATAAACTAAATATTCTTTAATTCTAGCACCAACTGGGAGCCCACTGGAGTTTTTGGAATAGGGGAATGACATGGATCAACCTGACCTTTAAGAAAACTCACTTTGGCAGCTGTGTGGAGGCTGGATAGGAGAGTGGGAGAAACATGAAACATGGAGAACACTTTGGTGGCAACTGCAATAGTCCAGAAAAGAAGTGATGAAGGCCCGAAATAGGCTTGAAATGTGGCTATTATAAGTATATATTGTGGAGGCAGAAACAATATCTGGCAACTAATTGGATATGTAAAATGAGGATAATAATAGCTTCTACCTCAGCTGGTTGTTGTGAGAGTAAAATGAGATACTTGTAAATATAAATATGTAAATATAAACGATATATAAATATGCTAGCTGTCATTATTGTTATTTAGTGTAAGTGTCAGTGAGGAGTTGAGGACGACACAAGGTTAAACCCGGTTGGCTGAAAGACGATACAATAAAAGGAGTGTTTTCTGTCCCACAGACCAAGAGCCAAGAGGCACCTGAAGGCAGTCACGAGGTGATCTGGGATGGAACCTCCGTAGTAACAGCAATGAAAGGCCTACACAGGTCAAAGAGGAGAGATTAAGAATTCACAAGACCACTGTTAAGGGTAGTCGACAGATTGGTAAACGACCGGTGAAAGCCATGGTACTGGAGATAAGCCCCAGGACTGGCTACAGTATGGAATGTGACCCATACTCTCACCCTCTAATTGATCATGAAGCCCTTGGGGACAGAGAGGTCCCAATCAGTCAATAAATATTTATTTATAAGCTAGGCACTGCGCTAATAAGCACTAGGAATACAAAGAAAGGTAAAAGTCTGCTCTCAAGAAGCTCAGAATCTTGAGAACATGCAAACACTTATGTATAAACAAGCAACCTTCAGGATAAAATGGAAATGACCCACAGAGGGAAGGCAACTAGGATTAAGAGGAACAGGGAAAGGCTTTTGCTAGAAGGTAGGATCTTGGATGAAACTTGAAGGAAGCCAGGTAAGCCAAAAAGGCAGAGATGAAGGAGAGCTTTTCAGGCACTGGGGATAGCCTGTGAAAATGCCGGGGTCAGGAAGGAAGGAGTGCAGTGTTCAAGGGGTGGCAAGGAGGCCAATGTCACTGGAACAAAAGATATGTTGGGGGAGGAGTGTAAGGTGTAAGACTGTGGAGGTGGGGTGGGTTATGAAAGGCTTTGGATGCCAAACAGGATTTTATATTTGACTCTAGAGATACTGGGAGCCTGTGATGTTCCCTGAGCACTGGGGGTGGGGAGGCCAGTGTGTGACTCAGTCACACTGACATCTAAAGAGCACTTCAGCAGTTGAGTGGAGGATGGGCTAGACTGGGGAGAAGCTCGAGGTAGGGGGACCAAACAGGAAGCTGCTGCAGCAGCCCAGGTCTGAGGTGATGAAGGCCTGCACCAGAACGATGGCCGTGTCAGAAGGAAAAGGGCACACGGGAGAGAGGTCTTGAAGGAAGAATCACCAGGACTTGGCAACTGACTGCATTTGAGGCACAAGAGTGAGGGTTTGAGGATGAGGCCTGGGTTTCAAGCCCGGATGGCTGGAAGAATGGCAGTACACCTGACAGGAACAGGGGGGGTTGGAGGAAAGACTGAGTTCAATTTTGAACAAAATGAGCTTTAACGTGTCTATAAGGACACTGAATTTGAGATGATCAACAGGCAGTTAGATATGTGAGGCTAGAGGAGAGCAGAGAGGCTAGGGTGGAAAGGCAGATCTGAGAATCATCAGAATCAATATGATCATTTAATCCAAGTGAAACAGCATAGAGGGAGAAGAGAAGAGGTCTCGGGACAGTCCTGGGGGAAGGGCTAGCAGAGTTAGCAGGTGCGACTTGGAGGAAGATCCAGCAAAGGAAACTGAGGAGGGGTCAGACAGATAGGGGGAGAACCAGAGGAGATCTGCGAGGCTTTGAAGACGACTGTTCAAGAAAATCAGTGACTTTACAGTCAGTTACCACCATCCCACCTTCTCTCTACCCCCAGCACTGCCACCCCTGCCTCAATATTCTGAAAACTTGGGGGAAATCAAAAGTACCTCTCTTCACAAAAAAGTTGAACTACAAAGACACAAAGAAAGGTACTATGACTATTATACTTCAACTATTTATTCCTCAAAGGAAGAACTGACAGAAAAGCAGCATTAGCAAGGGAGGTGATAGAAAAGGGGGATAGTAGTGAATAGAAGGAAAAGGAAAGAGAAGAAGAAAAACTATAAAGCAGGAAGAAAGTCAATGAAATGAAGGGAGAGGTTAGGGGCTGGTGAGAGAGAAGAAAAAACCTTCCTCCATCCCCTCCATTATTCCCTGCTAAGTTAAGAAGGCAGACTAGAAAGAGAGATCTCAATCTCTCCCAGTACACACCTGACACAGCCACTTTTCAGGGCAGAGTTTCCCAACAGGGGCTGCCCTTCAAAGGCTGCTGAGTACTCACTTCTCTTTCACAGTCTCATGTTAGGGTTTATGTAAAATGGAAAATCTTTATGACTTCGGAAGGTGCCCACAGCTCAATGCACAAACAACTGAAGGAAGGGGCTCCTAGTTACCAATGCAAAGAAATCAACAGCATCACCATTAAAAGGCATTCTAAGGACTCTTTAGGGGAGCAACAGGCATTGAAAGTACAGTCTGCATTGTTAGGTCAGCTCATTTAAAGGCTAATGAAATCATAGCTGAAAGCAGTCAACTCTCGGTCTCCACATTCCTTCCACAAATTTCTCTTTCCTTCTCTTTTCAGCCAATGGATTCGAAAAGCTGAGGCCTTTTAGAGCTAAAAGGTTACCAAGGAAAAATGTTAGCATGACAACGCCTCAGAGGTCGGTAATTAGAAACACTGCCAAAGAGCTAGTTCTCTGTATGCAGGAGACAGGGGTTTAAAGTGGTTTGGGATATTGATGACTAAAAGATTACTGTTCTTTATCCCCCACAAGGCCTTGAAAAACCAACTTAAATTTCTCATATGTGGATAAGAAAGAATAGTAACACTTGGTGTCAATGGAGCTGTACAGTCTCAAGAATTTAATACAGTATATTTCAGTATAACAGTGCCTTCTTTTATGAAAGGCCACAACAAAACAGTTCTAGTTTCAAACTACCTTCTTTTCATTAATAATAATGGATCACCTTAATAAAGGACTTTAAGGTTTATCAAGCACTTCCCTCCAAAAAGCCTGGCGAAACAAGTTAAAATTATATCATCTCCATTTTACAGATAAGGGAAATGCGACTAAGAGAGGTTAAGTGACTTGCCTAAGGTCATTTAAGCTGGAAAGTCAGCACATGCCTCAGTCAAACTGAGACCTGTTAAAAACTTTAGCTTAAAAAGGCCAAGGTCTCCCACTGCATCCTGGGCCATCTCCAGTCATCCTGATCTATATTTTGCCACTGGACCCAGATGTCTCTGGGGAAGAAGTGAAGCTGGTGACTTCGCACTGCCCTCCTTCACTTAAATCCAATTCACTTGCATGTCATGGAATCACCTCCCTGATGTCCTCTTCAAGAATTAAGGACAAATAACAACACGAACCCAGGTCTTCTGACTCTAATACTCAATTTTTTCTATGTCACACTATCACTTTTTAAATATTATCAAGTGTTTACATATAAAGCACCTCTAGCAATCACATAATCTTGACTGGCCTTGAGATCACATGATTGCCAGAAGGCAGCCAAAAGCCTTCTGGCCTCCCCCAATTAGCTACCCTACTGACCTGCCCGTATCTGAATGCCCCACCAAAATCTCCAGCTCTCTTAAAAAAAAAAAAGTTTTAATAAAAACTTAATGTAGAATACCACTACAATCAACTAAATTTGCTTAGTTACATTTAAAACTAATTTTAGGGAATAAAAGTGACTTTTCAATCACTACTAGGACCCATCAGAATTCTTGGCCCATTCATTCTCATCCACTTTCCTTTTGATATGACTGGAGTAAGCATGCTCTCTATTTTTATGTGGTTTTTTTTCCCACAAAGATCTTTCCAGATTTATTTAAATTTATTTTACTTATTGGTCTTAAAAAGCACTATACTGTTCTATTATAGTTATACTAATGAACTATAATTTATTTAACCTAAATAAGCCAAATGTTGGACATTTCCATTGCTTTCAGTTTCTGCAATTCAGGAGCTTTCTTTTGAACTACAAATGTCTCTGAGGGGTCACTCATTAATAATAAGTATTAATATACACTTGAATTTATTTATCAGAGATTAATAGCAGGGCCTTTAGGAGAAGAACCAATTCAGGAGAGTTTTGATGGGAAAGGGAATGATTAAGCACTTATTATTTGCCAGGCATTATGGAAACACAGGAAGCATAAAGATAAAAATGAGAACATTCCTGCCCTCAAGGAGTTTATATTCTATTGGATGAGACAACCTACACAAATAAAAGCACACACAAAACAAATACAAGGTAATTTCAGGGGGAAAACACTAGCAGGTAAGAGGATATGGAAATATAGGCCAGGTGGCATCTAAGCTGAGCTTTGAAGGAAATTAGGAATTCTAAGACAAGGAGGTGATGAGGTATACTCCAGATCTGGGAGGCAGCCTGCGCAAAGAATACAGAGAAGACAGACTGTCATGGGTTAGAAACATCGAGTGGGCCAGGATGACTGGATCACAGTTTGTGAAGAGGAGCAATAGATAAAAAGCTGGAAAGGTAAGGAGTCAGGTAATGGAGCAGGAGAGTGGTCAGAGTCATTCTTTAAGAATATCCCTTTGGCAGCAATATGGAGGATGGATTAGAGTGGTGACTGTGTTTCCTTTAGGAAAGGTTGCTTGGGATCGGGCCAGGCCAGGCAGCTTCCATCTGCCCCAAAGCAAGCACTTCCACCTGTACCTGCACAAGGCATCTTCCACTCCTGCTGTCAAACCAGTCTCCTTACTGGGATGCAGAAAACCTCAAGTGCATAGAGCAACCCTCCTTTCCGCTCGAGGCCTCCCATCTCCTGGAGTCCTCCACTCAATGATAAACACTCTCCTACCTGGTCATATCTTTCACATCCAAGTGATTCTCAATTCTTGCAGATCAGCAACCAAACCCCACTCCACACCCTCTACCACTCTATTCCTCATCCCCATCTGCCTCAACTCTCCCACCCCAAAGTTTCATTCTAACTCCACCTAGCCCTTCCCCTGTACTCTCTGGAATGCCGGTTTAATAGACAACAAAATTCCCTTCATCTTAAATCTCTATTCCTTCCCCACTCCTTCCATTTATTAGTACACTGAAATTTGGCTGTCCCCTGATGACATGACCACCATCTCCAGAAATGGCTGCACCTTCACTCCATTCTCCTTAGCTCACTGGTCAAGGGGAGGAGGGGTGGTTGGAATGCTCCTTGCACCCCAGTGGCATTTCCAGTGTCTCTTCCTTACTCCATCACTCAGTGACCTCTCTCCATTTGAAGTTCATGATATTCATATCTATCACCCAACAAAAATTTGGTAGCTGTTATAGACCCCTAGGTCATTCCTACCTCAATGAGATTCAATACCTGTCTATAATTTTTCTCCCCTCTCCAACAACCCCAGTCCTCTTACTAAGGGACTTCAACATACATAATGATTCTTCCTCAAATACTCTTAACCACTCAGTTCCTCAACCCACTCATCTCCCATAAACTACTTCTTCACTTCAGCCACACACAAAGATGGTCACAGTCTTATTTTTTGCTATCACCCACAAATGTATCACCTCCATGTTCGAGAATTCTGAAATCCTGGAATATGATATTCCGGAGGTCAAAGGAGCTGGGATTAAAACCAAGAATCACCTACCCAGCAAAACTGAGTATCATGTTTCAGGTGAAAATATGGTCATTCAGTAGAATAGAGGACTTTCAAGCATTCTTGATGAAAAACCCAGAGTTGAATAGAAAATTTGACATTCAGATACAAGAAGAGAAGCATGAGAAGGTAAACAGGGAAAAGAAATCATAAGGAACTTATCAAAGTTGAATATTAACATTCCTACATGGAAAAACAATAATTGTAACTGATGAAACTTTTCTCAATATGAAAATAGTTGAAGGGAATAGAAATATATGTCTATTTATGAGGGTATATGGGCATATGAATACATATATGAATGTGTGTATATGTTTACAGGTATACATAGATAGAGGGCACAGGACCAATTTAATAGGAAGGGATGATACTTAAAAGGTAAAATTAAGAGGTGAGAGAGGAATATAATGAGAGGAGATGGGAGAGACAGAATGGGGTAAACTATCTCATATAGAAGAGGCAAGGGAAAATGGTTACAATGGAGGGGAAGAATAGGAAGGCAAAAGGGAATGGGTCAACCTTATTCTCACTGAATTTGGCTTGGGGAGGGAATGAAATACACACTGAATAGGGTATCTCACCCTACAGGAGAGTAGGGGGGAAGGGGATGAGAGGGGGGATGATGGAAGGGAAGGCAGGCTGGGGGGGAGGGAAGTTGGAAGCATCCACTTTTGAAAAGGGATGGGATCAAAGTAGAGAATAGAACAAGTGGGAGGTGGGATAGGAGGGAGGGAAATATAGTCAGTCTTTTACAATATATCTACTATGTTATTGTTCTGCATTAGCTACATACGTACAACCTATACTGAACTGCTTATCTTCCCAGTAAGGGTGGGTGACAAGGGAGGAAGGGATTGAATCTGGAATTCAAAGTTTTAAAATCAAATGTTTAAATATATATATATATACACACACACTATTATTAATACTATTTTACATATAATTGGGAAATAAGATATACAAGCAGTGGGGCATAGAGATCCACCATGCCCTACTGGAAAAGTCTAAGGGGGTATGGCAAATGATATAGGAGAGACTCCTATTTTGGGGCAGTGGGTAGGGGAAAAACGGGGAGAAAATGTGTAACTCAAAATCTGGTGGAAATTAATGATGTAATTCAGAAGTTAATAAAGCATTTGAAAAATAGAAAAAAAAAGAATTCTGAAATCCCTTTATCTCTTCCTTCCCTTAAATAACCCTACTCTTCATGCTCACTGTGTCCTCCAATCCCTTGACCCCTCAATTCTCTCCCAGGCCATCTCCCTTGCAGCTTTCCTTTTCTCTTCTTTTTGACTCCTTGGTGAACCAATTCAACTCTACACTGTCCTCCTCTCTTGAATCCCTATAGCCCCTTCATCATCTCCAACTACACCCAGTCAACCCTTAGCCTTGGATCACTCTTACTATTCATCACCTTCATGTCTACACACATGCCGCTGAATGGAGGAGAACACAACCATTCTGACTGGGCCCACTACAAATTTATGTTCTGTCTCCCCAACTGGGCCTTCACTGTTGCCAGGCAATCCTACTATACCTCCCTTAGAAACTCAATACCCCACTCTCCACAGCAGGTCTTCCAAACCTTTTTATCCCTCCTCAAAATTCCTATAGGTTCCCCGGCCCCCTATTCTCTCAGACACCACACCACACATTTGAGGCTGTCATGAACTACATCTTCTCCCTTCATCCTCATCACCTAACACTCAGGTGCCTTCTGCCACTTTCTCCACCTTCACCCACTTCACATGATGAAGTGGCTACCAAAGCTAATTCCTCTACTTGTTCAATTCCATTTTGCCCCCAGCAAACAGACTGCCCTCCTCTGTCAACCCCAGGCTTTTGTTTATTTTCAGTCTCTCTCTACTGGCTCATTTTTCTCCTGCCTATGAAACTGTCCACATCTCCTCAATCCTGAAAAAACCCTCACGTAATGCTCCCATCCCTGATAACTACTGGCCTTTATCTCTTCTGCCTTTTGAAGCTAATTCCTCTTAAAAGGATGTCTACAATACGGTTCCTTCACTTTCTCTCTTCTCACTCACACTTAAGCCCTTGCAATCCAGCTTCTGACCTTATAATTCCACTAAACTGCTTCCTTCAAAGTTACTAGTGATCTCTTAGTGGCCAAATCCAATGGCCTTTTCTCAGTCCTCATTCTCCTTGACCTCTCTGCAGCCTCTGACACTACTGATTTCCTTTTCCCCCTTGATACTCTCTCCCCTCTAGGTTTTCGGGTCACCACTCTCTCCTGGTTTTTCTCCCACCTATCTGACCACTCTCTCTGGATCCTCCTCCAGATCACACCCTCTAACTGTAGGTGTCACTCAGGGTCCTGTTCTTTGTACTTTTCTATTCTCTCTGTTACTTCACATGGTGATATCATCAGAACCCATGAACTTAATCACCACCTTTATGCTCATGATTCTCTACCTATTCTGCTCCAATCTCTCTGATGACCCCCAATCTTACATCTCCATGTCAGATGCCTTTCAGACATCTCACACTGGATTCCAGCGGACATCTTAAACTCAGTATGTCCAAAAGAGAACTCATTATCTTTGCCCCTAAATTTTGCTTCCCTCCTACCTTTCCTATTAATGTAGATGGCAACACCATCCTCCCAGTCCCTCAGACTCAAAACCTAGGAGTCACTCAAGATTCCTCACTATCTCTCAAGCTCTGCCCCCCATATCCAAGGCCTGTCGATTTCACCTTTGCAATATCTCTCAGATACACCCCCTTCTCTCCTCTTGACACAGCTGCCACTCAGGTGCAGGCCTTTACCACCCCATACCTTTAACAGGAATGAGGCAAAAGCCTGCTGCTGCGTCCATCTGCCTCAAGGATCTCTGCACTCTAACCCACTCTTAATTCAGCCACTAAAGTGATTTTCCTAAAACTGCAGGTCAGTTCATGTCATCCCCCTACTTAATAAACTCCAGTGGCTTCCTATTGCCTTTAGGAGCAAATACAAAATGCTATTTGGTATTTAAAGCCCTTTGTAATCCAGCCCCTTCGGACTTTCTCTTTGATCATCAGCGATGCTGGCCTTCTGGCGGCTCCATGAACAAGATACTCCATCTCTCTGCTCTGAGGATCTTCTGTCTGTCTTCCACAACTGGAACGTTCTTCTACTCTGCTCCAACCAATGACCTCCCTGGCTTCCTTTAAGCCCAACTAAAGTCCCACCTGCTATAGGAAGCCTTCCCTAACCACTCTTGATTTCAGTGCCTTTGGTCTATTTGTTAATTACTGTTTATCCTGTACATGGTTTGCTTCATATATGTGTTTGCATGTTATCTTTCCTCATTATAAATTCCTTGAGAGCAAGGACTGTCTTTTGTCTCTTTTTTTAATCCCCAGAACTTAGCACAGTGCCTGGTACCGAAAAAGCGCTTAAAATAACTGTTCACTGAATAAATGAATTAATGAGGGGAGAGAAGCAGAGCTATTCCAGAGAGATGTTGTAGAGATAGAATAAACAAGACTTTGATATATGAGGTAAGGGGAATCGGAGTTGAGGATGACTCTGAAGTTGCAAACCTGGATGACTAGAGAAATAAGGAAGTCAGGGAGAGGAATTGGCTGAGGTAAGAAAGATAATAAACTCTATTTTACTGGGTCTGAGAGACTTAAAGGATACTTAGTTTAAAATGTACAACAGGCAGTTGGTAATATGGGAACTTAGGGTGCAACACAGTGCAGAGCAAAGGTTACTGAGCATTCTGAAGAGCAATTGGAACTATGCCCAAAGGGCTATAAAACTGTACACCCTTTAACCCAGCAATACCTCTTCTAGGGCTGTGTCCCAAAGAGATTATAAAAATGGGAAAGGGACCCACGTGTACAAAAATATTTCTAGCAGCTTTTTGTGGTGGCAATTGAGAGGATGCCCATCAATTGGGGAATGGCTGAACAAGTTGTGGTATATGCATGTAATGGAATACTTCCTTCCCATAAGAAATGATGAGCAAGCTGATTTCAGAAAAACCTGGAAAGACTTACAAGAACTAATGCTGAGTGAGGTGAGCAGAACCAGAATATTGTACACAGTAACAGCAACATTGTGAGGACCAATTTTGATAGACTTAGCTCTTCTCAGCAATACAATGATCTAAGACAATTCCAAGGACTCATGATGGAAACTGCTATCCACATCCAAAGAAAGAACTATGGAGTCTGAATGCAGATCGAAGTATACTATTTGCACATGTGATCGCTCTCTCTCTCTCTCTCTCTCTCTCTCTGTGGTTTTTCTCTTTGGTTCTGACTCTTCTTTTACAACATGACTAATGTGGAAATATATTCAATATGATTGTACAAGCATAGCCTATATCAGATTGCATGCCTTCTTGGGAAGGGGGAAAATTTCGAACTCAAAATCTTATAAAAGTTAATGTTAAAAAATAAAAATAAATTTTAAAAAAATTTTGAAAGGGTTATTGATTGATTGGGAGTGGCAGGACTACAACTAGAGATATAGATCTATTGAGTCATCTGCATAAAGCTGACAACTTAAACGACAGGAGCTTACAATAGCCGCCAAGAAAATGCAGAAAGAAGGGAGAAGAAAACCTAGGACAGTCTTGGGATTTCCTTACATTTCAGGAGCAGTATATGGATGAACCAGCAAAGGACACGATAGTCCTGTAGGCAGGAAGAAAATGAAAAGCGGGAAATCCAGAGAAGAGAAAGTATACAGAAAAAAACAAATAGTCAACAGTGTCAAATAATGTAAAGAAACCAGAAAGGCTAATGTGTAGAAAAATAATTACTGGAGATGGCAATTTCAATTGAGTAATGACAGTGAAATCAAAGTTTAAGAGGCTGAGAAGTGAACAAAGCAGTGAAGGTAATGAATGTGGACAGATTTTGCCAGGAGTTTGACAACAAAAGAGCAAACAGAGAGAGGACAGATTAAGGGGGTGTCAGGATAAAGTGAAGTTTTAAGGACAGGGAGACCTAACCATTTTTGGAGGTGGAAAATCCAATAGATTGGTAAAATTAAAGATTACAGAGAAAGGGGGGAGGTTAACTCCTGGGTACAAAGGAAAGGATAGGATCAAGGACACAAACAGTGGGGTTATCCTTGACAAGAGAAGGGCCTTCTCTTCAAAGACTAGAGTAAGGGGAAAAAAGAAAACATGGGAATTGCCAGAAAAGGAAGGCCATCAACATTTGGGACCCTAAAAAGTCAGGGCATAGGTTTTTTGCATATACACTCAAGAGGAGGTAGAGACACAGAGGAGACTGAAGAGGGTCTATAAACTTTGCCTACTTCTATAGATTCTACATATAGCTAATCTTGTCTCTACATTAAAAAAAAAAGCTAATCTTGTCTCTGGAAGCTAGGTGGAAAAGTGGGTAGAGTTTACAATCAAGAAGACTCATCTTTATGAGTTCAAAGCTGACCTCAGACACTTACTAGATGTGTGACCGTGGGTAAGTCACTTAACACCATTTGCCTCAGTTTCCTCATCTGTAAAGCGAGCTAGAGAAGGACATGGTAATCCATTCTAGGGTCTTTGCCAAGAAAATCTCAAACAGGGGTCATGAAGAGTCAACTCAACAACAAAAAAATCTTGTCTCATTCAATTCCTTGTCTTCACAGGTTTTCCAACTTTAAACACAAGCTGTGAGATGGAGAAAATATGGGTCTGGAGTCTAAGGATCTGTATTTGAATCCTGGTTCTGCTACTTCCTATGCTGGTAACCATGGGTAATTCATTTAACTTCTCTGAGGACCTCACTGTCCTCATCTGTAAAATGGTTTGGAGTAGATGCCTTATGAGGTCTCTGGCTAGCTCTTCTTTCAGATTTTACAAATCATTCTGATTTTACAAATGGGGATATAAATTTCAGTAGCTTCCTTTCTTCAAATCCTTTATGTTCTGGCTGTTCTTTTTAGGCTTTGAATAATACGAACAGTGGGTGGGAACTTATTCATTTCACTCCACAATCCCACTTATGCTTTTAGGTAGGAAGTATTTTCCAGGCTAGTCTTTGTTAATGATTATTTTGTGTTCCCTAACCACTTTTTAAGGAGTTGGTAATAAGTACTTTTGAGTAAATCATTTTTAAAATGAGAGAATTTCCCCCTCCCACTTCAAAGAACAATTTCTCTGGATCATTTCTTCAATTTCACCTTTAAACCAGCAGTGTTAAGAAAAGTACAAACTATTCTAATTACTCTTGAGCCCTAGCTCCTGAGATACAAATCTGTTCTCTTGTTTCTGGCCCCTGGGCTCACCACAAGTTTCCTTTCTTTAGTCTTCACAAAGACGCATCTGTTAGGCACTCACTTTAAAAAGCTCCCTCCTACCCACATGTTAGAAAAATATTTATAGCAGCTCTTTTTGTGGTGGCAAAGATCTGGAAATTGATGGGATGCCCATCAATTGGGGAATGGCTAAACAAGCTGTGGTATATGAATTTAATAGAATACAGTCCCGTAAGAAATGATGAGCAGGCAGATTTCAGAAAAACCTGGAAAGACTTACATGAACTAATGCTGAGTGAGGTGAGCAGAACCAGAACATTACACATAGTGATAGCAACACTGCAAGGATCAATTTTGATAGACTTCATTCTTCTCAGCAATACAATGATCTAAGACAATTCCAAAAGACTCATGATGGAAAATGCTATCCACACCCAGACAAAGAACTATGGAATCTGAATGCAGATCAAAACATACTATCTTCTCTCTTTCCTTTTTTTTTTTTTTGCTGGGCAATTGGGGTTAAGTGACTTGCTCAAAGTCCCACGGCTAGTAAGTGTGTCAAGTGTCTAAGGCTAGATTTGAACTCAGGTCCTCCTGCCTTCAGGGCTGGTGCTCTATTCACTGGGCCACCTAGTCACCCCTTGTTTTTTCTTTCTTGTGGTTTTCCCCTTTTTTTTTCTGATTCGTCTTTCAACAACATGACTACTGTGGAAATATGTTTAAAATGATTGTATGTGTATTGCCTATGTCAGATTGCATTCCATCTTGGGGAGGGAGGGAGGTGATGAAGAGGGAAAAATTTAGAACTCAAAATCTTTAAAAGTGAATGCTGAAAACCAAAAATAAATAAAGAAAAAAAAGGAGAAAGAGAAGTGCTTTTCCCTGGGTGTCTCTATTTAGCTACTCTGGTGCTTTCTACAGGAGTTCTAAAGAGATAAATTTCTTTTGGAATTCAGAATTATGAAGGAGTCTAATTCCCAATAATATTCCATATGATCGCAGGGGTGGGCAACCTGCAGCCCTGAGGTCACATATGGCCTTCTAGATCCTTGGGTACAGCCTTTGGACTGAGTCCAAGTTTTACAAAACAAATCCTTTTATTAGGGGGATTTGTTCTGTGAAGTTTGAATTCAGACAAAAGGGCTGCACTTGAGGACCTAGAGGGCTACATGTGGCCTTGAGGCCACAAGCTCCCCACCTCTACATGTCTTACCTCATTTCCCAGTGTCCTCAGTACATAAACACCCAGAAAGGAATTTACATTTGGGGTTTGGACTCGGGCCCAATTATTTCCTTGCTTTCTAATTGTTGCCCATTTTATGTGTATAATAATTAGTGCCCTTGATCTAGTACTCAGAGTCAAAAGCCTAGCAAATGGAACTCAAAACTCTAATCACTGCTTTCATGAATGTTTGCTAGGTGGATTAAAGACATCGATTATTCTCTTTATGACTAAACTTCCCCATCTGTGAACTTAGACAACTATACTTTGTTATATATCAAAAAATATAATGTCGGGGCAGCCAGGTAGTACAGCGAGTAAGAGCACTGGCTCCAGTGTCAGGATGACCTGGAGATCGAATCCTGGGCTCAGACACTTAGCACCCACCCAGAAACACCTGGCCCTGTAACCTTGAGCAAGTTACTTAACCCCGATTTCTTACTTTAAAAAAAATATATATATATTTAATGTCTTACTTGCAAAGTCTGGATAGCTTCAGATTATTTATTTGTCCAAATTCACATCATCAAATAAGGTAAATGACTGCCTGTTTACTGTTGAAAATTTTAAGGAAAGCCTAATTTTATTCATCCTGTTACTTAGAATTAGCATTATCATTATTCTATTTGTACACCCCCCCTCCACCCCCAATAGATTTAACTCCTTTTGGAATGGAATGAGGATACTTGCTAAAATACTTGTTTAAACCAGATTCATAATCTAAAGTAGAAGTCTGTGTGGCAAACACTGATAAGAATAAAAAGCTAAGGACAGTCTAATGAATGCTTTTACCAAATGACAAAAAGACTGAGGGATGAAATAATAAACAAATCCAGAAGAAGCTGGACTTGCTTACTTTGGGCAAGTTTATATATTTAATACAAAGATAAAGAAAAATATTTTCAAGGTTTTAGTTTAGGCTAATCAATATCAATGCCAACCTTACATTTTGATAAAGCAGTTTCACAATAAATTTTTTTTAATCTAAACATTTACCACCATCTTATACTGAAAATATTTTGTTTTGGTAATGCTCAAGAGTCTTATGTGTTTCACTAATTCCTTCTGCTTTCCTGTAAAGTAGTAGTTTAGTGACTATACTGTATTGACAGATGGGAGAAAATATAGTGCAACCCATGACAGGTTTGGTGTATTGAAGATTAGAAACAATTGAAGCTGTTTCTTTCCTCCATTGTTTTTTTTGCCATTTCTATCCTCTTCCACATTAAGCCTTGTTCTGTCAGATCAAGTCAGGTTCTCTAAGGAAGCAGATTTCTTTCCCATTTTTAGCCCCTGTGTAACATACTTCCTGCTTAGAAAACTTGAGGACACAAATATTTCCCCTACTCAACCAAGTCTCCAGCTTTTGGACAACAGGAAAGTTAGGAGGGAAGGAAGGGAAAGGTGACAGTTATTAGACAGCGGAAAATTTCCAAAAAATGTTGACCTACTTTATTGCCCCTACCCCAAAGGCAATTATTTTGCAACAAGACTAAAAAAAAAAAGTTACCTTTTGAAAATGTTGGCTAGTAGACAGGCTATTAGGATGTTATCAAATAAACCATTTGTTTTGGAAACTGTGACAAACATATGCCAATTTAATGTGACTGGGATATTTAATTTCCAATGATTCTCAAGTCATCTCCTGTGGAGCTCCTGCAAAAAGTCCAAGTGTAGCTGAACAGAGCAGGAGACTCAGTGACAAGGACTTCCCTAACCTGCTTCTCTGGTGGAATTTTTAAAGTATGTACATACACAAAGTCACCTCTGGTGGACATTTTTGCAAAGAATACTTTATTTTATGAGATTTATATTTCTTCTTTGAAGTCTGTACTGTAAATAATTAAACAGCATACTGTGCCTTAGCTTTTTATGGATCCTCCCATGTGTTACGTGCTTGTCATTCACATGTGATGATATAGAATGTTAGTGCAAGAAGAGCCCTTAAAGACTGTCCTGTCCATTTTAGTCTACTCCATTAAGGAAACTGAGAACCATTTAAGGGTTCTTAACCTAGGGTCTGCAAACTTGTTTTTAAAAAAATATTATAAAAGTATTTGAATATAATGTGTTTCCTTTGTAATCCCATTTTTAGTGCATTTAAAAAACACTATTCTGAGAAAGCGTCCATTTGACAGACTGCCAAAGGGATCCCATACCATACAAAGTAGAAAAATCCCTACATTATCACCTTCGAACCTTATCACCATCTAATTTAAGTCAAGAAGTATTCCCCCCCCTTTTTTTTAAGCAATTGGGGTTAAGTAACTTGCTCAAGGTTACACGGCCAGTTATTTTGTGTGAGTGCCAAGTATCTGAGGCCGGAACTGATCCCGGGTCTCCTGATGCAGAGGCTGGCGCTCTTACTCACTGCGCCACCTGGCAGCCCCTAAAAGTATTTCCTAAGTGTGCTAGGCACTGTGCTTAAGAAATGGGAATACAGGAGTAGCTAGGTGGCACAGTGAATAAAGCACTGGCCCTGGAGTCAGGAGGACCTGAGTTCAAATTTGACCTCAGATACTTATCACTTACTAGCTATGTGACCTTGGGGAAGTCACTTAACCCCAACTGCCCTGCCTTTCCCCCTCCGAAAAGAAAAAAAAAACTGGGAATACAAAGCAAAGCAGAGTAAAGACTGTCTGCCCTCAAAAGAATTGTAAGGTATTAAACTACCTTTCCCAAGGTCACTAGACTTCTGGTTCTCTTTTACAGTGTTTAGCTTTGGTCACAAGAAACAATGCAAACTATTGGTAACACCTGGAAAAATATAGTTTCCTGTAAGAAAAAAAGAAGCTACTAGGCTTTAACATATGTCAGGCAGCTATCTCCTGACATAGAATTTTAGGGAAGGAACCTTAGGAAATAACAGCCTATACAAACCAAATGTTTCACAACCCTGTGACATAAGTAGTTCAAGTAGTATTAATCCCACTTCTCAGTCTCCTTTGCTGAATCTTCATTTAAGTCATGCCTGCTAACTATAAATGGGTGTGTTACAGGGTTCTGTCCTGAGCCCTCTTTCCTTCTCCCTCTATACCATCACACTTGGTGATCGAATCAACACTGAATGACTGCATTATCATCTCTATGCTGATGATTCTCAATCCTCAATCAAGAATGATGATTTCCTTAACCCCTCTGTTGACTTCCAACTTCCTATCTCCAGCTGCCTATTGGTCATCTTGAATTAGATGTCCTGTAAACATCCTAAACTCATGGTCAAAACTGAACTCATAATCTTTCCCTTAAACCCTCCCCTCTTTCTAACTTTCCTATTATTGTCAAGTGATTCTTCCAGTCATCTCGGCTTGAAACCTAGGTTTTATCCACACATCCTCACTCTCTCATTTCTTCCCCTCATATCTAATCAGTTGCTAAGTACTGTTGATTTTACCTTCACATCTGTTCCCTACGCCCACTTTCTTCCTTCTATACTGCCACCATTGGGGAAGGCCCTCATCACCTCAAACCAGGACTACTTCAATATCTTTCCAGTCAGTCTCCCTGCCACAAGTCTCTCCCTAATGCAGTCTATCCTCTGCTCAGCTGTCAGTGATTTTCTTTCGATGCAGGCCTGCCCAACATCACACACACACACACACACACACACACACACACACACACACACACACACACACACACACACACACACACACACACACACACACACTCTCTCTCTCTCTCTCTCTCTCTCTCTATCTCTCTCTCTCTCTCTCTCTCTCTCTCTCTGTCTCTCTCTCTCTCAACAAACACTAATGGTTCCTTATTTCCTTCAGGATCAAATATTATATCCTGTTTGGCATTCAAAGCCATTCATAATCTGCCCCACCTTTTCAGTCTTCTTACACTTCCCCCTCTTGAACATACTTTTTGATCCAGTGACATCGACCTTCCTGCTGTTTCTTGAACACTACAATTCATCTCCTAACTCTGGACATTTTCACAGGCTTACCCACGCCTGAAGTACTTTCTTTCCTCATATCTGCCTCCTGGCTTTCCCCGCTTCCTTCAAGTCCAATCTAAAATCCCACTTTTTTTTTTTTTGCTTTTTGGAGGGCAACTGGGGTTAAGTGAAGCCCAAGGTCACACGGCTAGTTTTTGTGTTATGTATCTGAGGTCGCTTTTGAACTCAGGTCCTCCTGACTCCAGGGCCAGTGCTCTATTCACTGTGCCACCTAGCCGCCCCTAAAATCCCACTTTTTACAGGAAGCCTTTCCTATCCCCTTCCAATCTGTCCTGGATATTGCTTATTGGTACATGATTGTTTGCTGTAATCAAGACTGTGAGCTTCTTGAGAGCAGAAAATTTCTTTTACTTTCCTTTTTTTTTCTCCAGTGATTATAACAGTGCCTGGCACATAAAAGACACTTAATGTTTACTGATTGACTGAAAAATAAGAAAACAAATTCAGAAAGGTTAAAATGATCTTGTGCAGAATCAGAATGCTAGTGAATATCAAAGTGAATTCCTGCCTCCCAAGTCTCAGCTCTTCTTACCCTAACAAAATGCCTCTAAAAATCATTTAGTTCAAACACATGATTTTATAGTGAGGCTTTCTCATTTTCTCAGGGTTGAAAAAAACATATTGGGCTCTACTTAATAATACACAAATAATGCTCTTTAAGTAGCTCTTACACAGTAAGAAGAGGGGATGGGGGGAGGATAGGTGGGAGGATGGTACACAAGTGCTAAGTGCTTCCTCCCAGCTGGATCTGGTCAGTTTGCATTGAATAAAGGATATGGAAATCCTTTCTGAAATGTTGTTTACTTGATACCTCCCCCCCCCCCCAATTTTGTGCTGGTCCCAGATTCTTTTCCAATATATAGCTCTGGCCATTAAATGTGTTTTACTTCTGGGAACAGTTGGTAAAACATTATTGAATCCTTTCTCCAAAGGTGCTAAGAACAAGTTATTAAAGTCAAACTAATTAAAGTCAGAACGGTGGGGAGCACAAATCTCCTAAGCTTTGAGACATTATTTGCTAAATCTTATAAAAGAAATTATTCAAAACCAGAAGCTAAATGCCACATTACTAATAAAGAATGGATTTTAGATTTTTAAAGTCCATGCAATATACTTCCTCAAATAACTTGTTTTTAACTCATCTGTGAACAAGTTGGTCCCCTTTCCCCACCCACCCTTCTACAATAAGCTCCTTGAGAGCACTATTTTTCATTTCTGTGTTGCATTGTCAGAGCCTGAAACAATGCTTTGAATACAGCATAACAAATATTTTAAAAACTAAGCTGGACCCTGGCTCTACTGCCCTCTTATGAATATTTAAAACGCTATGATCATGGGATCACATCTGGATACTTCTGAGAGATATACAGGGAACAGATATCTACTTCCATCCCACAGATGTCCCTAGAGATAGGGTGTGGCAAGCTCTAGTTATGGATCTTTTATTTTTCAGTAATTTCTGTGTCATTCAACAGATAAAAATGCAGGACTACCCTATCTATCACTTCCACGAGAGTTATCATTTTCCCCCAAACTCAAAGAAAGGTGGAGATGTAATAAGAGAAGTTAAAAAGCATTACTTTAAACATCAGCAACAACTACTGCAGAATTAATGCAAAAAAAAAAAAATCATTCGGTAGGGAAGGACTTTGCAAAGGGTTCCCCTTTCCCCTCTAACCTTTTCAAGAAACAACCCCAACCCCACACACCAATCCCAACCTAAGAGATACAGTTCCTAAGCATTTAAACTTGGCTTCTCTCTAGTCCCTCAGTTTTCCAAGAATGTGGTTCCGGCTCTGCCCCCTTTCAGAGGGCAGGCTGAGCAGCTGAACCCGTCGAGGAAGTGCATACTGAGGTCCGAGGTTAAGAGCGACAATCAAGCCTCCAAGCTGAAGGGAGAGGAGCTGGGGCGCCTAGGGTTACTGGAAAACTGATAGGATGTTTATTTCACCCTCAGTATCCATGCCCTTCAGGGGGAAAAAAACCTAACCCATCCCTAAAGCTCTTTCCTCTCCAAACACATAACTTTACCCTAAGAAGCCTAATTTCCATTTGCCTAAACCCTAAAGCCGCCCCGAAATCTGCTGGGCCGGACTCCGTCCTCCCCATCCTGGAAAGCTCCGTCCCTTAGTAGCTTCTGGACGGTCTTTCCCCTGGGCGAGTCTTCCCCGAACGCCTTCTTTTCCTGGTCCCATCGGTCCCATCGCGAATGACCCAACTTGGCCGGCCACCCCGGCCCCAAGTCCGACCCAAACGAGCGCTCTCCCGCCTGCTTCCTCAGTCCTCGGTCCGGGACACCTCCGCCTGGCTGTACCCCTACATCCCCACAGCGACCCCCGCCCCCTCCCCGCGCCAGCCGCAACCTCAGGCTCCGCCCCCGCCCCCCCCAGGTCCTTCCGCCCAGGCTTCCCGGACTAGCGACCCCGACCGCGTCCCCCAGCCGCCCGCGGGCCAGCCCCCTAGCCCCGCGCTCCCCCAGACAGAGGCTCCCATCCTGTCTTCAGGGAGCGAGAGGGGTGGGCGATGGCCGAGGGTATTCACCTCCGGCGGAGCCGCGGCCGCTCGCTGCCTCCCTCACTCGGACGCGGGACGCAGGACTGAAGAATGAACGCGAATACCCGCCGCACCTGCCGCCTCGAACGCTGAAGCCACCGGGCACTGACGTCAACCGGGCGCTCTCCAGGGGGAGGGGGATAGAAACTGGGGTCGAAGTCACGGGATCACCCTAGTTACGAGATGGGGCGGGGCCAAGGGCCTGACGTCACAGCGCCCCCCCCCCCCCCCTCCAGCTTGGTTTACCCGAACTCGCCCGAGGCTCTGGAATCCCAGGAGCGGGAAATGAGGAGGCGGGGCGGAGCCGGCACCGGCACTGGGCTACTCTGGTCCGTGGCGCTGACGCGCGTGTGCGGGCGCTTGGCAAGAGCTAGGCAACTGACATTTATCTAGGGGGTGTGGTTGAGACCAGCCCTTTCCCCCTTCCCCCCCATGATCTTGACCTTACCTGGGCTACTTACCTTCGCTCTCGTTTCTACTTTATCTTTCCAACAAGGAATTGACTTGTTTAAAATAAAAATTACCTTAATTAACAACAGTGGCAGCAAGTAATATAGAAGTGTATTACATAGCTTCACATGTATACTCGATATCAAATTGCTTGCCTTCTCAAGGAGAGGGGAGGGGTGGGAAGGAGGGACAGAATTTGGGACTCCAAAATTTTTAAATGGTAAAATTTTCACGTGTAATTGGGAAATATTTAATAACAAATATATTAAAAATTAAAAACAACAATGGCAGTAAGAGTAAAAATCCCCTCTACTATCTGGTGCTATGCACCCAGCCCAGAGACTGATGTAAAAATAACAGTAATAACCATAATAATAGTTCCCTTTGATTTGGGGCATTTAAAGTGCTTTGAATACATTATCAAGTTCAGAAACTGGGAAATCTAGAGAGTCTAACTCTAGGGACAAGAGGCTTGGCCGGGAGTGAGGATCAGAGTTGTAAGTTTTAACCCATAGTTGTTCAAAAGACTGATTTTTTTTTTTTTTTACCGGTACTAGTTTGTTTTAAAGTAGCTTGTCTTAGCAAATCTTAAAACACTTTTATAAACCCCACTTAGCAAATGTGAAGCAGATGCCCAAAGGTCTGAAAAGAGCTGACTTCCCGGACCGTAGGCTGTGACCACTGGACTGGTGTTGGGGAAATGTGGATTTAGACAGCCTCCTATTTTGGCAAAAAGGAAAATGCACACAGACACCCAACTTTCTTCCTCGCACTGAATGGAGCAGGCTTATGCTAATAGACTCTTCCTTCTCTAGATTGGTTTTGCTGTAGGAAATCAATTTACTCTCAGGATCTGTCTTCTGCCGTCCATACAAATGTATTTCCTTTTGTTTCTAATGCTGCCTTGACTTTCCAGCCCTCGGAAATTGACCATCAAATGGAAACTTTGCGGGGTTGAGTCACTGCTCAGCGAACCCTTATTTCACGCCTCTCATTACATTCAGACTGAATTTCTCCAGGAGTTTCACTCCCCTGCATCTAAAGCGCTTCATAACCTGACCCAGAACACCTGTTCCGAACCTTCTCGGAACTTCCAGACCTAGTTCCCACTATTGCTGACTCATCCACGAACTTTCTTTGGAGCCTAGTTAGGGCATCCTCATCCTGGAACAGCCTAACGTCTTACTAGGCCTACGAACTAAGGAATATCCCTTCTCAAGACCCGCCCCCCTTTATTTATTAGCTAGGTGTTCCTGAAGCAAACATCTGTGGAGGGTCCCAGGTGGTCTGCATTTGTGGAGTCCTTCCCTGCCCCCATCTTTCTCTGGACTTCAAAACCAAGTCAATTACCTTCTTTCCCCCTCTCCCATTCCCCCCTTCCCATTCCCACCCCGTTTTTCAGCTTCCTTTAGTGTATTTTCTTCCCCTATTAGAATGTAAATTCTTGAGGGCAGGGACTATCTTTATTTTTACATCCCCAGCTCTTAGTAAGCATTAAATAATTAATAAAATTAATAAAAATGTTAACCCTTTTTTAGTTCGTTTGCTGGTTCCCTCCTTGCTTGCTTACCCTATTATATATTTCCAGGCTTCTATCTCCTATCTCCATGTGGCTCCCCCTCACCAAGCTTGGAATGCTCCCCTTTCTTACCTCTGGCTCTTAGAATCTCTGACTTCCTTCAATATTCCGCTCGCTCGAACACTTCCTTTTGTAGGAGGCTTTTTCCAATAGCCCCAAATACCAGTGCCTTCCTCTATTAGGATTAACTGCGAGTTCCATCCATTTTTTAATGTATCTTATATGTACCTGTTTCTATACAAGTTGTTTCTCTCCTCATTAGAATGTAAGCTCTCTGAAGGTTTTGTTTTGTTTTGTTGCTTTTCCCTTGCCTCCTAGCACTTACTTAGTACAGGATCTAGCACATAGCAGGTACTTTAATAAATGCTTGATGATTGATGGTTTGTGTCACTGTTCCCTGGGGATTTCAGAAATAATTGGTTTTGTCATGGGAAAGTTGTCTGTGGACGTGGGCTTCCTCCTGGCAACCTTAGTTAGGAGCAAAGGGGTACAGTTTCTTGTCAAAGGTTTAAAGAACTGCAGAGGTATTCCCCCACTACATATGAGAATTTTTGGTTCCACTGAAGCTGGAAATGATCCTCTTAGAATAAAAGGGATAGAAAAGCATTGTTGTCAGTTACAAATTAGCAAACACTGACCCCTTTTTTCTTTGCCCTTTCCTCTTTCCCAGCACTAAAATACTATTGTTGGTTTGATTTTTTTTTTTATTTTGTCTGTGCAGGCATGGATATCTGCACCTGTCAAAGAGGTGAGCTTGGATTGTCAAATGCCATGCCAGGATCACCAGATTAGTTTCAGGATAGCAGGTGTCTGCCACTACCACTCTCCAAAACAATGTATTCAATTATAGAGTGGTTGCAATCTGGGGGTGGAGGGAGTATCTTCACCTACAAAGTTATGGGTTCTTTTGAGATATTGAAATACTTCCTCTTTTGTAGAGTTGAGCAGAGAAGTGATAAAGGTATAACCATTCAATGTAAATATAGGAGTCAATCATTTCCCTCATCAGTGAGTAAACTGCTTTCTCTCAAAGAAATGAGTACATAGGTTAACTTGAGAGGGGCAAAAATTCTGGCCAAGATTGGTGTGGATTTGTTCATGGTGCTATGCTATAGTGAGAAAAGAGATCTGGTTGATATTATCCAGGAGCTTTAAGGGACTCACCATGACATCGATTTCTGTATTTTTGCCTCTAGGAAGGTCTGCACTTCATGTGCCTGACTTATCTAATTTATCTTCAAGGTTTCAGCCATAAATAACCAGTACAAGGGTTCAAGATCTTTTGGCAATGTTTAAGTTTCTAGAATGAGTCAATCACACCATGTTTATTTATGAATTCCTGAGGAATGAAGAAAAACACCTTGTATAAGGGGCAAGCCATTATTTTAAAAATCACTATTCGGTGAAAGATAGATATGAAAACTTCACTGATATCTTAAAAAACCCTTGTCAAGGCAGGTGCACCAAATATTAAGCAAATAGAATTTAAAAGAAAATGGGCTATTATCCTTTAGACTTTTAAGACACTGTATTTATGATAATTAGAAGACAGAGACAGGGCCTATGATTTATGTGGCACAAGAAAGTCCTAAATGAGGAAACTCCCTGTACCAAAGTCTTTTTCTCAGCATCTTCTCTGCTATTTATAATCTTAGAGCAGAGCCTAGAGCACTGAGAAGCTAAGTGACTTACCCAGGGTCATACAGCACATCAGAAATGGAAGGCAGGCTTTTTATCCAAGATGCCTTTCATGAATAAATAGTAACTTACATTTATAGGCTACATCAAGGTTTATAAGGGATTCGTTCTTATGGCACCTCAACTGAATACAAATTCATTGGTTTTGCATAAAGTTTCAATGACCTCTTCAGTTATACTTCTGAGAAGAGTGTTTTCATGAACATTTAATGGCTATAAAAATTTTAAGTTCCTTGAACTCTCTATCAAGGTACTGTGTATAAGTTTATCTATTTTTAACGTAAAACCTTTTGAGGCACTGATTGCTGAAATAACCCAATTCCCACCAATCTGCTGAAGTTGCTTAGGAAGAGCACAGTAGTTGAAGACATCTCAGCTCTTAAGAACCTTATTCCCTTGTAGTTCTTATTCCATATGTGAAAGGATTAAGAAAGAAAATCTGCAGTTGAGCTAGAAATGGGCAACTAGTCTGTAAGTGAATTTGCCCTTGTCTTTAAAGCTTTTCAATTACCATATTGGTTTAATGAACTATTCTCTTCTCCAAATCTGGGTTATACTTGAGTGTAGCCTGGTCTTGTGTTTTTAGTGGAAGAATGATAGCAAAAGTGATGACAACAAATGGAGCAATGGTGATAAAAATGAATAAAATATTTATTCAAATTGCAAGATTTAAGGAATTTTAAAGTATTTCTTATTTGCTAAAAATAAATGTATAATTATTTCTTAGAGGTCATATATTTCCACATGGCAAGTCTGTGAGAGACTGATTGTTAGAGAATAAAGTGCTAGTTTTAGATGCAGAAAGATCAGCACTCAAGTTCTGCCTCAGACACATACTGGCTGTGTGACCCTGGGCAAGTCATCTTCACCCCTCAATGCCCCAGTTAAAACCATAAATTGCCAAATGGAGGGAATCTCAACAAAGGAGAATTACCTCCTACAATAAAATCATAGGGCCCTAACATGCCCATAAACAGTCCAGATAAGTTAGTGTTATTATATTTTAATGTAAAACTAAAAATTTTTTCTTGTTAAAGAGATCAAGTTTACCTACCAGCCATGTGACCTGAGACAAGTCACATAATCCTGATTTCTCCCCCCCAAAAATAAGTTTTAGGGGCACAACCTATATTCAGATCAATATGCTAATTACATGATATATTATACCAATAGTAATGAAACTTTAAGCTCCTATACCATCTATTTCTTCAACATTTAGCCATAAATGTCTCCAAAAGGCTGTCATGATTATAGTTATGCAGGTAGACAGTTAAATGCTTTTTGACAGTAAAAAATTAAAACAATAATAATAATAATAGCTATGATTTATATAGTACTTTAAGGTTTGCAAAACACTTAACAAATATTATCTCATTTGATCCTCATGATAAGCCTGGGAGGTAGGTGCCATTATTGTCCCCGTTTTACAGATGAAGAGATTGAAACAATAGAGGCTAAGTGATTTGCCCAGTCATACAGCTTATGTCTGAGACTGGATTTGAACTTTGGTCTTCCTGATTCCAAGTCCATTACCCTATCCAGCATTCCACCTAGTTGCAGCTAGGTAAACATGGGCGGTAAATTGCAAACCCACTTAGATACAACTTTAATGCATTATGCATCTTAGAGGAATGTCAGGTTGGTGATAGGATATTTATAGAAAGATGGGACATTTTTGTTTACCAAAAGAGTAAGCAAATTCATTTTATCCTTGACTCTGTCCGGTTACATCTCCTCTGACAGACTGTCACACCCTTACTTAACCACTTTCTCTTTCATCTTCAGTCTCTTTCTATCTGCTATTTTCTTGCTGCCTACAAACATGGTCAGGTCTGTCCTAACCTTGGAAAACTCACTTAACCCGGCTATCCCTTCAAGTTATCCTCATATATCTCTCTTCCTGTCACAGCCGAACTCCTAGAAAAAGCTGTCTGTACTCTGCCTCCATATGCTATTCTCTCATTCACTTCTCAACACCTTGCAAGGTGGCTTTCAACCTCATCACTCAACCAAACAGTTGACCCTCTCCAAAGTTTGTTGTGATTTAGTTATGTCCAACTCTTCATGACACCATTTGGGGTTTTCTTGGCAAAAATATGGTTTGCCATGTCTTTCTCCACTTCATTTTACAGCTGAGGAAACTGAGGCAAACAGGGTTAAGGGACTTTCCCAGGGTGACACAGCTCTGATGTGTCTGGAGTCAAATTTGAAATCAGAAAGATGAGTCTTCCTGACTCCAGGCCAGGTGCGCTATGCACTATGGCGCCACCTAGCTGCCACTCTCCAAAGTTTCCTTTTTTGTTGTTTAGTAGTTTCAGTCCAGTCCTACCTTTTTTTTTTCCCCACTTTTTGAGGGCAATTGTGGTTAAGTGACTTGCACAAGGTCACACGGCTAGTTTTTGTGTTAAGTGTCTGAGGCCGCATCTGAACCCAGGTCCTCCTGACTCCAAGCCCAGCACTCTATCCACTGAGTCACCTAGCTACCCTCTTCAAAGTTACCAATGATCAAATTATCATAGCCAATTATTTCTTCTTAATCTTTATTCTTGATCTATCTACAACATCTGACACTGTTGACCTCTTGTCTTGGATATTCTCTCTTCTCCAGGTTTTCATGTCACTGTTTCCTCCTGATTTTCCTCCTTCCTTTCTGGAAGGGAGTGGGGTTTCCTTTCTCAGTCTCCTTTTCTGAATCATCTTCCATGTCTCACCTTCCCAATGTAAGATTCTGTCCTAAGCCCTTTTCTTTCTACTCTCCAATTCTTTCCTTAGCTTCCTAGGGTTTAATTGTCATTTCTACAGAAATTACATATACATATATATATATGTGTGTGTGTATGTGTGTACACACACACGCATACACATACACATACATAAAACCTTAGTCTTTCCTGAGCCCCAATTCTTCATCATCAGAAATTTCCTCTTGAACATTTCTCACAATATCCCATAAGTATTTCAAATCTAGCATGACCAAAGCAAAACCTGTTCTCTTTTGTTTCTTCAGAAACACACCCTTCTCCTGAACTATTTCTACTAAAGATCCTACCATCTTACCAACATCATCTAAGTCATTCATGTTTGCAACTTTGGAATCATCCATCCAGTTGTCAACTCTTGTCAGTTCTACTTGGCCAACATCTCTAATCCATCCCACTCAAATGGCTGTCACCCTTGCTCATTCTCACTGGAACCCAATACCTAATCAGATGCCAATTCTTGTCCTCTCTACCTCTACAGTAGGTCTCAAGTTTATTCCCTTCTCACCATTCCCACTGCCATCAGGGCCTCATTGCCTCTCACTTAGACTTTATTACAATAGCCTCCTAACTAGTTTCCTGCCTTAAGTCTCTTCCCTCCATTATCCCTCCTCCAAAAACTGCCAAAGTGATATTTCTTTTTTTTTTTTTTGGAGGGGGGAAGGCAGGGCAATTGGAGTTAAGTGACATGCTCAAGATCACACGACTAGTTTTTGTGTTAAGTGTCTGAGGCCGGATTTGAACTCAGGTCCTCCTGACTCCGGGGCTGGTGCTCTGAGCCACCTGGCCATCCCCAAAGTGATATTTCTAAAATACAGGTTGTACCATGCCACTCCTTCGCTCTAAAAACTCCAATGATTCCACATTGCCTTTAGGATAAAATAAAAACTCCTTTGTTTTGCATTTAAAATCTTTCACAGTGTGGATCCTGCCTACCCTTCCAGACTTATTATAGCTTATTCCTCTTCATGCACACTCTGTGTGCCACCCAAAGTGGACTCTGCTATTTTTCATTCACAGGACTCCATCTCCTTGCCCTTAAACAGTCTGTCTCCCACACCTGGAATGAATTTCCTTTTCACTCTCATCCCTTTGAATACCTAGCTCCTTTCAAAGCTCAGTTCAAGTGTCCCCTAGGTACTGTCTTTTACTGATTCCCCTCCCCCCACACCGCATCTGCCAGTGCTCCCTGAAATTATTTTTCATTTAGTGTATATATATTTTGTATTCATTTTCATAGGTACATGCCATCCCCCCATTGGAATGCACATAAGCTTCCTGAAAGCTTAAACAGGGAGAGACTATTTCACTTTCACTTTATATCCTCAGGACCTAGTACAGTGCACATACTACAGCCTGGCCCAGAGTAGGTGATTAGTAAATGCTTGTTGAAATTGCTTGATTGATTCACAAAAGGGGAAGCATTCAGGCATTCAAAATGCCACCCATTATGGAGGATGCCTGGAAACAACAGCCTTATACCATCAGTGTTGTCAAACCATTTTTATTTGAAAAGGAACATTTAACTTCAGGGTGGGTGATGTGTTAGAGTTGAGGTCTTAATAATGATTATTATCTTCTTGACATATGATACTTTGTTCAAAACACTACTATTCCTAGAAGTCCTGTTCCACCCCCTTTTCTGCCCTTTATCCCCTCCCCCTGCTCCAATGTGTCCTCCGGAAAAAGGGTTGAGTGGTGAAAGCAGAGATGTCCTGAGGGTTTTGGCAGGGTGGTTTTTACCTGGCCCCAAGATAAATTGAATTACCTAGCCGGGGACAGTAGCTATTCTATATGCTGTGACTTTGAAGGGGAATGTAGAATAGGTTCCCTATTTCAAAAACATTTGTACTGGGAAGAGACTGCAATTTTGCTATTGACTTGATGTTAAAAAAGAAATTCTCATCCATAATACTTATAAGACTAAAAAAAAAAAACTGTTTGCTAGAAGTGCTTTAAAAAGAAGGACTTGACCTAATAAGTGATGAATCCCATTTCTACTTGCTCTCAAGATAGTAAAAAAAAAAAAATAGCTATATTATTTCATAATAGCAAAGCCCTTTAAATAGCTTAAGCAAATAGATTTGTTTGCTGTTTATCCTCCACTTCTATAGATGTCTCTCTCTGTTGCAGAGGTAAAGTTGATGTATAAAGTCTTGCTGTCATTTTTTTTTAAATGGCTAAGGCTAATGAGCCTGATTTGGACTCCACCACTGGGTTTGGGACATGATGTAATGTGCTTAATACAGATACTCCACATACCAGTTCTTCTGGGGCCCATCTGAGGGATTCCTTAGGGGGAATAAGGTACTATCTTAAAGTCATTAGGCAGGAAGAACATTTTTTTTCTCCTGAAAATGCTTGAGAATTGCTTATGATGAGGAGAGGTAGGGATGTCTCACAGCTTTTATATGCTAAAAGGGGCCCATGGTTACCTTATCAAGCCCTGTAACAGACAAGACAAGCCACTTTTGTTCTTGCAAGCATGGCCTTCCTTCAGGGTTCTCTGGTGTCTGCCAGTAAAAACAAATAACCCTGAGCTTAGCTCCAGCAGGGTCTGCAGACTGAAACAGAAATGAGGGCAACTGAGGCCTAGAACTGTTGCTGATCTGTTATTTTGCCCATGGCCCTATCAGAGATATTGTGCACAAGGTATCAGCACCACCTAGGACAGGGAGGGAAATAGGACTGGTTTTTCAAATGTGATTCTGGGAAAGTCATTTATCCACCCCCAGCTCAGTCAAAGCACAGACCTCTTCCTCTTCCCAACAAGAAGCTATAATTTTTTTTTCTTTTTCCAAAATTGTAAGTTACTTTGGAATACTGAAAATTCTAAATAGCTGGAAGCCAGCACACACTTCACATTCCCTCAACCCACAAAGACAATTTCCTGCTAAGGAGATTGGCATTTGTAAAGAAACAACACTGGGGCAACCTAGAGAAGCCACGGAGAAACTTCTACCTCTAGCTCGGCTTCTGGAAGCACCCTCTGTAGGAGTATTATCTGTACAGGCCTCTTCTAAATGTTAGGCACAAGCATGAAAGGAAGGGACAAATATAGGGAATGGTGTAGGATGGAGAAAACAGCTGATGTTCTTTTTGGCATTTTAAAAGACAAAGGCACTAGAGGATGCAGATTTTTGTCATAGGCTTTTCTAAGTGCTACGAGGGTTAATGGGAGGAAGACTATTGATGAAGAGAGGTGTCTGTCTAGTTCCCTGGGGAACAATTCCATATATTGTCCTAGAATTTGTCACTAGATGGTTCCACTGACACTCAGAAGCAAGGGAAGTTTCTTCCTTCAGGTAGTCTTCACCCTTGGGTAATTACCAATGCTCCTATGTGGTCCTGGAATCTCGCTTGAGACAGAACTTTCCCCAAAGGAATTCCCTTGGTAAATAGAAGAAAAGGCTTTCTGAGGAAATTTAGCAGAGTGTTTTTTTAAAAAAAAGGTAGATATTTCCATAATTCTCCCCTTCCCTGGAGTCCCTGGATGGATTTTTTAAAAATTATTTTAATATATTTAGGGTACATAAACATCAGGGGCAAATCAATCTTATACTAGTCCATCCTTGGTCTTCTAATCTGTAACTAATCTGTGTGTCAGACCAGAGTTGGAACAACATAGGAAATAGTGGAATCAGCAGAGGATCAGAGTTTTAGAGTTGGGGGTGGGATGGTGTAGAGAAGGAGGAGGAACCTTTAAATGCCACCTAATCTAATCCCCTCATTTTCCGGTTGAGGAAACTGAGACTCAGAGAGGTTAAGTGACTTGAACAAAGTTACAAAGGTAGGATTTGAACCCAGATTCCTTAACTCCAAATCCATCATTTTTTCCACCATCTCACACTGCCTCTAGAATGTCTACACTGTTCACGTCAATACAGTGGAAACAAGATATGACTGTTAATGCTGGGGCAGTTCAGACATTAGCCCTCTTCCCTGATACTTCTTTCCCGACATCTAGGCCATCACCAAAGCCTGCAGTCAAGTAGACTCACTGTGCCTGCAAATTGCATTGTTTTTTTCTTCCACCAGGTGGCATTAAAATACTGTGTTTCTGAGAAACAGACATGATTGGTCCCTTCATGGATGATCGAAGTTAGGAGCATTGCCCCTTCCAGGTACCTCAAATAAAACAAAGAGAAATGCTTGCATTCACCATTTATTCTAGGTCACACTGTCCAGGACTTTCAGAGGTCATCGATGCAGTAAGCTGTGAAATGACCATAAAACTCCTTTCTGACACAAAGAGATTTACTTGCTCAAAATCATTTACTTGTTCTCTGCAGATCTGGGTTGAATGAGGCAGCAAAAATGGCAGAGGTGGTGATTCTATCTCAGGGTCTGACAGGGAACAGGGTAAGGTAGGCCTGTGGGGTTCTTAGAGCTTAGAGCCTATGAAGGAAGGCATAAGTAGGGGTGTTATGTAGCAGAAAGAGTGCTGGATTTGGGGTCCTTGGACCTGGATTCAAATCCTAGATCTGCCAGTTTCTATTTGTGGGACCTGGGCAAGACACTTTACCTATTTTCCTCATCCATAAAATGAGGTTAGTCTAGATGACCTATAAAGTTCCTTCTAACTAAAAATCTATGACCTTATAACTAAATCTAAACAAACCAGGACCATTTCTCAACCTGGATATCAATCAATTAATAAACATTTATCAAGTGATACTATGTGTCAGGCACCATGCTACATGCTGGAGAAACAAAAAGAGGCAAAAGACAATCCCTGCCCTCAAGGAGTTTATCATCTAATAAAATGGATATGCCCTGAACCACTAAAATGCACTTGGGACTTTTGATTCAACAATTATTGGAAGAAATTATGCTTTCACTGGAGCTATGAAATGTTCCAGGAAAGGGCAAACTGATAATCATTATGAGACTCAGGATACACAGTATATGACAGCATTATACGGGTCAGCCTGAGCATGCCAAACCCAAGGCCGGCTCTGATTTGGTTTCCTCTTTGAATAAGTTCCAAGAAGCTACTTTTGGCTTGAGAACTAAACAGATCTTATCGCTTTCAGCTAAGCTCTAGCCGCCTTTCTATTCCTGAACATAATCTTATCCTTCCCATCAGATGTGAAAGTCTTCTTCTGCATCATTCACTAGGTGGAACTCCTGGTTCTAGTTCTCTGCCTCCATAGAAAGGGTCTATCAAAGTAAGGTCTTCTGTTTATATGAGAGGCTCCCTCTAAGAGGACCCAGTCCCCTAAAAGCAGATGGCTATGGGGCACACTATGACTGCATGAGAGCAGATAAGACCACAGGATTTGTTTTTACCAAAAAGTCCATCAGAAAAATGGGGGGATGTGAGGAAAAGCGAGAAGGATCACTCCCTGTCCTTGGCTCAGTTGCCTGGAGTCTGGATTCGCAGGGCCTCTGGCTCTGGAGGGGTGAGGCAGAATGCTGAACCAGGCTGGATGCTGGTGCTTGTGTCACATGGGAATGTCTCAGTCTCTTTAAAACAGTGTCACTGAATCAGCTGTCAACAGGCCCAGCCCTGGGAAAGAGCTTCTCAGGGAGCTGACCAGAAAGAAGCCAGCAGAGAGAGAGAAAAAAAATGGAAGAAAGAAATCTGCCTATTGGGAAAGGTAAATTTATCACACCGTGTTACCAGGATTGGACACAGTGATAAGAAGGCCTTGTGCAGGTACTTTGGGTCAAGACTTCTGGAGATGGAGCAGGACAGTAGACCAGGAGAAAAAAAGAATAGTGACCACAAGAGGATTTGTGTTTGTATAGATTCTATGCAGAACCATGTCTGGGGGGAGTATACCCTCTTCTTTAAAAAAACAAACAAACCTCTTATTACAAACTACCTCAGAATAACATTCAAGAATCAGAAGTAAACAAACAAAATATGAAGCCTCTAAAAAAACCTTTCAATCAATACTATTTTTATTTTAAATAAAATATAAATTTTAATAAAATAATGATAATTTATTTGTTCTATGTCCCTTTCTGAATCTGTGTACTTATGGAGTTTTGCCTTCTTTTGTTTTTGTTTTCAGTGGGTCTATAATCAGTTTTACACTGTTTTCCCTCTACCAATCTTGCTTTGCATCATTTTATATAAACACTCCATATTTCTTGATATTCCTCATATTTGCCATTTTATGACATAAGACTATTCAAAAGAATATATTTTTATTTATCTAGACATCCCCCCAAACATTAGGCTGTTTCCAATTTTTCACTGTTACAAATAAAAGAGTTGTGAATTATATGTAAATGTCATAAATGGAGATCTGGGTTTCCTAAAGCATGCCCTGTCTGCTAAGAAGACTGTGAGAATTAGACATAGAACAAGGGATTTGAGAATATGAATCCTGCAGAGTAGATTTTTGTGTAGCATCCAATCTGTTGCTGGTCAGGAAGAGTTGTGATTTCCTCAAAACCTGTTCTCAAATAGGGTATTTTCTTTTCTCATCTTTTCCTCTCTTTTTAAGGAATCACAAGGTATTCTCTTTTTGGAGTCAGTAATCCTTCAGAATGAAAGGAGCCATGGTTATTTTGAAACATGTAAGGGAAAGAAATCACTATGGCAGATAAATATTCCCAGTGTGGCATGTACCAAGGATTCTGGCACCTAACAGGAGAAATTCTTGGCCCAACTAGAAGTGAACCTTTTGAAATTAAACATCTAGATGTTGCACCTTTGAGGGAAAGGGGGTATGGGAAACAGGAGAGAAGAGATTGGAAGTCAATGGGGCTCCAGTGTTCACACCTCAAAGCTGAGAGAAGAAATGTGTAAGGGAACAACAGGGGTGAGGATAAAGCAGTGATTGGAATATGATATAGGGCCAGATGGGAAGAAAGGGGCAGTGTAGATAAGAATTATGGAAGGTGGAGAATATGTATTTTGAACCCCACTCTTTTAACATTGGGCTGGCTGTGTTTCTATATCTGGACTGTACTGGGTTGGGGGGTGGGGGTGGTGTAGGTACTCAGGATCTTGGAAGGATCTCAGGATCATAGATTTAGTAATGAAAGGAAACTTCGAGGTAATCTAGTCCAACATACTAAATTTACAAATGAAGAAATGGGCCAGGATGGTTAAGGGACTCAGCCAGGGTTAAAAATAGTAAGTGGTGGTGAGTCAGGGATTGAATTTACCTCCTCCTAACTCCAAATCCAACTCACACTCTTTGTACTTTAGCATACTGCATCCCTTCATGCAGTATGCAGATAAGATACAGCTGATTTGAGTTCATTCCCAGAGAGAACTAGGGTTTGAGTACCAGATCAGTGAAGAGGAGAGTGAATGTCCCTTCATCTTAAATGTTGGTCTCTTAGCTAGTGATGAAGCTTGTGATGTGGGCCCAATGCATTGCCCTAGAAATTATTTCTGCAGAAAGTTATTTAACTCTACTGGTTTCTAAAATCCATGATATGGTGGCCAAGTATGAAGAAATAAGAGAATTTTTTTTAATTAAATTTTATTTTTTAATGTGGATGGAAAGGGGTCTACTTGGCTCTGGGCCATTATCCTGTTGCATTTTATTTTCCTCATCTTATCAGTTTTTTCCTCCTTTTCTCTTTCTCGGTCCATATCCCTATTCCTCCTCCTCCATTACCCAAAAACAGAGGAATATTTTTCCTAAAATACAGTTTCACTGGGCTGCTTCATCTACATTATTTTTTTTGTCTAGGGGGGAAAAAACGTTTAGGCTGGATTTTTCCACATCATGGGATTTATTAAATCAGAGCTGCAGGGAATCAAGAGGCAATTTATACCAAGATAAACAGCCACAGCTCTTCTCTCCTCTAAAGTGGTTAAGGTGATGCAGCATAACATGTACCCCCACTCTCTGACATCTCACTGAAGTGCCCCCCAAAGACACAGTGTTATTTTTTTTAATGAAAGAAGCACTAGGAATGGCAAATCATATGTAAATTTCAATGCAAATGAATATTGTTTTCAATTCAACAGAAAACAAAAGGTTCGCAAAAATTACCGAAATAGGATCCATTTAGATTCCTAGTGCTGTATTCCAAAGCTAACCTTTTGTCCTCATTTTCATGCCCTAGTGTTTTCTCCCACTTCCATCTCTTGTCCCATAATAGTAAATAGCTGTGTAATTAGCCAAGGTAACCAAACTTGTCTTCCCATGGTTCAAGTGAAACTAAATCCTAGTGTCATTTTCAGAAACAGCAGCTGGGGCCAGGGACTGAAGGCACCATTAGAAGGGGGTTGTTACATTTTCTGACCCCTAGCATCCCTTCTCTTGTGCTAGCTGGGAGGCAGAAGTCCCTGTGTGCTGTAAACTCCCTTCCTGGGTCCCCTTGCCCTAGCATGCCGCCAGAGTGAGCAGATCTAGAGTTATGATTCAACTGGAATGTTCCCCATACAGCTGCCCACACAGAACACCCAAGAAAGGAAAATGTGTAGGAGCAGGGATGTCCCCAGGCTCTTCCTGAGACTCAGAAATCCAAGGCAGTCCCTGTCCTTTAGGGAAACACTCTAATTATACAAGACATAGTTTGGCGAGTTCACAGCACTAGAGTATCATCACTACTACAGGCCCCTTCTTGCTCTCCAATACTTAACCCCATCCCTTATCTTGTTTTCTTGTGCATTTGGCTTGCTTCTCCCTCTCTATTCCTGGAGCACTTTCCCTTTCTCTCAATGCTATACTTTTCTTCATCACATGACACAGTTCCCAGGTCTACATTCTCACGAGAATTTTGAGCATGCTCAAAGACTTTCTACTTGGGAACCTTAGTATTCAGAGGGTGAATCACCCTACCATTATGTTCAGACCTTAGACTGAGCGATTTTGGGGGCTAAAACCTGCGAAAACGATATAGACTTACTATTTCAATTTTCTTTTTCTTAAAAAGCACAGGAAACTTCACATTTAGTTAGTTCCTTCTCACATTTCCCTCTCCCCAAAGTGAGTATCCCTTATATCCAGGTGGGTCTTTATTTCCTGAGGAAGACAAGAAAGTAGTTCCCTTTCCCTTGGCTAGATTGGATTAAGAGGCTTCTTTTCTCTGGGGGTCTATGATCACTTTTTAGGAAGTGAGTTAGGATTAAGGGATACCTGGGGCATTTCTGGGATTCCTTGTCATTCCACAGCCTAATCTCAGGATTTGAGAATCAAGGCTGCTGTGTCAGTTCCATGATGAGTCAAGAGGCCTGATTAGCCTGATGCTCTAAGACCAGTGTTCAGAGGAAGATCCTTGGTACTCGGGGGATAACTGGCTTTACTGACTGGCTTTCTGCCCATCAGGCTGTTCTTGGCTCGGATCTCAGAGGACTTTCTCTGGTGTTACCTGACACCTTCCATGGTCTTGTGACTTCCCCAGGGTGCTTGGGGCATTGTGATAATAGAAAGAATCACCAACTGATTCAAAGAAAGGTTAAGTGGCTTAACCAGGGTCACAAAGCCAACCAGCAGAGGATATAAAGTTAAACATCTTGGTAGTGGCAGAAAATCCTGAGTGAGATCCTAGAATTTTGGCTATAAGGAAGTATTCCAATGTTCTCTGAAGCATCATACTAATGTACTATTTCCTCCACTGATTTTGCAATAACAGAAGGGGAAACTGTAAGGGAAATTACAAGAGGAAATAACCTTTTTTGAGGCCTTCATCCCTTAGACAGCTGGTGTCTTCTCCACCTGGACTGGGGGGAATGATTAAAAGCCGGACTGTTTTTCCAGAACTTCTCATTGACTTCTATCATGGTTACCATAGTTCCCCTTGCCCATGCTCAGACACCTAGCAAGGACCAAAGAGAAGGAAAGAAAGCAGACCTACTTCTCACCACACAGAAATATGTCTGTCCCTTGGGCCACATTGCTCCCTGTACCCTGCCTCCCACCCCCCCAATCCCTAGCACCTGGCCAGAATGGGCTATACTCTGATAAATCTTCTAAGACTAAAGTGCTTTGAGGGTTTGGTTTATTTCAATGCCAACAAATTAAAGCCCACTGAGTCAATAAAGGACCAGGTGTAGCCAAGTGTTTCTTTATCACCTTTTCTTGTGGAGACCTGAAGGCTCAGGGATTTTTCTCCAAGGGGAAACAGAGTTTTAGGACACTTAGAAGTGAGATTGCCACAATGCTCTCCAGGATATAGATGGAAGAGGAAAGCTACAGTGCCCCCAAATACACTTTGGGGCAGGAAGCCATGCTCTATGATAAAAAAGGTATGAAATCTGTATGTTTGCTTAGAATAGTGGTCTCCAAAATGAGGGCTAGGCCTCTGGGGGAATTGTGGTTTCCCTATAAGGGGTGAGTGATCACCCTCTTCAATCAAAGGTGATCTTGGGGTTTGTCTGTAACACACTGACACTTATAGACGCCCCCAAATTCCTTCACTCTAGCTCTCTCCTTCCAGTTTGCAAGCTCCCAGTAGCTATCTTCCTGAGCTAGGCTTCAGTCTCTTAAGGCGGTTGTAACACAATTGCTTTCTGGCAGATTCCACAGCTTCCCCCTCAGCTATCCCCTATCTGCCAGATCATCTGGTGCTTCAGATGATAGGCTCTGAGCTCCAGGGTAGTGGCTGGTAAGAACTTTTTTTCCTACCTCTGCCACAATTTTTTTGGGGGGAGGGGGGAGACAGGATGAGGTGGTATGGATGGGTTGCTATAGATGTCCGATCTCATTACATTATCTCCCCCCTCTCTCTCCTCCTTCCAGCTACCCCCCTTATGAGTTTTTCCTCTTACAGTGTGGGCACTGGCCTCTTTCTAGTCATACAGGTTCACAGTCTTGGTTTCACCTTCAACTGCTCATATTCCCTTACTCCCCATATCCAATCAGTTGCCAAATCTTGTCATTTCTAATGTATCTAATGTCATCTCTCCTATCTGACCCATGTTTCTATTCACACTGTGACACCCCCCTCCCCCCCAGTTCAGGCCCCCATTACCTCTCACTTGGGCTATTGCAATAGTCTCCTAATTACTTTTCTTGCTGCAAATCTCTCCCCACTCGAATCCATCCTTCACACAGCTCCCTGTGATTTTTCCTAAAGTTCAGGTCTGACCATATTGCTTTTCTACTCAATAAATTCCAGCAGTTTCCTATTTACTCTGGAACAAAAAAGATTTGATCTTAAACCTTTTAATTTCTATTTTTGTGTAAATTTTAGAATGTATTTATTAGTACAGTAGTATATCCATATAATTTATAAATAAGCATGTATGTGTTCAAGAATTGTTTACTTCTGGGGGCGGGGTGTACTTTGGAGACCACTGCCATAGGGGATTGTCTTCTCTTCCTTCTGCTGAAGTTGAACTTTGACCTTCCTGACCACCATGCAGGTGTTAGTGATACCTGGGGCCACTGATGCTATGGCCTGCAGTGCTATTGACTGGTGAGCAAGACTTCCAGAGACAGGAATGGAGCAGATTTGGATCCTGGAACTAGAACAGAGACAGGAGTCATGACAAAAGAAGATGCTGAGAACCAAGCCTGACAACTATTGTGAATCAAACTGGGTTGGTAAGCCAAGGAAAGATTGAATTCTGACAGTCTCCCCTGCTTTCCCTTGCTATAATACCCTTCCTTTATTCCCTTCAATGAGCAAGACTGGTTTGGGGATTTTCCCCTGCTACCCCCAAAGATCTGGAAGGGCAACTTGGAGGATATTTAGGGGATAGTTAGAAGTAGATAGTACCATATAGGGGCATGTATCATTTCCTTTCAAATTTGCTGTGTTCATCAAACTACAATATGGAAAATATCTAAATCTTATAGATGTGGGGGAATCATGACCAGAGAGAAGAAGGCCCAGACAGATAGGATGGATTTTCTCTTCTTCTTCTTTTTTTTTGGGGGGGGGGGGGGGGAGGGTTGGAATGCAGGGCAATTGGGGTTAAGTGACTTGCCCAAGGTCATAGCTAGTATGTGTCAAGTGTCTGGGACTGGCTTTGAACTCAGGACTTCCTGACTTTAGGGCCGGTGCTCTATTCACTGCGCTACCTAGCTGCCCCTACATATGGATTTTCAAATTTAGTGTTTTAATAATCTGAAAGACATTCTGTTCCATCCTTTAACTTAATTCTAGACCCAGTCAGCACTGCTCTGAAGTTACCAGTTCTATAATGGGAGGGAGGAGCAGTCTAGGTATTTGCAGGCTAAGCACCATCAGTGGCCTTGTAGGAAGGTGAGACCACCTATGTGCCAGAGAGACCCTGATGAGACCACAAGGATGCTGGCTCAAGTTGAGTGTCCCCTAGTGTATAACTTGGGTATTTCTCACCTTCAATGGATAATTAACACTGAGACATGCTATCTTTCTGTAGAATTAAGGAAAGTAACACTGGAACCACATGACTCAAAGGTACTAGGGAAAGGAAGCACAAGGATTATAGGTGTCCCCCTAAAATTTGAATAAGAATTGCAGCACATCTCAGCCTGGTCCACCACTCAACCTTAGCTCTGTCTTTCTTCTGTTTCCTTCTTCCAGACCCGTTTATCTTTAGGTTACCACCCCTTTCTACTCCAAAGAAGTTCTAAGGGGTAGAGAGGGGAAATGGAAACTCACGTGAGTCTTGTTTTCTTCTCCCCATGATTAGAAATCTCCCCCCATTCCCTTGATTATCTTTGATGTTTCTCACCAGAGCAATTGTCTCTTCAGGGATAGGGGAACGTCAACAATATTATTTCACATTATTACACAGCATGTTAAATTATGTCCCTCCAACCTATGGAACAGGTAGCACGAGTAGTTTTATTCTCACTCTATGAGTGAGGAATCTGAGGCTTCAAGAAATTAAGTGATTTGGCCAAGGTCACACAGCTAGTAAAATGGAAAAGCTGGGATACAAACCCGGACCTTCTTTAGATCTTTGTATCTTTCAATTTGATATTTTTTGCTGATACATTTCTGTGTTTTCTTCACTGTACTAAGCTGCCTCTCATGGGTCCCACAGCTGATTGTCTGAGTCCTTATAGGCTCAGTTGTCACATAAGAGTACATCTTTAGGTCCATCTCTATTAGATGTCCTTAGCCCTAAGCTTGCAGCTCAGGAGTTAATGTGTTCTTGCTTACCAGCATCACACACTTTTATGAGGATAACAGAAAGAAAAGCAAAATAGTGAGGTTGTAGCTATGGTACTGGTCTTGGGGTCTGGGCAGAGCCTGCCAGACTAGAGGTTCCCCACTGTGCCTTGATGACCACACCAGGATGTTTTGTGATATTCCAGCAGGTAGTGATGTGGTGGATAGGTCAGGAAAACAAGACCCTGGAAACTCTCCTTTCCCAACCCTACTTCAGAAAGCAGCATCTTCCTTGAAGGGTTATTGTTTTTTTTTTCCTTAAAAATATTTTATTTTTTTTCTAATTACATATAAAGGGGTGGGTAGGTGGCGCAGTGAATAGAGCACCGGCCCTGGAGTCAGGAGGACCTGAATTCAAATCCAGCTTCAGACACTTAACATAAAAACTAGCCGTGTGAACTTGGGCAAGTCACTTAACCCCAATTGCCCTCCAAAAAACAAAACAAAAAAAAATTACATATAAAGATAGTTTTCAACATTCATTTTTGTAAAATTTTGAGTTCCAATTTTTTCTCCATCCCTCCCTTCCCTCCCTCCTCCCCAAGATGGCATGCAATCTGATATAGGTTATACATGTATAACCATGTTAAACATATTTTCACATTAGTCATGTTGTGAAGGAAGAATCAGAACAAAAGGGGAAAACCACAAGAAAGGAAAAAACAAAACAAAACAACAACAAAAGTGAAAATAGTCTGCTTCGATCTGCATTCAGACTCCATAGTTCTTTCTCTGGGTGTGGTTAGCATTTTCCACCATGAGTCTTTTGGAATTGTCTTGGATCATTGGGTTGCTGAGCAGGGAGCTAAGTCTATCATAGGTAATCATCACAGTGTTGCTGTATGCAATGTTCTCCCCTCATGGGGTTATTGTAAGGCTCAAATGAGATAATACAGTGCTTAGCACAGTGGCTGGCACACAGTAGTGCCAGGGAAGGGAAGTTGTAGTTCAGCAAACATAGCATAAGTATGAGCCTGTTCTTTTTCCTTCCACAATCCTGCCATATACCTTCCCCCACCTGCCACAAATCAACTGTTAGAGGGGGAGGGCTATTGAAGGTGACAAAACAGAACTGCCTGAAGCTAGAGTTGCAACCTTTTCAGTCCAAAGAACAAGTATATTCTTCTTGGTTGATGTTGCTGTTTCCTCAGAGTTAGGGGACCAGGGTATGTGTGTCTTAGGGATTAACCAATCAGGATAAGAAGCCTCTGGGCTAACATTATGGTGTCCCCCAAAATCCACCCCTTGGGAGAGTAATGTCAATGCTTTGGCTATAGCAAGGTCAACTTAAGACTTGCTGTTTTCCCATCTCTTTACTAATACATCATTACCAGGAAGAAGAGATGATAGGAGGAAGGTGGATGGTGGTGGTCCATCCATTTGCATCGCAGTGGGTTTATCTGTGTTGTTTCTTCAATAATGAGAACTCCAGACTATTAAGGCATGAGGCAAGAAGGGCATGACAAGGGACAGTTGCTCTACAGTAAAATTAGCTTTACTAACATGGAAACTTTGTTGTTCTTTAAACAGTGATTACTTAATTAAACACTACATTTTAGCCACTTTCATAATAGAGGGTACAAGAAGGTCTTGGGGAAGAAGGGAAGGACTGGATGCCTCGAACAGCATATGGTTCCACTCAAGGTCCTAAAGATACAAAGGTATATCTCTTAACACACAGGACCTTGTACTCTTTAGCCACTCAACAACAGAAAACACCAGACACATTGTCCCTGCCTCCAGAAAAAATATGCTAACAGAGGCAAGTCAGAATGACTTTCACAAGAGCCACATTTCTTATTGATGTGAGAGGAAAAGTATATGCAATTTCTAGTTGTATCTCAGTACAGGGAAGGCTTCTTCTTAGAGTGTCTGGGTGTAGGTGGGGATACATTCTGAAGTGAGAGAGAGAAGGTTCTTGAGGGATACATTAATGCCAATAATTTCCCTCCCATTCCCTCCTACCCCAGATGACACACCTTCTGGTTGAGAGATTTTGCCTCAAAATCACTGAAACTTCTAGAAGTATTTATTGAATACTACCTATTTAAGAATTTTTATTCCAAAGCAATTGTTTATACCATGGGCTCTATCTTAGGAAAGAATAGGAAGACAGTGTCATTGCTGGTTGATGGAAAGGAAAAAGCCCAGAGCCTTGTGTAAGTGTGAGGTTTTCAGTCTTCAGCATACTGAATACAGAAAGAGAACCTTGATTTAATTCTTGTTACTTGATCAGTCCCAGTGTTACGCCAGGTTGGGACAAGAGAACTTGGAGTAACTTTGTCCATAGATCCCTTAGCCCTAAAATAATGCAGCTGGTCTGACCTATGAGAATATCTGTTCCCACCTAGACTCTAAGTCAAAGCTGTTTTGCCTCTAAAAGCTCAGCTTCATAATGGGATCTAGATAACTTGAGGCCTCCTGAAGCACTGAGTGGGGACTTCCAAGAGATAGAAAGGGAGGGAATTTGGTGGCGAGATGGCGAGAAACAAACCTGGCTTTTATAGGACATGCCATGGCATTTTCTCATCCCCAGCTCCTGAGCCTCAAGTTTCCCCATGGAAACTATATTACTATATTAGTGAGGAACAGTATGGCTGCAAACAATCTCTTGAAAGAGCAGGATAAAGCAGAATTTAAAGACCCCAAACCACTGGGCCCAGATCATATAACTCCTCATACTGTAAAAGGACTTAGAGCATCCTTGCTCTAGGGCATTAAGCAACAACAAATCCTGGGAAACAAGCTGCTCTTTAGAACTGTCCAATCCCCCTGCTTTTTTTCCTCAGCATGAATAACTGATAATTTTGATTATAACACAATATCCATAGCTTCTTAAATACTTTTCCCTATCCAGTTTCAGAGCCATGGGCAGAATTTCTTGTTCAAATACTTAGGTACTTATATAAATATCTGATAAAATCTAAATAACCATAATAAAAGCCTAATACAAATGAAGGAGTTGAGGCCTCAACCTCTGATCTGAAAATAAACACCAAGTTTCAAAACTTTAAAGTGGAAATGGAGATAATATAGCACTTAGTTTCTTCTCCTGAGATCTGCAAACAAAACATGGGTGACAGAATAGAATGTAACTCAGGCATCACTGTTTCAAATGAGCACTTTGTCATTAAAAAAATTAAATAAATTCAATTGCTTTTTACTTCATATTGGAAATATTTACTTAGCTTGTACATACACTGCTCTGTGGACAGAAAGATAATCACTCTTTACAAAAGCATCCTAAACAAAAGGTTTCACAAACCTCAATTCAGCTATCACATATTTTATTTTCATATTGGTTGCTCTGGTTTTATAAGGCAAGGGGTAGTTTTACAAGAAAACAAAACACTACAGGATTAACATTTAAATCTAGTCTTTATCACTGTATAACCAACTGGAAGCCTCTTATGACACTCAAGGGACAGCCACTCGATTTTTTTTCAAACAACAGCACCACACCATTTTGGACTAAATGTTGCTTTGGGATACTTTAAGAAGTTCTACTAAAGTACTCACCATAGGAGGAAACCCAGAGAGGTGGCAATTGTAAATCCAAATTTCTTGATTTCTCTGGAGTCTCAGGTAATGCAGGGTATCGGGGTTTCAGCAAACAACTTCTATCACTGGCATTTCCCCAAAGAAGCTCCTGGCGTCACTGCTCTCATAGTTGGGATCTGAGGCACAGTGTTCAATCACGAGAGCAGAGCTGGCAGGGCAGGCGCTGCCTGAGCACTGGGACCTCGGGCACGGAGGACTTCACTGAGAGAAGGATGGAGGAGGGAGGCGGTGGGGTGGGATCAAGCCTGCCGTGGTGACCGAAAGACCTTTTTATGCCAAGCTCAGAAGAGGCTCTGGGCATGGAGGGGGAAGAAAGGGAATGCCCACAGAGCGTTAAGCCTCCCTTCCATCCCCCAAATTTCAGTGTCAGGTGACTAGTTCTCCCCAAGCTCCTCCCACCCCTTCCAATTTAGGGAGAAAATTGGGACTGAAATCTATGGAAAAAGAAGTAGAGGCGAGATTGACCTTCAGAGAGTTTTGGGCAGGGGGAGGGCTCCAGTGATGCGCGTATTGACTCCTCTAGGCCAGGGCTCCCAGGGGTTCTCCGCACTGCGTGGAGCCCACTGTGTCTGGGGGAGAGTGCAGCTGCACGTGAGGGAACAGTCTGAGGCCAGGGTCAGCCAAGCGGGGAGGCCCAGCGGAGAGGAAAGGGGACAAGACGGCAAGGGGTGGTGGCTGTGGCTGAAGCAGGCATCCACATCTTGCCAGCCCAGCTATCTATCGCTGGCGAGCGCTGGGGAGGACAGTTGGGCATCTAAACGCCACCTGGCGGCCAGAGAGGCACAAGAGGGCGGGAGTGAGCTGTCCAAAGCAGCACCCAATTTCCAGCCTCAAGATCCTAGGACTCTCAGCCCAGTCTCCCAGCAGGCGAGACGCATCATTCATCAGCATCTTTAGACAGAGTGCTGGGTGGGGCAGAAAGAGCTTGAGAGCTCCCTGTGAGCAGCAGTAGTA
>NW_027186455.1:5809412-5895595 GCF_028583685.1 Petaurus breviceps papuanus | reverse complement strand
TGTTTTGTTTTCTTTTTGCCAAGGAATGGGGGTGAGATGGGGAAGGGGTCTAGACCTGTGATTTCATAGGTGTGGAAAACTGCTAGTGAGACTCAGCGATGCAGCTAGACAACTTCTCTGTTATTGACAGTCTTGGAAAGTTGACCGGGGCACTGAGAGGTTGAATGACTTGAATCCAGGTCTTTCTGAATGGATAGGATAGACCTCTCTCTCAGCTATGCCAGATGCATTTTAAGGGAATACAGAGATGCTAAATGTGGGATTTTCCAAACTGCTCAAGGGCCTCAAGCAGAAGACATCAAGGGCAGGATAAACTGGTATTATTTTAGTTTGAAATTAGGGGACCTAGAAAGAAGTCTTCCCTCAAAAAAAGCTCATTCATTGAAGTCTGTAGTATGCTCTAATTACCCAATCTTCACTCTTTTCCTATTTCACTATCACATCAGGCCTCCAAGAATCAGGGAAGGGGAGGGGGAAGAAAAGAACAGGCAATTGCTTGGTTACACTCCCTTCACACTTTAGCTTTAGTAAGAAGCTTTAGGAGGAAGCAGAGATCAAATAATCAACTTGATTGATCCAATGTGGCAGAGAAAGCCATTTATAGTAGATGCATGGAAAAACTACCTAAAACTACAACTGTCTAAAAATGGAATGGGATGCCTTGGAAAGTAGCAGTTTTCCTCTTGATGGAGGCCAAATGACTGCTTATCAAAGATGTTGTAGAGGATATTCCTTTTCAGTTATAAGTTAGACTAGATAACCTATGAGGTTCTTTCCAATTATGAAATGCTATGATTTTGATTCAGAGAAGTCGTTGTGGTGAACTTTGACCCTGATCAATATACTATTTTGAGTGTTTGGAGAGGCAAGGTTAGGTCAGTTTAGGTCCAAAACAGGTAGGTGGTAAAACTGGGACTTTTCATTCAAATGATTGACTAAGGAGCCCTTAGGCAGAACCAAGATTGGAGCAGCAGTTGTTAATTTATTCCAGTGTATTTAGCTAACACCTATGTACATCTCACTAGTAAACTCTGTGGAAAGCACAGATAATTTGCTTTCCAAGAGCTTCCAGTCTTATTGGGGAAAGTAACACACACGCATGTACACATAATACAATAAGAAGTAACAGCAAGATAGCATGCAATTAAATGTCAAAAGGAGTGCTCTGAACAATAAGCATTATTGTGGTTAGTTCCAAGTTCAGAGAAGAGAATGACTAAGGTGAATAGGAGTGGTTATGGGAAGTTCTGTGAAAGAAGGGAGGTTTAAATTGTATAACGAAGGACATGAAAGATGTGGATGGATGGAAAGCATATTCTGACTGGTAGAAATTGATCCTGGCTGGAATGGAGAATTGTGCTTAGAATTGGGGTGAGCACCAGGTCATAGGAGGATACTTAAGGGGGAGTAACATGATTGAAATGGTGGTTTGTTAGTCTGACATTACATGGGATGGATGAGGAAAATTCCAAAGTTTTTGCTCAGGGACTAGCAGTAAGGACATGAGGCATAATGGCACCTTGGGCACTGGGGGCCACTTAAGAAGCTAAAGACAAATCTATGCCAAAAAACACTGACTGGGGAACAATTAATGGTGGGGATGGGGAACAGGAGGGGTAAGGAACTAGCAGGTCCTAGATGCAAAGAAGAAACAGAGTTGAAACAAGTGATGGTATATGAGCAATATCTTGATCCTGAGATACTCTAAGGAAAAATATAAAGTGTTGAGGTCAGCAGCCTGGAGTCATTCAAAAGGAGATTCTAAAGTATATCGGTTCTGAAGTGACAACCAGGCAACACTACAATGGGCAAGTCCCAACAGGAGTGCCACCTGGGGTCTGGCCAGCAGGGGGAGCAAAGGCTTCCGTGACATCCATCCCATCTGTTTGGGGCACCTGGGGGAGAGAGACCTCACTCCAGAGTAGAAGCCCACAAACCTGGGCTTAGGGTTTTCTCTGCTCTTCCCCTAAGGTTTCTTCCTTAATGTGATTCTAGGCTGGAGAGCTCAGGGAAGAGCATCCAGTCCAGGTCACTGGCTTTGGGGAGAAATTGATTCTAGTTGAGAGTGAAATTTTCAAGTGTTCTCTCCTGCTGGGATGCTGCCACCTTCTCCCCTGCTAGAATGGAAGTTCTTGCTATAACTCATACCTTGCTGTGCTTGAATTATACCTCTGTTCTTTCTAGCTTTGCCAGGAAAAGCTGTCTTTCTCTTCTACACTGCTGAATAGCACAGAGAAACTATATATAAAGGGGAGGTGGGGGGGAGGCACAGGGAGGAAAAGGAAGGAACAAACATTTATTTAACACCTGCTCCAGGCACTAAGTGCTTTACAAATATTATCTCATTTGATCCTCCTAACAATCCATTTTATAGTTGAAGAAACTGGGGGAAGACAGAGAGGTTAAGTGACTTGCCCAGGGTCACACAGCTAGTGTGTTAAAGTTGGATTTGAGTTAAAGTGTGTTGAGATAAAGTGTGTTATAAATTGGATTTGAATTCAGGTTTTTCTGACCCCAGGTCTAGTGTTCTATCCACTGTGTCAATTTGAGCCTTTTTACATAAGGCATACAGTTAAACCCATATGCCCCTACAGAGCTGAGTTTGGGCCACAATATCAACTTCTGGGTTCTGCTTCCGTTTCAGTCACTCTTTATTAGTTATTAGTTGATATTAGTTATTTATTAGCTGATTAGTTTTTGGCAAGTCATTTAATTTCTCTGGACCCCCATTTCCTCATTTGTAAAATGAAATAGGGTAGACTAGGCGACTGCCAAGTGCCTTTCCAGATCAAGAATTCTGTGGGACTATAAGATTTTTGCACAGATGGGGCAGGCAGAAAAATATAAAGGAGTAGAGAAAGACTGAACACATCACTGGCCAGGGTCCAATATCATCTGAGGTGGCAATAGGAAAGGCAGTAATAGCCTAGAAAGTCAGAATAGTGAGAAAAGCAGGGAAGAACAAGCAGTAGTGGCAGTAGAAGGACAAGCCCAATAACTACAGGTAGAACTTCAGGCTGTAGGCAAAAAGGAAATGCCCTGGTGGGTGCCAGGAGCCGCTAACATGTCACATTCAGTGCTGGATGATCAGAGAGCTAAAAACCATTCATTTCAGTTCCATCAAGAAATGGAGGCCAGTCACAGATCCATGAGCAAACACCTAAAGAGGATGTCTGCATGGGAAGGAATGGAGAGCATCCAGGTGTGAGTACCTGAAAGTTAAGAAAGGGCCTTATTATGTTCAACTGCAAGACTATTTTTTGAAGGAAGAAAAGGAATTTTCATGAAGCAGGGTGTTCAAAATGAGAAGAGAACTCTAAGGGAAACATTTTGTAGAAAGACGTGAGAAGGAAAGGGAAGGAGTAGAGAAGGAAATAAACATTTATATAGTACCTACTATGTGCCCAGTGCTGTGCTAAGCCCAACTACCCTGCAAGGTGGGTGCTATTATTATCATTTCTATTTTAAAGCTGAGGAAACTGAGGGAAACAAGTTAAATGAATTACTCAGGGTCACATAGTAAATGTCTGAGGCTGGATTTGAACTCAGTTCTTCCTGACTCCAGGCTCAGAGCCCTATCCATTGTACCACCTCACATACTAAGGAAGTAGGGATGAACTGTTTCAACCCCACACGCTGAACTGCATTAGACTCAGATAATTGCCTATGTACCTGGCCACCTCCTCGTCTCTTCCCCACACACCTTTCACCTTTTTACTCTTCCTCTTTCTTGCCCCTGCCCTCAAGGAGATCTCTTACTTGGCTTCCCACTTGCTTCCAGCCTGAAGGAAATAGATTGGGGAGCCCCCATTCAGCCAAAAGGGTTTTCTTGTGTCTTCTGATGGTTCCTAGAAACCTTGAACTTCTAGGCTTGAGTGATCACTTTGCATGAAGTTGCAGAGAGACCTAACCTAGAAAGCAAGCAGGTGCTTAGAATCAGCTGTGTGACCTCAAGCAAGTCACTTCTTAGTGTCTAAGTTTCCTCATGTATAAAATGTCCAATCTATCTAAAAAGGTTAGTATGAGGTTAATGTACAAAGATAAAAATAAGAAAAGATGAAAATATTTTTAAAAATGAAAATGAGACAAAACCAATAATTTTTACTTCTGCCCCATTCTCATAAATCCAAATTTGAGCAGGCAGAATAATCTATGATATTAAATAATTTTTTCTCTATCCCCATTAAAGTTACTTAGTATTTATTTTTATATATTTTAAATTAGGTATATAGTAGAATGTAAACCCCCTGAGGGCAAGGGCTGCCTTTGTTTCGCAGCTCCTAGTCTGGTGCTTAGAGCCTAGAAGGTACTTAATACACGCTTACTTCTTGTTATAATCTAGGATATTAGAAAAATGCCCTCCTATCCCCTCAGTTCTCTATTACTGGTCTCTATTTTCTTTTTAACTTCCTTGGTCATTCTGCCTATGGGTTCAGAATACTGCAGAGCCCTAAGGTACCAATTCCCCTCTCTGCTGCTTCAACTTCCTTGCTCAACACAGATAACAGTGTGACCTTTGGTTGTCCTCTCCCCCCAACCCAACCATTCTAGAATCAGCAGGAGTGAAAAAGGTCTAGGCAGGCTCCAACTAGCTTTCTTCTTCATTCTCTCTGGCCTCTGTCACTAGTAGGTCAGTGGGAGCCATGCAGAGTACTCTGAATCTGCTAAACAGGCACAAGGCAAATATTTACATTAAATATAATGGAGCAAGATCAAATGTGGTTCTCAGAAGCTCAGACTTGTAACTATTGGGCTAAAGGCCAAGCTAGAGCTGGAGAAGACCCAGGTCTGGCTCCCTTTAAGTCCCAACAAATTCTTGTGGGATGTTGCAATTACTTGTGACAATCCCTCTCTTAAACTGAGACTTTGATTTTTAGATTTAAGGAATCAAAAATCAGTGGTTTCCTGGGTGGCATATAACTTCTGACAGTGAAAAAAACAGGCAGTATTTTGTAGTGGCTCATTTTGGGTTTTGGAATGCTAATCTCTAGGAATCATTTTCTGTAATTCTGTTTGTATTACTATAACTTTTCAATCACTGTAGCAGATTTCTTGTTCCTAAAATCTGTTAAATATTCTGTAGTGGCTCATTCTGTCCTTTGATGCTCAAATGTCTAAGAATTATTTTTTATAATAGTCTTACATTTTAGTAACTTTCCAATCACTCTAGCATATTCCATAGTACCAATCCTGAAATCCTATCCACTGGACATGCTGTGGCAGCAGGTGAAATGGACTTAAATATCATGCAGAATATTTTAGCAGTGATTTACACTGACTTGGCACCAAGGAAAATTTGAGGATTGAAGGAGGCAGACATAGCAAGAGCTGACTAAATGTGGATATAGAAGGAGTATAGTTTTAGGGATGACAGAGGTAAGGCTGAATATTAGGACTCCTGGGGTTCTAGCCCATTTCTATAGCCAACACTTTGACAGGCTTTGGACAAATCTCTTAACTTCACTGAATTTTCATGTCCCTGACTTTTAAATCAAGTACAAACAATATTGACAACTTGGCCTAACAGGGACATGGGAAAGATTCAGGACCAAGCTAAAGAACAATATTGTGAGATGTTCACCAGTGTAGGTATAAACATCCTCATCTTTGGGCCCCAATCCATAAGTTATTCATAGGAGTTAGGCATTTGGGCTCTCTATAGACTCCAGGCCTTGTCCTGTCCTTTCACTCCCTGATAATTCCCTGATGGATATACTCAGGCAGCAGCTACATTTGGGCATGGATGAGCAAGAAGTACCGCACCCCTGAGTCAACAGTGTATTCCTTCAGCATTAAATACTGAGCCTTGGTCATAACATCATGTCCTTCCAGCAATACTACACACTAGCCAGAGTGCCAGGCTTGAGGAGAAAACCTCACTTCTCCAGCTACACCATGCCCTGACCACAACCCCAGGTCTGAGAATACCACTATGCTCCGCTGTGCCAATATGCTAGCCAGACAGACATAGTGACCTTGGCACAAAACATCTCTGTTTCCATGTTAGCAAAAAATGCCTGTACATCTGTTGCTACATTCAAAAGACATTATGAGCGTGAATTTGACATTCCCAATGGCTTTAGCCTCCTTGCCTTAACTCTGGGCCTCGTGTCAGTGAACTTCCCAAATAACAGCATGCCTAAGGTTCAGCCATAGTTGGTGGTGGTCAAGAATGGCAATGGGGAGTACTGGACACAATTTATGATTCATGTCAGTCATTGAAGTAACTGGTAATTGTTGGGAAGTCTCAGCTAAATTTTTGCCTCTGATAGCTGAGTGCTGAGGCATAGAATCAGCACTACTGATATCACTGTCCAGTGCCCTAGGAACTTTCTCACTCATATACCATTCAGTATAACTGTGGCATCAAGTTGGCACAATCAGAAAAGTATATGGAATGTGGTAAGAAAGAGAACACAGAGGAGGAGATATGTTCTCAAGCAGGTATTCCAGGGAAGCCTGGGCCAGAATTCCTTTCTACTTAAATGAATCTGTAATCACATTGCTATGGGACCTCCACTGGGATAGAACAAAGCCCTCTCATATTGTGTAATTCTCATCCATATTTTTCTGAATCTTTCATGGAACATCCATGTAATATACTGGAGGGCTTCTACTGTTTTTTTTTTCTTTTTCCCTAGATGCAATCCAATTCAAACATTTATTAAACATCTACGTGTAAAAGGTCTGTGCTTGCTCCCAAGGATACAAAAACAAAAAGGAAATTTCTCCTCTTTGGGAGTACATTCTACTGAAATGGGGAATACTAGAGTTCCTGGGAACTTGGAACTCTACTGAGTGACTAATAAAGTACGCAGATCCCCTAAGCAAAGATAAGCCATGTGGCCAATTGTTTAATCTTGAACAAAAATTGTAGTCATGAAACATGGCAATGCAAAGAATTAGTGAGAAGTAGAGTTAAAGTTAGCTGGATGGGACCATAGAAATTACTTAGTTTGATCTCCATTTTGAGGAAAATGAGGCTCAGAAAAATTAAGCGACTTTAAGTTAGTAGCAAATACAGGGTTAGAAACTAGATTTCCTGATTCTCAATTCAATATTCTTTTCACTGTATACTTTATTGTCCTCTAGAAGAAATAAGCATCAGAGCCAAAGAAATTGGAAGGATGTGGAGAGATCTTAAGAAATAATTCTAAAGGAAGGCGTCTTCTCAGATTAAATGTGGATCTGCTTGCTATGAGGAATATGCCATCCTTGGAAGCAAGAAAATATAAAGGAACTTTTGGAGGACTCTTCCAACTATAACTGATTTGTCTTCAAAAGTGGGAAAGTCATAAGTCATGTTAGAGGTAAATTTTCTATTTTCTATAAGCCTCAGGGTCTGGGCAGAGTGTCTCAGAAAACAAACAACCAAAAATAATATTTATTAAGGAAGATGTCTCAGAAGGAATTAATGATTACATAAAGCCAAGAAAAGGGGAGGATGGAATAGTAAGATAAGAGCTCAATCAACTCCCTTCATTAGTGAGGGAAGCACTCTTCAGTCAGAACAAATGACAAGCTAGGTTTGAAAATGGAGACTTTAAGCCTTCATTCTAACACGGGCAATAGATCACAAAATAAATAACCATGTGCTATGGAGTGGGAAATATTGTGGCATTAGAAATATGTACATTTATAATAAGCCATTAAAAAGTGCCCTGCGTTATTACACCCTCTCAACATTATAATCTAAGTAGCTACCTGCCTTGTCCACACCTAATTCTAGCATCCTAAATAAGGATATGGGGCATCTAGGTGGCACAGTGGATTCAGCACTGGGATTGAAGTCAGGAAGACTCATCCTCCTGAGTTCAAATCTGACCTCTGACACTTATTAGCTCTGTGACCCTAGGCAAGTCATTTAGCCCTGTTTACTTCAGTTTCCTTATCTGTAAAATGAGTTGGAGAAGTATCTCTGCCAAGAAAACCTCAAATGGGGTCACAAAAAGACACAACAGAACAACAGCAAATAAGGATAACACACTGCCTGGTCTCTCCACAGAATAATCAACCTATGGAAGTGATGGTTTGAATAAGATAAATTAAATCAATGCATCAATCTAGCACAAATGGTGACCATGCCTAGGTGAAATGGCAAGTAGCTGTTTTCAAAGCTAGAGCAAGCTTCCAGGAGAAAAGAAAGTAAAGTTGCTAAAGACCTCCAGTTTTCCCAGGGTCATCAGGGAGACCCTCAATCCTGCATCAGGGACAGGTACTCTCCTTCCAACCTAGTCTAACAAATGTCTCTGGCATGTTATTTTATCTTTAGCAATTAGTGTCTCCTTATAGAAAGTTTTCTGAATCTAGGTGACAGCCAAAGCTACACACTGAGCAACCTATCCACAAGACCTAGTCACAATGAATTTCAATGTTTAAGACAGCTTGAACTCCCATAGCATCTCAGCAATCCTCCAATAGATGAGTTTACTTCCAGAAGCAGAGCATAGTCCTTTACTCTACAAGTATATATTATTGTCTAGTCCTTGAAAAGAAGAATCATTTGCTAATACTAATTCCTGCCACCTTAAAAGTCTACAGGGTATATTTTAAAATAAATCTTGACCTTAAGTAATGTCATAGTCTTGTCCTTTCTGCCTTGACAGATAGCAAAGTTTGTAAAGTCATATGTATCCAAGGAATCGATTCACCTTGAAGGAATGGGACTGTGGTTTAAAGGGACAAACCCTTCCATCTCTATCAAGAAATTGCAAAAGCCTCAAATTGAGGAGACAGGAATATAAAACAATTTGAAAACAAATTCTAAGCAATACAAAATCAGCCCAGTGAATAAAGGATATGAAATGCACTTAGGCTGGAATAAAAAAATCTGAAGCAAATAGAGTACTTGGAAATAAGGTAAAATTTGAGGTCTTCAGCTCAACATATTCAAAAGGGTTCCCTAAAATTTTTGCTAATATATTTTGTTTTGAAAAAGTGATAACGTGACAATAAATATCCCTCCCCCCTGGAAAAAAAAGACTCATTGCCTTTGATTAAAAGCAAATGTAATACAGAGGCAATATAACTAAAGCCATAGAACCACTCTGTACCTCAGTTTCCACATTTATCTCACCTCTTTTCCATTCAACTATTGTTTTCTGAGGGTGTTTGAAAATACTTCTCAAGGAAAGTCCCTAGAGACCTGGAAGGCCAGTGTTTACATCAGGAAGTCTTCCTACTGATGAGTTGGCTTGAAATCCTCAAACTCCATCTTCTGTCTTAGCACAGCTCTGCTATTTGTGTCCACAGTCCACAGTCTTAAATTTATCCTGGAACCTAAATTTATCTTTAAACTCAGCTGAGCCCAGGAACTTCAACTTTCCCCCTTTAAAGAGGGATCAGGGAAGAAAATTTTTCTCACTCTCAGGAGTCCAGAAGTTTCAGATGCCCAGTAATAATATACCTCATCCTTGGAAACTTAGCATAATTCTTATCTTATAGGCTGGGGGAAATGGATCACAGAGAGAATTAGGTGTAGCAATGAGTGGAGGAGGCAGAATAGGCAACAAGTGTCCTTATCATTTTTGTACTTGGTCACTCCAGCAGTGACTCAATCCTCCAATTATTCCGAGAACAGGATTGCCCACAGCCTTCTCCAGCAGTCTGTTGCTCCACCCCCTCCCTTTGATCATTTTGTTGAAGAACAGTCCCAATGGCTGAGGCCAGTTTGTACCAATGGTGTTGGAGTTCTGTGAGGGTACAGTCTCATCTCTCTAGACCTGACATCATTAAGGACAAAACAACCCTGCCTCTAAAACTCCTACCCCCTGATCCTCTCCTACCAAGAAGCAATTTCTTGGCTAAATACTGACTCAGTGACATTGGATTTGTGCATCAGTTCCAGCTTCCAGAATCCCATTTAGACACTCACTAAGAAGGTAGTAGTTGAAAGGAACCTGATGGTCACTTTAGGAGATGTACAAAACCTAAACCAGGGCTGTAAGCTGGTACAGGGCTGTACCAGGGCTGTAAGCATCTTTGTGGTGAGGCCACTGGAATATGTGTGTCTCAGGCCATTGGGCTTGGAAGGATGCAGGCTAGATGCCTGTTCTACTGTGTCTGGAAAGACTTGGAAGAAAAAAAAACAGTAACAGAAAAGTTAGAAAGGAAGTTAGATGATGAAGAAAGATTACATGAAGGCAAGGGTTAAGTTACTTCTAGGGTCATCATCTTGGAAGGACCAGGGCACACAGACCATATCAAGTGTCAGTGAAAACATTAACATTCAAGACCAAGACACTGGAAAGGATTCCTCTTGGTGGCAGACTCCAGAATGTCAGGGACAAGCATGGCACCCTGTTCATGAATCTGGAAATACACTTCTCTCGTCTTCCTAAATTTAAATAAGCAATCAGCAGTGTATATGAGAAAAGAGTTCATCCAGCCATTTCCAGACTCTGCTTCCAGGAGCAGAAGAACTTTAATTGTTTTAGCACCAAATTCCCTCTTTTAGGAGGGTCATGTGGTTTTCCCCAATGAGAAGCTAACTTTAGGTCTTCAGGACCAGTCCAAGGTGTGGCTTGAGGGAGAAGAGAAAGGAAAAAGAGAGAGAGAGAGAGAGAGAGAGACAGAGAGAGAGAGAGAGAGAGAGAGACAGAGAGAGACAGAGAGAGAGACAGAGAGAGAGAGAGACAGACAGAGACAGAGAGAGACAGAGAGACAGAGAGACAGAGAGAGACAGAGAGAGAGAGACAGAGAGAGAGACAGAGAGAGAGAGAGAGTATACCCTAGCCTGAGTCAAGGGGCTCTAGTTACATTCCAAACATTTTGTTAATCAGAAGGAAATAAAGATTACACCAGAAGACACAGGCAAAGTATGTTGGACTTCCCCACTCTGAGCCTCTAGCTGTCCCCTCATGCTTGGAATACTCTCCTTCCTCATCTTTGACTCTTGGCCTCCTCAAGACTCAGCTCAATTATCGCCTCCTGCAGAGGTCCACTCTGTCCACATTTTCCATGTGTCTTCTGTTTGGTATTATTCACCATTTATACTGTATGTATCTAGTAAGTGCTTACTTGTCTGTGTGTTGTCTCCCCATTAGAAGGGACCTCCTTAAAGGGAGAGACTGATTTTGCCTTAGCACTTAGCAAAGTATCTTGATCATCAGCTCTAAGGGCCTTTTCTCAGTCCTCATCCTTCTTGGCTTCTCTGAAGTTTCTGACACCCTCTTCCCCTTTTTTCTCTCTAGATTTTCATGACTCTGTTCTTTCCTAGTTTTCCTTCTACCAGTCTGCTCTTTCTCAGTTTCTTTGTTGATATTCATGTAGGTCACACCTGTTAACTGTGGGTATCCCCCAAAGCTTGCTCCTGGGTCCTTTCCTCTCTATATATTGTTTTACTTGGTGTTCTCATCAGTTCCCATGGACTCAATTATCATCTCTATGGCGATGATTTACAAATCTATTTGCCTACCCCTAACCTTTTCTTCTGACCTCCAATCTTGAATTTCCAGCTGACTATTGGACATCTCAAGCTGGATGTCTTATAGACATTTTAAAATCAACTTGTACAAAACTGAACTTGTCTTTTCCCCCAACTCCTCATGTCTTCCTAACTTCCCTTTTGCTGTGGAGTACACCACTATCTTCCAGTCACCCAGACTCACCACTTAAGTGTCACCCTCAATTTCTCACTCTTTCATACCTCCGTATTCAATCAGTTGCAGTGTCTTGTCCTTTTTACCTTTATAACATCTCTCCCATATGCCCCTCTTCTCTCCCTGACACTGCTACCACATCCTCTCAAATTACTCTGCAAATCCAGTGACACTGGCCTCCTTAATCTTCCTCAAAATAGCCACTCTAACTCTTGATCCTGAGCATTTTCAATTGTTATTCCCCAGGTTGTTAGGTAGTATAGATAGTATCTATCTATCTATCTATCTATAAATATATACATATAGATAGATAGTATGGATAGAGCTCAGGGTCTAATGTTAGGAAGATCTGAGTTCAGTTCTGCCCTCAGACACTTGTGTATGACCCAGAACAAGTCATTTAGCATGTTTGCCTCAGTTTCCTTAGCTGTAAAATGGGGATAATAAATAGCACTTATCTCATAGGGTTGTTGTGAGAATCAAATGAGATATTTACAAAGTGGTTGGCACATAGTAGATACTAAGCAAATACTTATTCCCTTCCCTTCCCTTCCCACAAGCCTGGAACTCTTTTTCTACCTCCTAACTTCCTTCAAGTCTCAGCTAAAGTTCTTCTGTAAGGAATCTTTACTGATCCTCCTTAATGCTAGTGCCTTCTCTCTGCTTATTATTTCCATTTTATCCCATGTATATTTTATTTGTACAGTTGTTTGTATGTTGTCTCTCCCCTTAGATTGTGAGATCCTCAAGAGCAAGGGCTAATTCTGCCTTTCTTTGTAACCTTAGTACTTAGCACAGTGCCCGGACCATAGTAGGTACTTACTGACTGACACAGCAAGTTCTTAACAACTGCTTGTGGACTGACTTATTTGGGGCTTGGGTTGGATCATATGTTAGCCGAGGTCCCCTCCAGCTCTCAAATTCAGTGATTCTATAAAGATGTTTGTAGTAGTGAGCAGGAGAGGACATCTGCAGAACCTCATGTAGTAATTTTATATTAACGTGGTCTCACAGAAATGTCTAACTTCCTATAGGGAAAGGAGCTCATTATCTACCAATGTTGTTGGTTGGCTGAGATGTCAATTGGAATACTGAGAATGCTGCTTAGTATCTCCCAGGTTTACCTCATAAGTAGTTTGTAAAGGGGACAGGGAAAAATATATACCAGGGTGGGCATCACCAAATAGGGCAATGTTCTCAGATACTTCATTTGGATTATGGCATTGTAGAGAGAAATTGAGGGTGACACTTAGGTGGTGAGTCTGGGTGACTGGAGGGTAGTGGTGTATTCCACAGCAAAAGGGAAGTTAGGAAGACATAAGGAGTTGGGGGAAAAGACAAGTTCAGTTTTGTACAAATTGATGGAGAAAGTATGGATCTTGATGTGCTACTTACTAAAGGCAAAAGTACATAGGTTATAGTTATGTTCCCATAATCTGGTAAAGGAGTGCCAAAGGAAGAAGTCTTTCTCTGCAAGCACACACCAAAGTTTTCTCTTCTTTGAGATGTGGCTCTTTCAGCTTCAGTAGTAAGAATTTTATATTTGTGTGTGTGTGTGTGTGTGTGTGTGTGTGTGTGTGTGTGTGTGTGTGTGTGTGTGTCCCATACTCTTGGCAGGGTGCATTGTTTTCTTCATTTGCGTTTCTTTAGTGTTCTTGGAATACCAAAGGAATACATTCAAGAGTGCTACGATAACTTTTCTAGATTATCTGGTACAGGGTCCACAGAAGGAGTCTTATTGGGTCAAACAATAACCAAGGAACACAGTGCTATCCCCAGACTTGTTTGATAGTACAGGGCAAGAAAAATAGGAGGGGCTAAATGTTTGTGAGGATTTCTTTTCCTGAAAGCAGGAATAGAGTCACTTTGGGAAATGGCTTTGAAGAGTCCCAAAGCAAAATACTGAGTTGGGAACAGCAGGACTTGTTCTGGGAGATCAGATTACTGATCCAATTAGGGAATTATTGAATCTTTAGGGAAATAGGCAAACTCAAATACCCACCCAATAGGCTAAATAGTAGCTCAGTTTTGAGCACTAGACTGGACACATTCAGATCAGAGTATATTTAGCTACTCATAGCAGAAACTGTCTCCACATCACTTGGATCTGAAGCAACATGAACTCCCAAATTATGGATATGATCTAAGATGCAAAGTGACTGAAGGAGATAATATGAACAAAGATGGAAGGAGAGAGAAGAAAAGAGTGATGGTGAAAGGAGTAATAATCTGTCAAAGCCACAAACCTGAAATGGTTGTATAGGTCATTCTGATAAGGGCAATTTTGCAGACAGTGAACTTGAAGGCTGCACACTTTAGGAAATTAAAAGGAAGTGCAAGTTAAGATGGGGGCATGTATATACTTTAAGAATTGGTAGAAGAGCTTCACATCTATAGTGGAAAGGTCATTTGTTCTCTTGTGTCAACAATTTCAATTAAACACTGATTTGCTAAGCCTCTATTGTGTGCAGGACACTGTGTTACCCACTCAGATAACAAATGTTAAACAATACCATCACTGCTCACAAGGAGTTTACAAGCTAGTAGGAACAGGAGATATGCACACTAATAATTTTAATACAATATGGTTAACAGCATTAGAAAGTATAGAGTGGCTTGAAAGATTCAAGGAGGGATGAATCATTTCTAAGTGGATCAGGGAACGCATCATGGAAGAGATGGCATTTTGAAGGATTTCAAAATATAGAGATGAAGAATGGAGGAGCCCATTCTAGGTGTGGCAGACAGCATGCACATTTGCAGAGATAGGAAAGGGTAGGATGAGACCAGAGAACAGAAAGTAGACCAGTATGATTAGAGCACAAAAAAAAAAAAAATGCAAATAGTAGTACATGAAATAAAGTGGAAAACAGAAGATAGATTCTGGAGCACCTCAAATGCTAGGCTAAGGAGTTTACATTTTATTCTTTGAGCAGTGTGGAACAAATGAAGTTTTTTCCAGTTGTGACATAATCATACCCACTTATTATTATCCCTCTAAGAAATATGAAGCTCAGGTAAGTTGGTTTTGCCCATGAACACATAGCTAATAATATTAAGAGGAAGGATTCCAGACCCAGGTCTGCTCTAACTCCAAGTCCATCTTTTTTTCCATTACTGCCCTCAGCCTTTTTTTTTTTGGGGGGGGGGACGCCAAAACACCTTAGAGCTGTTGGATTTCTATGACACTCCCTTGCTCTTCTCTAAAAGGCTGCATGACCTATTTTCTTTTTTAATTAAAGTGAATTAAAATTGCAAGCTTTTGAGAATTTCATGAAATCCCTTGAGATTACTACTGAGACCCTGAAGTGTTGCAAAACTAGGGCTGGGAGCCACTGCTAAAAGAATAAAGGGAACATTTCTTAGTTTTTCAGTTGGTCAGATGTTTATGGGGGGGCAGGGTAAAAGAAGGTAACAGGCTTGTGCTAAACCATTTGTGAAACTGGAGAGGCAAGTTATTTTTCTTTTAATGATGAATGGGCATTAAAACTCAACTTTTCAAGTCCAAAGGTCTTGTCTGCTTAGAAGCTGTTATGAAAATTAGTAAAAATGGAATTTCTAAAAACTATGCAATGAAAAGTAAATAAAATAAGCCCACAGCTGAAAGTTAACAGCTATTAGCAGAATTTAATAAAGCTTCTTGATTACTTTCTTTAAAAAATAACTAAAGAAAAAAGACAAAAAGGCAAGTAGTTCTGTTTAGTTTAGGCCAAGGACAGGCACTTTAACACAATAATTAGTGCCTTCTCAATAATCTAGCCTGGCCCTAACTATGCCTCCCTCCCAGAGTCCCTTAGTGCTTATGAACACTTCCTATCCTAAACCTTCAACCATTACCTCAACTGAGTTGATGCCACTGAGGTCTAAGGCTCCTTTGGAGTGTGGAAGCAAACAATTTCTGTCTAGAAATCAATCAACTCACTTACACTTGGTGTAAGTCTGTGGTAATATAAAATCGGGGAGTAGGAGGCTGGGGGAACAAAGTTGAGGGAGGGAGTTGGAGCCTGGCCCTTTGCCCTCTACCCTTCTTTCATTCACCTGGAACAAATTCCAACAGGGTCTTCCACCACTAATACTTTAAAGTCATGTAACTTGACAACAGTCCTGGAAGGCCAGAGGGTTCATTTAATCTAATCACACTGGATAGGAAGAATAGTCTGGTTTCCTCTTAAAGAAACACTTGCCAGTCAGTTATCTTTTCTGAAGGTCCACATACAAAAAGCAGTGGCACTCCAGAAACTAACTAATGACAACACCTTGTCTTCCTGGACAGCTCCCCTTCAGATAGAGCCTCTGGTAATGAAACAAAACTACATTATTTTTTATCTGAAGTTTGTGGCTTGCCAAACTTGGTAATTTATCATCTTTCAATCTCTTGTTCCTGGGCAAGAAGGTCAGTTTTAGTGGAAAGAAAAAGTATCAAAATTTACTTAGGGAACTGAGTAACTGTGCAATGCATCTCACCTGAGATAATTCCACGGTGATACTTCCATATAATATAACAATTGTTGTAATGGGATAGAAAAATAATTAAAATAACTGCAAAAAATTTTCCAGGATATGCTTCCTGCCAGGAACCTTCAGCAACATTCAAGTTTTCCTGAGAACCTGGCTGAAGATTTTTTTTTTAAAAGATGACACTAAATAGGAAAATCTTAAAACAAAAACACCAAACTTCACTTCAAAAAGGTGGGGAGGATGAAATGAATTTAAGGTCAGTGACACCTTTTACCCACATAAAAGTGGAGAGCAATAGTTCTCTTCAAAGTGATAATTTAAGCTTCTATAAAGTAGCTACCTCATCTCCCCCCATCCCCAATCTAACACTATACTTCAGGATCATGCTTTATAAAATTTATATTAGAAACATCAGTGATTGCTGCTCTACTCAGCAGAAAAATAATTCAGAAAAATCTTCATGTTAAACATTTCAAAACACCTATTTTCCCTAGTATAAAGTGAAAATGAAATAAGCCATCTTTTGTGGTGACTAAAAAGAAACCCTCAATTATAAAAAAAACTCTAATTTAAAAAACCCCTCCATGTAAAATCTGATTACAGTATATGACTAGCCTTTCCTTTACTTAAACATGATATCTGAGGAATTTGCATTCCTCACTTGATATTAAGTCAACCACTCCCAACACTGGGACTTTTAAAACTGATTTTAAAAAGCAGGAGAGGTCTTTCACTTCAAAATCCTTAAAAAATTTTTTTTATCATAAAACAAAACAAAAATACAGCCAGAGCACTTCTTTTCAGTGTGAGACAGTATACTTTTACAGCCCATAATTATAGGTTACAGTTAACAGGCAAGTACACATGCTATTGGGCTCCTGAAAGAGTTATTTCCATTTAGCCTTTATAGGAAGCAACAGATTAAAGAATAGTTAGCACCCCCTCCCCCCATCCCCAAAATACACTGAAACAAAAGACTGATCTGTTTACATAGTCACATGAAAATAAACATCTTTATTTTTGCCTACTTTATTTCATTTTTCAAATAAAATTTAAATCTGTACAAAGTATACTGTTACAGTATATATTTTGTAAGAATCAAAATGCCTAAAATAATCACAATACTTCAATAAGCAGTACAGTAGAACCTTGCTAGTTTCCATTTTGATATTCCACAAACTCTCAGAGCCAGTTGACTCACGAGCTATCTGCCGTATTTCCATATTTTGAGTTCTCAACAATGGGATGGACATGCATGGCAGCAAATTAGGGTTACATTACATTCCAAAACACTGCTTTTTCATTACACAATTGAATTTGTTTGATACAGAATCCTTGAATTTGGTTTTAAAATTGCATTTGCTTACTTTTTAATTGGCAAAATTCAAGTACCCTCAAAGGGCTCCCCAATCAGTGCAAATTAATGATATTCTACTGTATATTGGCACATCTCCAATGAAGACTAACTTGTAAACTCAAATATCAACAACTCTGCTCTAAAGCCTTTAACATACTTCTGGTCCTTATAACCAAAGTCATTTTGTAAAGACAACTCTACTTCTGAAAGGATATTGATTTGACTTTTCTTTAGTGGAGAATTTTTAAAATTAAGTCATTAAAATTTTCACTATAAAAAGTTTACAAATGTGATTAGAAATGTCAAGGTTCTGATTCACAGCAGACTGATACAAACTTTATATTCCAACAATTCTTATCTTGAACTTTCAAATAACAGCACAACTATGTTAGCTGTATTAACATTTTGGAATAGTTGTACTAAATTTATAAGTGGTACTGGTCTAGCAAGCATAAGTACACAGTATATTTCAATGAAAAGAATTGTCTTTATAATATTTTATTTCTTTTCCCAAAAGGAAACATTAATGTTTACATTCTTTAATAAAGTTAATCTTACATCAGAATATAACTTAATACTGTCTGCAACAGGAACAACATACAGTAAATATGAAGCACATTTAAAATAAGTCTGAATTCACATAGATTAACATCTGTTGGTTAATAAAATATCGACAGTATTACAATCTTACAATATTTACAATAAGAAAAATCTAGAGTAATATATACTTTTCACAGCAGGATTTTTGTTTCTTCCAGTTTGGGATTGTGCATACACAAAAAGCTCAAAATAAAGCAACTTTTCGACTTTTAAAATAACAACTAGAGGAAAGAACTATTACAACCATTAAAAATAATGGTGCGTTCTCATTGTGTCTGTGGCATCCAAGGATCCAGCTAGTCATGTTCAAACTACCTAAGGATACCACCACAGCCTTAGTTATTTAGATGCTGCTCAACTCAGGACCTCCCTGACAGAGAATTGAACAGGTATTTTTTTCCATACACACACCATGAACAAAAAGGAGGAAAAGTAGATTTCAGCTCACACTTTACAGCTGGAATACTCCAGTAGCCACGGATTACAAACTTGGCCTAGAAGAAATTCAATTTAACCACACAGCAATTACAAGAGTCAACTACCCAATGAACTTAGAACATTTTATAAACATTAACTTTTGAGGCCTCACAACATCCCTGTGAGGTAGGTTAAAGGATTAACATCATGAAGTTAGTACATGCAGGCATCTCAGACTTGGGTGGGGAGGGATGGGAAATGGCAGTTCAACCCACACTGTGTTCATCCAGGTTGGCTGGGAAGTGATGAACATTTCCACTGAAAATGATATGGAATACCCATTTGTCTGAGCTGGAATTTGGCTAGGGCACTAGAGTTAACACCTTCCTCTCAAAATGCCACAAGCCTTCAGGATGTGGGCTCCATGCCTCTTCGAGAGAAAGTACCTGCAGCAACATCATGCAGGATATAAGTTCAGTACTAACTCAAGGAAAGCAGGTACAGCTCTTTATAAGACTCTACAGGACCTGAAGTCACCCGTCCAAGTAATGACCTGATCCAACCCTGTTTAGTTTGAGATCTAATCCCAGGGAAAAGAGTTTCAGGCCACTTTGGACTAAAGATGTTACAGGTAAATCAACAGGTATCTGTGGATTAAATTAGTAAATTGTATCATAGCTCCTTAAATGGACAGTTAAGTCAGAAACTATCAAAGTGTGAGTCTTCTTATGTCAGGTTAGATTGTTTCTCAGATCCTTAGGCTAAGATCCAGAATGTTTGTTTTTGTTTTTTCTCACAATGCAAGCTATCAGTATTCACTTCATTCAAGCTGGATTGGCTGACAAACCAGTTTGATTTTATTTAGTTGGTTTTGCTTGTTTCTTACAAATATGCTAGCCCAGAGCTGCTGTATTTAAGTTAAACACATTTCAAGAGAACATTCTAACAATTTTTCCCCAGTAAATTTCAAGTAATGACTGCATTTCAATGATAATACTCTGAAAGTCATTACAAGACCTAAAGTCTCCCTACCTGAAAAAGTCCAAATGTTGAAGTGTTGAATGTTGCTTCTATATTGGTCCTATACAGAATCATTTCTATATAGGTTCTGAATGTTGCTCTACATAGATTCCTTCTAAATATGTAAAAATATATATGTGTCTCATTAATTTGATACATGATTCATCTTCCCATAGTGGAAGCTTTATAGTCATGTGTTGCAAAATAGAAAAACATCTCCTTCCTATGAAAGGAAATTTAGTTTCCTATTGTACACTTTTGAATAAGCCCAAGGGCATGCCCCAAAATTCTGTAATAAAACTAATACACTAGAACGGTGTATAGTTAGACTCAAAGTACTGTTTCTCATAATCTTCTAAATTGGGAGGAAACAATTTGTCAGATGCCTGTCCTATTAGATGTGTTTCTATAATTTCTAGTTTTTTTTCTTAAACTCAGAAGGTATAACTGAAGATACATACAAACATACATATATAAACACATATGTATAAATCTTTAAAGTGTTTGCATTTAACACAGGGGAGAAGAAATATTAGCCAGCCTTATAAACTTGGCTCTTGGTCTCAAGTGTAAACCAATACTTACTGATAAAAGTTGCCAACACAAAGACACCCAAATAAGTGTTACTCATAAATACTGGTTTAGATAGAGAAGAAACAATGTATGTTTTGTTCCACACAACCTCTCAATAGTAATATGGGTCTCCCTCACTTCACAGAATAGCTGTGTTCTGGCAAGTCAACTAAAAAGCAAATTCTCTTTCACTACTGACATATACCATAAATTGGCATTTTTATTGGAGAATATATCCTCCAAAGTTAATTGAAACTTTTGGTAACAGTGCCAACTTATGAAAGCAACCAGATTCCTAACATACCGAACAACTCTGTACATTGGAATTTATACCTGCCCACAGTATTCTTCCAGTTGTTTATTTTTCTAACTCTAGGATTATCAGTCTACATTATTCACTCTATCCTCTGCCCTGAAACAAAGGAATTCTTTCTATGTCCTGGCAGTTTCCCAATTCCATACTCTCAGCATCTAGAACTTTTGTTTCATTCTTTCTTTTGTCTGATTATTTGTCATGTCTAAAAGACCAGGGTTGCAATGTCACTTTTTGCCAGTAGGTGCCACCACCTTTCATCTATAGTCTATTCCAACCTGAAACCTGATTGCAAAGCTTCAGATCATGTAAAGTGAATTAGTTCCATACTTTATCAAGTGTGTGTGTATATATGTGTGTGTGTGTATACACATACATATTTTTTAAAACTTGCATATGAAATTTACTTAAAGGGCATCTATAGTTAATTTTATATTAGGAAATGGGGGAAGAATCCTAAAAGTCCTCAAATCCCTTTTCAAATTGCTGGTTCCTTCTTACTCATATTTGGTAAATAAATGCTCTGAATCATTAAAAATTTAAGCTTTGCTAAAGGAACATAACTTGTAGATAAACTTAAAACCTTAAAAATCAAAAGTACTAATTTTACCCCTATATATGGTGGCCTAATCTCCTGAAAAGATTGGAGACGGAATCTTTTCAAATTTTCTAAAGGAAATATATATGGATAATAATGAACACCATCCCAATATCCACACAGATTTGAAAATTTGTAGTTATGAATGTAAATAACTCTAATAACATGACCCTTTAACTAATAACATTACACTGAATCTCAAAAAAGAACTTTCTGAGATAAATAAATGCAATATTTGTTAACTTAATCAGTCCATATTAACCCATATTTAGATGAACTAGCTGGTAAATTCCACAAGACAAGTATGAAATCTTAACAATGGAAATTTAAATTTTCTGACAAAAATTAAACAAAAACATAACAAAGTTCCAAACCCCAAAACACACTCATCATACAGGAAAAAAAAAAACCTACTTCTTAAGAACACATTTTACCTTCAACAGTATTTGCAAACATAAAGTCAAGAATGACTACAAAAAACCATGCAGTGGAAAAGCATGTCAAGAATAAAACCCCCTCCTCCTCACTGAAAACACACACTCAGGCATTCCAAAAATAAACCAGGCCCAAAGACAGGCCTCTCACTTGTTGAGTTTTAAGTATGACATGCCTAAAAAGCTATAGGAAAAGGAACACAGCTCAATCACTAAATAACTTTACCCTAAAAAAAAAAAAAACCATGTATTATTTTGTTTTATTGACAATAGCCATTGATTACCTTTCTGAATACCAACTATTATGCATAATCTAACTGCCAACAGGAGAAAAGGTCTGATGTGTCAACTTTTCCATCTTTAAAGTTAAAAGAATACTTCTGGTTAAAATAAAGCCTTTTCATGTATCACACCCACCCTACTCCCCAAAAGGCCATCACAGAATTCCTTAAGGGAATTCATATAATAAGATGGTTGTCATTCTAATCATATCAGATGGGCCATAAGAAAATCTATTGACAATTAAAAAAAATAAAACTTATCGACAACTCACCAGACCTCTTCCCTCTGAACAAGTTTACTGGTCAAAACACACGCAGAAAGAACCCAAACAGATCTCCTTGTGCTGGAATCTAGATCTTAAAAGACAGAATTTCATATACTTTCCAAGGTTTCCATTTTGTATATTTACATACAAGTCACAGAATGTACACATTTTCAAAGGGTTTTGTTGGCAAATGTCATATTTTAAGTGGAAAATGAGATTTGACTTTACACAGCTACAAAGTATTTTCTTGACTTTTGTTAAGCATGCTTAATTGTAATTAAGTTTTTCATTTGGATGAAATATCGAAAACAATGCAGGATTCTGCTGATGACCGGGAAATTGGAAACCCCTAGCAACAAAAGTAAAAACAACCATCCTATTTTCATTTTCAGAGAGAAATTAAATACAAAGTAGTAGAAAATGATGAAAACAAATTGGAAACCTTCTAGGCAACTTTACAGACTTTGCCCTGAGACTGACAGTTTTCACACTGGCAATATTATGCATAACCACAACTGTGTCTGCAAAAAGCCGGCTTCCATTCATTTCTTTGCCCAACACTAGAGGAAGCCTTGGAACAACTTTGGCCTAGTCATTTAAATCAATAATAAACATCAGCTCAGAAATACATTTATTTTAAAATATATAATTGTTTAACTGAGGGCCATTTAAGAAGGTCGAATAGTGACTAAAACAAATTATAGTTTCAAACTATAGCATAATTTTAAATGACTGACTACAAAATTTGGATGTTATACTATATTTCAGTGCCAACTCTATCAATAAATTATAATAAAAGAAATATTATCATTGTTAACATAATTGATATATTTGACTTTAAAAAATGTTATCTTCCAGGTAGAAATTATGAATTCCTTTTAGACATTATAGTAATAATGTGAGATATTTGTCTAAAATTAAATAGATTTGAAAGAGGGCTATCAAAATGTACACATTTGACTGGAACCAAAATAATACTGTATAAGTTTTATGATAAATATTTGTTATAATAATTCAAAATCAGGAAATTGTTCCTAAAAATTAACTAAAATATAAAGCATCATTGGTTTAGGCAAAGCAGAAAGCCAAATACCATCAGCTGATCCTGCAAAAGGGCATAAAATCTTTTAGAAAATATGATAAATGCTAACATACTCCACCACAGAAACAATTAAGAATTTTATACTTTTAAAGTATTACAATAAATAACTGAAGGGAAAAAAAGCTGACAAAGATATGAGTTGAGTCTGCTAACTAATACTTCAGATACGTTACCAAGAGCCTCATATGAATATAGTTAATTTGTTGCTATGCTTATGACTGTCAGAAAAAAATATCAAAAGATACCTCAAGTTGCAATTTAGTGATAGCCACTTCACCTAGATTTAGAATTTTATTTGCTCTTTAAACAATATGGGGTAAGAGAGGAAGAACTGGCTTCAAGAGTTAAAAAAAAAACATCTAAGGACTTATTTGAAAACTACCAGGTTACAAAATGGTCCTAATACTCACAGTAGACATTACACAGCACATCTGCTCTTGAGAACTGGTTTTAAAACTATTAGGAATCTGGGAATACTTTTATTTTCCCTCAGAATAATGAAGCCATTAGCTTTGGTTCACTTTGAACGAGCCCAATTATTGGACAATTCCATAACCCTTGGGCTTTAAATTGTTCCATAACATGCCACCTATACATAAGTAAGCCAATGAACTTAATCCATCATCATAAGACCCAGAAAGATAGAAGACCATCAGTTCCCACAGAACAAATGAAGTAATCCTTTGACTTTCCAAAAACATTCTTAGCAAATAGTTCAATTCAAGCAACCATCTTAGCACCTCAAATTACATCCAATCCTCCCTACTTTTTAATCCATTTTTCCTTATTTCACTCACATCTTTCACAAATTCCTTGAACAGCATTCCAATTTCCAAACCATTAATAACAGCTTCAATAACCTTTCTTACGTATACATACATTTTACTATCTTTTCATTCACAAATTTCTCAGCGTAAGACTTAAATATCTTTTTAACTAAAATATAAAATTCCAGGAAAAAAAAAGTCAGGTAAGAATGCTGAGCTTAAACTGCATAGCACATGGCTTCTTCTTGACCATTATGTTGGTTATGCTGTGGGAACAATAGGATCAACAATCTCTTTAGAACCAAGTCCCTCTAAAGGTGGCAAGTATGAATGTCACTGAGAGGTTGAAGGGCTAAGAAGAGGAAAAGAATGCAAAGTACCAAGGGACAGAACAGAATATAAAGGAAGGAAAGCAAAAGAGAAAAAAAAATGTTAAAGATGAATATTGGTGTAAAGTAGTAAAGTTCCACAGGAATCAGTGATTGCTAACTTTTGCTCTGGGGCATTCTGGTGCCAACCACCAGACCAGTTAGTTATGATCACTGCTTGAAATGGTCAGGATAGATGACCATCAAATTATCCCCTACTAAAAAGGGGGAGAAGGATATCGTAAGGATATATTTGCTCCATCTTGTTTCTGATTCATCATGTAGCATCCTGAATGCAATTGATGTTCAACAGTAAGCATTTGACAAGGAGTTAAAAGTGCCTACTATGCACAAAACATCCTGCTAGAGGAAATGTTCACAAAGTGTATTGCTACATATTCCTGTGGAGATCACATAATTGTCTGATAATATCCTTAATGAAAGAACTTTATGGCCTCCAGAAACATCAAAGCAAGCCAAATCAAGAGCATAACAATGGATTTACTACTGCTTCTTACTTAACTGAGCTAAATTCTAGCACATGAAATGCTGGTAAAATTTACCTTACTATATAGGAGGTTACTAACGTATATCAAAACAGAGTATATGGTTATGAAAACCATTTTGAACTCCCAAATTTCAAATGGTACAACATTCCAAAGGAAAAAAAGTATACACTAAATAATATGGACACCATCAAGAATCTGTATTTCCACATATTGAGGAAAAACTTTTACACAGTACCTGCCCTGTACTCAACATTTCCAGAGACAGTCACTTAGGCCACCATCTATTCAATACCAAAACTTGCTAATTTGTCTCAAACTGTTGGCTTGGTAATCAACTAGTGTTTTCACTTTTCAATTGAGTTCTTTTGGCATTACATAGGCATTGCTTCATTCATACTAATATTGTGGAACAGTTTGATGTTCATCATACTTATTCTTTATAGTTAGGACAACATCCTCTAAAGTGATGACAATGCAGGAATTATGGTCAAAAAAGAACCTTTTTTTGTGACTGAGGACTAAAATTTAGGGATGTTTTAGGACCTAACACAGGTTCTCAAATAGTAAAATCAGATTTTACACACACACACACACACACACACACACACACACATCCTACTACTCATATCCTACCACAATGGCTTGCAATGAAAATGATAGTGACATAATAAATGAAAAACAAGAATATGGGTAACAATTACTGCTGTTTACTGGTACATGCTGAGGGAACTATCAAAATTCAATCAACAGAAAATTAAAGTATCAAAAAATCTTAACGTTTCATTTTCAATCTAACAACATTCTGTCAACAAAAACTGCAAAAACCCACCTTAATGAATTCTTTATTTTAATAACTCCTTAGCCAGATATTTTTAGTTTCTATTTACTTTACTCTCCAAAGTGATCACATCTCAACTATAAATATTATATTTAGAGTTGCCATCAAATGTCCAAGATATTAGTAATTGAAAATATGACCTTGTTTTAGCATTCTTGTACATCAATGTCAGGATTTTATACCCATTCAAAAAATTTTGGGAAAGGATAATAAGTCATCAGATTTGGTATATTATTTCTAACTTAGGAAAGAAAAGCTTACATTTGTTTATACATAAAAAAAAGAGTATTAATGGCATGAATGCAATGCTATCAGGCCTAAAGCTATACAGGCCTCTTTATAAAATCATTCACAGTACGAAAAGTATATGTACATATATGTATATAAGCATACATACACACATACGTGGACCATGAAAAATTAAAGATGGAATGTTTATGAAAAAAGAGAAATGCACAGAATGTAAAAATAATCATGGTTATAGTAGGGTTGACATGGCTGGCAAAAAATAAAAGTCCTTATCTTAAAAGGAAAGTAAGTTTGAATCTATAACAGTAATAAAATGCAAAAAGGTATGAAAAAAAAGCAAAAAATCCATAAACATCAAATTTGGTGGGAAAACATTAAGTAAAAATTAAGGATATTAATCAAAATGCATTTTTTATGATCAACCAAATCTTCACTGACTTAATGATATAGTACATGATCATGAAAATTGCCCAGATTTGTAATATTCATATTGAATTGTCTCCCTCCCATCCACCCAGATTCATGTTTCCTGCAGAAGTATAACACCACTGCATTAGAAAGTACAAGAAATGAAAACAGTGAGTACAACTGATATCCATCCATTGACTTTTATTACAAATGTACTTGATCACTTGGCTTCAAAAAGTTTAAATCAATACCCTATTTCCTGTATGCTAGTACAAAGCAGACTGTTTTACAAATTAAATACCTAAAAATTTGACAAAAATATTAAAATTTGATGAAAAACAATATAAAAATCCTTAATCTCTCTTTTTTAAGAAAGGAGGCAATCTTCTCCAAACCTGTTACACAATATTAATGTTGACAATTTTTAGACTACGTAGCTGTTTATTTTGCTGTTAGCATACATAGTTCTTAGACTAATAGGTTTTATTGGTATATAATTCAGTTAGTTTCCTGAATGCCACCTGATTAAAATGTAATCAACTATCTTTAATTTAATCCTAATTTACACTTACTTTGCATAGTTTGCAAGGGATAAAGATTACACTATAACTAATAGGGTTGTTATAGTGCTATTCTAAAAGGCAACAATGTACTTGTTCCCAAATAAAAATAATTGTCTACTTTGGATAAGGGAAGGGTTAAAATTACTAGCAGCCTTCTGCATACCTGAAAAAACAAATCAAGATAGCAATCCATTTTTACTATAGCAACTCTATTCTTTAAAAGTATTTGTAAAATCTTAAAAAACAAAACAAAAAACCCCACAACATACTGCTAAATTTTATACTTTAGTTAAACTTCAGTCCCTTTCAGGGAAAACTAAAAAGTGACACTGTCAAGGATTTTTGTTGGTATGTTTTGGTTTAGAGACTCCATGGCTTTTGAAAAGCTAGAAAACAATATTCTTTTTCTCTTATTGTTTCTTTCTATTTGGCAAATATGCATCTATCCTCCAATCTGTATTTTATAGAGTAAAAGCCAACATGGCTTTTCTTATGAACTTCCTTTGTTGTGAAAAAGCATGAATAATTATTTCTGTACAGTTCTGGTTAGTTAACTTTAGCTCCCTCTGTGGCTGGATGACTGCTGCTTGTAACTTCAGCATGAAAAATATGAGGCACAAATCAACAGTGGCTTTTAAAATAAAAGATTAAACACCACCACCACCATAACCACCACCACCACCATAACCACTATCACCACCACAATCACCACCACCACAATTGGTATTTAAATCTGGTGGCTATTTTTCTCTGGGTTGAATTACTTGACAGTGTCTCATTTTAAAGAATATCAATATTGCAATGAATTTCAAGTTTTCTTTCATACTCAGGCAAATAAAATTTGACCAAGCTATTGGACCATTATAAGACAAAGCAGATCATTAAGGAAAATAAGGCAATACTTGTCAGGAATTGGTTTTGTTTTCTGTTGTTTTTTTCCTTTTGGCACATTTGATCATACTGTCTTCTTTGAGTAACACATATGGTCAAATATACCAATACCTTTATTGTTCTAGCATAAACAGGGTTACCATTATAAGAAAAACAAAAGAAACAACTTTCAGATGCAAAACACTGAGATACTGAACCTTAGTAAGGTACTGAGCACCTGTGGGGTGGGGGAAGGAACAAGCATAAACTGATGCAACAAGAGCATCTTTACAGTCATTTATCTTTTCCATGGTCACCATGTAAATCTTAGTATATTTGTACGTGGATTAAAAAAAAAAATCCACTGACTGCAAATCAGACACTGTGCACAAAAACTTGCTAAGATTGTGTTCAATCAACTCTTACAGTATAACTAGAATTGCACAACCCATATATTTCTATCTGGTCCAATTCCAAAGCAGAATCTGACATCTATAGTCAAGGTTTCCCTTTAGCTAATTCTGAGCCTAAAAAAAATCTTGTGAAAGAACTTTCTTCTCTATGGTGAGAAAGGTCACTTTGCCTAAATTTGACTTGGTTTTGTTGACTTGCACTACTTACTGCTGGCAATTATAAAACACTGATCTAGAAATATTCCAACCACCTGTGGTACAATGCTTAACTTTTTAAACCTATAGTAAACCAGAAACAAAAATCAAAGCAAATCACTTTTCTAACTAGAAACAGCACAGATAATGCAATCTTTTCCATATCACAGTTAAAGTACAGTGAACAAAACTGCTCAACAAACTTTGAAACAACAACGAAAAATCCCAGGTCATTAATTAATGTTTACATGCAGGTGAAAAGCATTCCAAGTGACTCACATTACGTACTGTCAAAGCTTAACTCTATTTGGAAATAAGAAAAAAGCATCTTGGGGAGAAAAAAAGCAATTTAATAATTTCCAGTGATTTTTAAGTAAAAGAAACTCCTAACTACTGTAAGGTCATATCATATTTAACATTGCATGAATACTAAAAGCAAATTATTTAAAAGAGAAATGCACAGTACAATGGAAATAGCTTGTTTATCCAACAAATACAGTAGATCTCAAAAACAAAGAAAAAACACAACCAGGGAACTTTTAAAATATAAAAATAAAACCAAATGAACCAGCAGAAAAGTTACTTTAGACAACTTTTTCACCTTCCTAGGCCAATGCTTTACAATCATTGAGAAGCACAGATACCTTCCTGTTCCTACAGGTGGTGTCTTCTATATACAGCAGTTAGATCTACATGGTTAGGTTTGTCAAGAAACAAATTATTTCATCCCCAGAACTTTGAGTCAGACAAGATTCTCCATTTACTTAAATGCTTTCTACAGAATTCTGAACAAAAATGTACTGTTTAAGGCATCTTTTTTATAACATTTTCTCTTCACTCAATGATGATAGTCATGCAGCAGTTTAATGATAAAAATATATTAATATTTTACTATACAGCAGCAAGAAGTTAGTTGTCAATTAAAAGCACACAAACATCTTTAAAGGAAAAACCTGTAAAAGTCTATAGTTACAAATAACTTCAGTTTGGAGGACAACAGCTGACAAATCAGTGCTCTCCTAAGTTCTGCATTTTCATACCCTACACCTTGAATATAAGAGTTACAAGAACAAACTTGATAGGAGGCTTGTACACTTGGGGTCACAAATACACTTAGAATATAATGTAGCCAGTAATAACTAGCACCACAGCTACATGGAAATCCTTTACATACACCAACTTGGCTTTCACTTTTATATGAAACTCAAAATCCATGGCTCAGTAGGATAACTCTATAATTGTGTTGCACTGGTTTCTAACAGGCCTACATAAATTAATAGCACTGGCATAAATCAAAGGATAGCTTCAGACTTCTTGCAAGTTTAGGAAACAGTGCTAGTGTCAGTGACCACACAAAGACTCACTACCTGTTGTCCAAATACAGGTTCACTGGAAATTGCTGCACATAAGGTAAGTACTTTAAGTCTTTCTACACATAATAAAAAAAATATATTATGAACAATACAAGTACATCTCATATACACAATAATGACAATACGCCTACTTAGTTGTAAACCAAACAGGAGCAGAAAAATATTATGGGAGGAGATATTCTTTTTTTCTTTTTTCTTTTTTTTTTTTTTACTATTTGAATAACTTTGGTTCAAACCGTAAAAATCACAACTTAGCAAATTTCATTTAAATGCCTTTTTTAATAATTTTCTTCATGTTCACAGAAGTTTCACTGACCATTTTATATGTTTAAGGTCCAGATGCAATGCATATTGTATAAAAGAGAGCACTTATTGTTTACCTTGCATGAATTAAACCTACGTACCTTTAACTCTACAAACTTCTGCATAACATTTAGACAAAGCTCAGACACAAAGCATGCCTAGCCCTCATATATATACACATCTCTAATCACAGGTATATAGGGTGTCAAATATACTATAATAACCTCCATGTAAGGTTTGAAATTTGGTAACAAAATGAGAAGAAAAAACTAAAAATATTATTTTACGTGTTCTAAAATATCTCTTTTTTTGTGCTAAAGTCAAATGTTAGCTCAACATGAAAAGGACTTTTTTTTAATATAATTCAGCAATATTATAATCTTGACCATTTTGCAAACACTTTTAATAATAATAGCTTAAACGTGTACAAAAGTTCTTGGTTAATTAGGGAAATAAACACTCAGTTCTTTATATTTTTTAATCAAGTAGGAAACACAGTTCATATATAATGTTATTACTTTTTGTTTTTTTTTTTTGTTTTGTTTTAGCAGCTGCTTACTGTTTTATATGGTGGATAAAGTGGACAACATCCAGCGATGGGTGGCAAGTCAAGAAGAGAAACTGTCAGTTGGTGGAGGTTCGGTGGGTGGTGGGTGCTCCCTTGGAGTTAACAGTTACATTTTTTTTAACATTTTTTTTTATTTTATTTTCTCTCTTTCTTTATAGTATAGTTTTTTTTCCTCTCTGTTTGTGTGTGTATGTGTGTTTATGTTTTTTACAGTTTGATCAATCTTCCTCCCCCTCCTCCTCCCCTTGCAGCAGCAGGGTTGCTGCTGCTGTATCCTCCTGCTGCTGCTGCTGCTGCTGGTGGAGCTGCTCGCAGGCAGCCCGCTTCTCCCTCTGCTTCTCCTGGATCTTCTTCATCTCCTCGGAGTACTTGCAGAAGGTATGGCCGAACTTGGCCCACACTTTATAGGGGACAGTGATGGAGTTGCGGTAGGTGGGCTTCACCTCGCTCACCCTCATGAACACCCCGTACTTGTTGGAGCCCACGTCGAAGAAGAAACGCTTGTTGTCCACAGTCAAGGAGGTGCCCTCGGGCAGCTCGGCCGGCTCCTCCTCCACGCCATAGTCGTCGATGAGCTTGGCCAGGGCGTCACGGAACTCGATGAGCCCCTGGGCCGGCAGGGCGATGGTCTGGCCCTGCGTGGAGCCCAGGCCGGGCCCCCGGTTGACCGTCTGGCGGATGCGGAGGAAGCGGCCCCGCTGGTTCTCCTTGAGATCCATGTAGTACTTGCGGTTCTCCCGCACCAGGAACTCGCTCTTGAGCGCCCGGCGCGGCTCATCCTGCGCCTGGGCCAGGTCCGGGGGCTGGCTGGGGCCCAGCTGCGCGTAGTGCTCGATGAAGTCGCCCAGGTAGTCACGGAACTCCACGGCCACCGACATTGAGAGCGTGAGGCGGCTCTTGTTGCCCCCAGCGCCCACCTCGGCGATCTTCAGGAAGCGGCCCTTGGCATTCTGCTTCACGTCCAGGTAGAAGCGCTTGTTCTGGATGTCCACCCGCTTGGAGGCCAGCTCCTGGGTCTCATGCTGCAGCCCCCCCGGGGCCCCGCCGCCGCCCCCGCCGCCGCCGCCCCCGCCGCCGCCCGAGCCAGAGCCCGGGTGCCCCAGGGAGCCGCCAGAGCCCAGCGCCGCTCCGCTTTGCTCGCTGCCACTGTCTCGGTCCGCCATGATGCTGCCGCTCAGCCGGCCGCCCGCCGCCGCCGCTCCGCCTGCCGCCGCCGCCGCTGCCTTCCCTTCCCCCGGCTCCGCCTGCCGCCGCCGCCGCTGCTGCTGCAACCCCCACAGCCAGCCAGCCGATCTCGCGAGATCTGAGGGAAAAGAGACGAGACAGACGAGACCCGGTAACAGGGCACTGACTCCCCGAGTACAGTAACAGGGCGCCCTACTGTACGGCGCCCGGCACGTGACCCCCCGCGCGCTCGCTAGCGCTCACTCCCCCCTTCTTATTCCCCCCCACCCCGCCCCCGGCCTGTGAGGCAGCGCCCACCCCCCCAGCACCCGGGTCGGGGGGGGGGGGGGGGGGGGGGAGGGGGGAGGGGGGGGCAGCGGGGACGCGCCCGCCCCCCCCCCGGGGCGCGCCCCCCCCCCCCCCAGGCCCCCGGGTGGGGGGGGGGGGAGGGGAGGGAGAGGGAGAGGAGGAGGGAGCTGGGACGCGTCGTCGCCGCCGCCGGGCTGGACCCCTCCGCCGCCACAGCCCGCAGGGGAAGGGGGGGAAGGGGGTGCTGCCACCTTCCGCAGAGAGGAGGAGGAGGGGGGGGGCAAGGCTTCAAATAGGTCAGCGCCAGTTCCGACGTCCGTCGGGGCCCAAGAGACCCGGGAGCGGCCTCCCCGGGGCCTGCGCAGCCACCTGGGGGGAGTGGGAGAGAGCCCGAGGCAAGGCCATTCCCCTGATTCCCCCATCCACCCAATCTAAAGTGGGGTGAGGGGACAGGCCCCGCTCCGGGTTCTCCTACCGCAGAGCCCTGGCCCCGGAGGCGGGAGACCCGCAAGAGGATGAGGAGCCGCCCGGCCTCCCGGAGATAGAGCAGAGGCCGCCAGCGGAGCAGCAGACACCTTGCCTGTCCCTCCCTCTGTCTCTCCCCCTCCCTCTCTCTCTCTCTCTCTCTCTCACCCTCTCTCCCTCCCTCCTCCCCCTCCCCGCGCACGGCAGCGGCTCTGGCCTCAGATGATCCCGCTCCCCCTCCCCCCAACCGCAGCCCCGCACCGCCCAGTGCACACGGGTGGGGGCACTCAGGGAAGAGAAGGAGAGGCTGGAGTCGAACTGCTGAGGGCGCTTACAGGTCCTCATCCCCTCTCCTTATTCCCCCCCCCAAATCCCACCGAACCATATTAAGTTGCAATCAGCCCCTTATAGAAGAGCACTGCACATCCACCCCCCCCCCCCATCAGCTCAGGGAAGGGGGGCACCAGGCTCATGGGTTGGCTCAGCTTAGGTTGCAGACCAGCTATGCAGCAAAACCAGGGTACCCAGCCATCACACCCAGGGAAGAATGGGTTTCCAGAATAAAGGAGAAAACCAAACCAGCTTTAGGAAATGCATTCTATAAAAATGTCATCATTTGAGGAGGAGGGGGAAACTGCATCTCCTTCCCAAAATTCATTAGGGCAGGTCTGAGTCCTTTCCTGTCCTAAGATCAGGACTCTCCAGATGTGGCAGGCATAGACTATCCCTCTCTCCTGTCTAAAACAAACAAACAAAAAGATCTCCATTTGTCTTAAGAGAGGGGACATGACATGTCAATGCCTGTGTAACATTGGGTCCTCGGATAATGATGGAAAAGGAAGATGTCCTAGAAGGGTAGTAGGAAAGAGAGGAGGACCCAAAAGTCCTTGGTTCACCCTCTGAGTCAACAACGAAGGACCCATTCCCTTACTCTCTCCGGTTGAAGACATTTCCCCCAGTCCTTTGGGAGGTTCTGAGAAAATTGGAGCTCCCTATCCACACTCTTCACTTACTGAGGGGCCTAATGAAAGGAACTCACAACCCAATCCTTTTCCTCCAGTGCTGAGTGCAAGAGGAGGCTGTTACTACTCCTGTCCCCAGCAGAAAGAACAGACCAAAACCTGAACAGGTTTCTCAGAGACCTGAAGGTTCCATTGCCCAGCCGATGACTGCCTCCTCAACTAAGCCTAGCCCTGATGTAAGAAGGGGCAATAGAAAAACTCTAAGTATGGGAAGGATCTACAATCAAAGGGGCAAGAATATCAATGAGATCATTTTTGGGTCCAAAACCATCTAATAGTCCCTTCTCTCTAAAGTAGGCCTCTTGTACCTTACTAATCAAGGGCCCTTGTACCTAAATAATCAAGAGACCAATTCTCTCCCCTTGACTGAAAGCAAATTACTTAAACCCAAGCACTCATTCCATTGATATAGGCTCTCTATCACAGAATAGTAGGATTCAGAAAACTACAACTATGTATGCCACTAGCCCAGGGCCAATCCAATCCAATAAACATTTATTATGTACCTACTATACAAAGCACTAAGCAATAGGTTCTGGGGTATGGCCTCATAGAAGGGAGAGAATTCCCAACTCTGTGTCAAACACAAATTGTTTTCTTCAGATGAGAATTTTTCAGGCATCCCAGTAGGGATACAACACAGAGTCCCTCTCCATTCTCTTCTGTCCTTTCCCATCCCTCCCTGCAGCCCAGGGGAAGGGGAAAACTAGGCTCTGCCTCCCCTACTACCTTTTATACAGAAAATCCACTTGCTTGCTCCCTTGGAGGGGTCCAGTCTCTTATATCAGCAATAACAAGGAAAACGACAAAAGCTATCTTAGCAATGATCAGGACCCTGGATAGACCCGAGTCCCTTCCCTCTAGATAAGGATTTGCCCCCTGTTCAATATGTCAGTCGTTTGGGATTAGTGTTCCTAGGCTAAGCTTTGGAAACTAGAGAAAGGAGTGTTGAGCAGTCAGGAAAATGGTGCCTTCATTTGGGTTCCTCCGCTTATTTGGGTTTTCCTCACACTTTCGGAGAAACCAGTTCCCTAGCAGTCTAGGACAGCGCAACAGGAACACTAAGGAACCAACGCCCCAGTGGACAATCTTCTCTAGGGAGGCCACCGGAAAAAGGAGTCGGAATCACGAATCCTTTTCCTATAGTTTCTTACCGCCATAGGTTTTGCTTTGAGAAACAGAAGTTTGTGTTTGGGATTCCTCAGGTTTCCCCAAAAAGCAACTGTAGCCCCTAAACGCTCAAAAAGGTCTTGGGTCCTCTAGCGGGACGGAAAATGCATAGCTCCCGTCAAAGCAGTTTTCAAAGTGAGGACAAGCTGAAGCCCATTTCCTCCGATCCCATCCGTGCAGGTTTCAGAGAAGCCCCAGGAAAGAGAGGCTAGGGAGACCAAGACTGGGAGGAAACAATCCACCCGATACAAGCATCACCACATTAATAACAATAACAACAACACAACAAGAAGAAACTGGAGGCAGTTTATACCATTTTTCCTTTCCAATGTTCCATACTTAGAATTACACGACAGCCAAAAGAGAGAAAAGAATAATATGTCATCATAAAACAGTTCAATTATAAAGATAAAGCAAATTTTTAACTGCTGAAGCAGGGGGGAAAAGAATTTCATGCAAATTCCCTAAGGACAAATAGTTCCAATGTTAAGGTGAGAAAACGAAGTTCTCTCAACACTAGAGAAGCCTACAAAGGCGCTCTGAAAAGAATGAATGATTTCAACTGGGTATAATATTTACAACGAAAAATTGTTCAAATTTGATTAGAATTTTGAACACTGGCTTACATTTAGCATTTAAATTCCAAATAAAAAGATTATTCACTTAAATAAGAGAAATCTATTCCTTTGTTAATCATCTGAGCTCTATTCATCAGGGCGCGGGAAAGATGCCTCATATCCAATTATTTATATTTATTTTTTAAAAGCAAGTGTCATGTGTAAAATTAAATATGTACAATTGAAACAAAATTGAAAATAAAACAATGGGGGAAACGATATTTAAAATTAAAAGACCTGAGAGAGTCAGTGTTAAAGAAAGGGACTTTATCAATCTATCCATGTGTCTGATTTGATAGATGAAGAAATATAAGTTATCCTCCCATATTGTTTAAGTGTTTGATTTTTCTTTAAGAGTTGCTCATATTATTGGAAGGGAGAAGCAAAAGCAAAAACCTGCTCAGTACATAGTATTAAGTTTACTGAGACTATTTTCTTGTGCAATTTTGACTGATTCTAGCTTATAAAACACCTTTACAAAAAATTGTTAGGCATGATTGCCCAGATAAGAAAAGCAAGCTCTTGAAGACATAAAAACCAAAAGAAACCAATTCAACTCAACAACAACAACAACAAAAAAAAAATGAGGCAGGAGAAGGAAAGGAAGATCATTTGATTTCCTAGGATCACAGACAGACGTTAGGGAATTTCAAAATTAACAAGTTCTACTTGAAATTTAAAAAATTAAAGTCAACATATACAGTAAAAACTTCAAAACACTAATAAAAACCCCACATACCTACCTTCCTCCTACCTCTTGCTTGTGAAGTTCCTTAACCAAAACAAGTTATCTTGATTAGGATATCGACATTTTATAGTGTGCATAAACAAGCAAAACAAGAACTACCAATTTTCACGAGGTATTTTAAAAGCAAAAGAAATAAAATCTCTGACTTAAAACAGTTATCTGAAAATCTGAAATCACAACTGAGATATATTAATAATGCTCAACATGGAAGACATTGCCATTTCTTTTAATAACCAGGAAATATGGGGAAACTTTTGATAAATTTGAATATTTCAAAAATTCAGAAACAGTATTTTAATTCCTTATGAAACCACCTTTAAAATGTTTGTCTTATTGCTCCAACCAATTCTTCAAAGTTCTACCTCTTCAAATCTCAGTCATTCCAAAGATTCATGATTAAATTTTTTATGTGAGCATTAAAAATTTGAAAAGAATTCATTTATGTAGTACTACCACATGTTACAAAATGCCATCAGAATCGTTTGAAGAAAAGTGAGCAATAAATACAATATTAACACACAGAAAATTTTGGTAACCAATTCATCAGAGCAGAAAGAGTACAGGATACAATTTAAAAAAAATATTCCGACTGCCTTAAACCCATCCATTCTTATTTTATGTTTCCGTAGTTATTTAAATTGTTTTCAAGCTACTCAAAGGAATTAAAATAAAAGTTCGAGTAACACTGAATACTTCGATTCCCGAAATCTCTCTTGATATTTATAAAAAGTCCAAATTTCGAGGGTCGTAATCAGGAACCCGAAGGAAAAAATTCTTTTAACCTCAACAAACCATGGCAAATCAAATTCTGCTTTCCCTAAATTACTGAAACCTTCCAAACAGGCAAAGAGCTGTCTCTGACCGGCTACCAGAAAAATCGGTCTCCTTTTCAAAAAGCCTTTCGTTGTGGTCAAAGGCCCGGGATTACCGAAGGAAAATAGGAACTGACTCACGAATCCAAGGATAGTGAAGTGACTTCCTCAAAAGGGGTAGACACAATGGCTTTTTAACCACCTGAGCTCACCGAGTTTTAAAGATTTAGCAACATCACAAAAAGTTCCTCTAGAGCCGTTCTGTAAACCCTCGCCCCGACCAGTTGGCATCAGGACCTAAGCCCAAGCAGTCTCTGATCTATGAGTAGAAAGCTGTCACCACCACCAAAAGACGGGGATACCAAAGCTGTCCGAAATCCCCACAAGCCTTTCTCTTTCAGAGATCTTGACCTTTTGGGGAGATGAGATGCACCCCCGGCACCCTGAGAGGAAGGCAATTCAAGCATCCTACATTACCCAACACTGACAAAGGCCAGAGGTGGAGAGAGGTAATGGGGAGCGTTACCCGGACTCCAAGCCCCCGGGTGCTAAACCCCCAAAGTAAATTGGTTTGTCGACCCTATCTTCAGGTCTGGCTTGACACAAGCTGTCAAAACCGGTTGTTTTTTTTTTTTTTAAAACAACGTTTCAAGGAAGTGTGCGCTGAGGTAGGATAAAAAAAAGAATCGAAATAAACGATAGTATTTTATTCCTAGCCTATATTTCCCTCCCCCCCCCCCATCTCCTTTAATCTCCTCGGTTTAGAGGGGGAGGGAATAAGGGATCTTCAGAATGGAGGGAAGGTGGGCAGAGGCACCACAACCAATGGAAAATTGGGAAGAAATTAGGGATAATACTGAGAATTTGTCATAAATCTGCATCGCTGGTGGTCTTGAGGGTCTGGGGGAGTTTGGGGAGATGAAGTACGTCTGTGCGTGCGTAAAGGGAAGTAGTGGTAGTAATGAGGGGTGTTGCACAGCCTCTCTCCCCGAGAGGGCGGGTGCAGAGATGTCTGCAGTGATTAAATAATAATCATGGAGAGAAGGAGGAGCAGGGGTGGGCGGTACCCGCTCCGGCGGGTGCACACGCACCGAGCGGCGGGGCTTGGGGTGCAGCTGGGCTGCTGCAGCAGCGGCGGCGGCGGCGGCGGCGACGACGGCGGGAGGGGCTCCAGGCCGGGCGGGGGGGGGGGGGGCAGAATAGAGAGGGGAAAGGGGACGCGCGGCGCGCGGCGGGCTTACCCGGGCGCTGTCCTGCAGCAGGTGAGGGGAGGGCGAGAGAGGGCGAGCGCGCGCACACACCTGTCCCGGGCGGCGCGAGCTGCGGCTCAGGCTGAGGCTGACGGGCTGGCGGGCGCCCGCTCTAGCAGCCGAGCTGAGGAGGAAGAGAAGGGGGGGAGGGGAGGGAGGAGATCAGTAGGAGGAAGGGGAGGGTAAAGGGAGGGGAAAAAGATGACTCGGCTCCGGCGCGGGGCAGGCCCCCGCTCAGACCCTGCCGCTCACTCGCGGCCCTCGCAGCCCCCCGGCTTCCCTCCTCCTTTCCCTCCGGGCTCCGCTCGCCGCCGCCGCAGACGGCAAGTCGTGGCAGCCAGACGTCGGCGCGTAACCCGGCGCTCTGTGCGTGACACCGGGAGACGTCAGCGCGCGCTCCCCACCTTCCACAGCTCGCGCCCTCCTCCCTTCCCTTTCTCCTGCCTTCCCTTCTTCACCCTTGCCCTCCCTCCTGTCTCCCACTCCTGCCTGCGAGCGCGCGCCCCCACCCCAATTACCGAGCCAACCGTCGGGAGGAGCTGAAGCGGGCGGGGACTCTGAGAGGGTGCGGGGTGGGAGGCAGGAGGGTGGGAAGTGAGAGCAGGACAGGGCCCGGGGCGACGGGGCTGAGGCGCGTCGCCGCCGCCGCCGCTAGGGGCTGGGAGCCGAGTCAGAGAAGTCCGGGAGCGGCCTCAGCATCCCACGGTCAATCTCAGGGATGAGGACCTGCCCTGTGGAATGGGAGAGGGAGGGGCGACTGAGACCGCCACTGGCCCAAATCCTTGGCCCCCCCCCCCCCCCCCCCCTGGCTCAGGGGCCCCCGGGCGCCCGCGCGGCGGGGCCCTGAGGCCCCGGGGGGGGGGGGGGGGGAGGGAATGCAGCATTTCACCCGGATGCGGTCTGAGTCTCAGCCTCCCTGCGCCCCAGGAGTTTAACCTCACCTTTAGTCTGCTGCGCAGGAGGAGGAATTAGCATAAAAAAGAGACTGGAGACTTAGCCAAATTTAAGCACCTGCTTGAAGGGTCTTTAACTGCATAGGAGAAAACTCCAGCGCGAGGCCTCTCTTCCTCACTGCCCCCCTCTTCCCACCCCCCCCCCCGCCTGCAGTCAAGGTAAAGCTGCAGCAGTTAGAGTGGCTAGTTGTAGAGCAAATTTACCTGTTAGAAGAGGGATAAGAAAATGATGAGAAAGTATGAATTAATAATGTTCATTGAGAGTCTGTGCAAGGATAATTACCAACTTTTAAAATAGTTATTGAAACGTTGTCGAGTTCGATGTTAGGTCTTTACTAGTTTTCTCCCGTATGTAGTTCAACATCTTTCTATGGTATTACATTATGTAAAAATAGAAGTGACAGCCATTTAAAAATATCAACTGCAAAAGGAATATTAAAGAATCTCTCTCCAACCTGTAGCAGTCATTATTTAAGTAACAGCTTAGTATACCTGTAAGTACTTTAAAGAAAAGTAGTTAATGTATGATTTAGGAAAACATCATTTGGTTACTGTCTCATTCTAGTTGCATTTGTATTTATACTGCAATTAAGTGGCAATATGCTGCAATGCATGATTCACATTGAGGGAATGTGAACTTTTTACGATATTGAGTATCTTTCCCCGACCAAGAAGCCCATCTAGTAAGCCCATGAGGTAAAATGGAGAAGAGGCGATATAATTGGTCTCATTTTACAAAAAAGGAAACCGAACTGCAGACAAACTTACCCAGTCACAGATTTGGTGGCAGAGTTAGGAAGAGTCTAGATTAGCTGTTAGTCTGTCCACCAAATCAGAATTTCTTTTCTCAGTTATTTCTCTCCTTTCCTGCTTCATAACTTGTGCCTTAGTTGCTGAGGTCAGACAGATTTAGGAGATGGGAATTCTGCCCTATTCCTTGCTGCTTCACAAATTGGAGAAATCTCAAGGATGCTGATGTGGAGCTAGAAAATTATGCCTAAATTTTTTTATCTCCATAATAAATTGCCTTGAAAGTAATCCAGCTATCTCACTAATAATGTTCAGTTGTCAAATATCTGTCCCTAATTTTGTGATGAGAACTTTTGAATCCATTTTAGAGTTCTTTAAACTGTTTCTTTAACCAAATTATCCTTAGCTGGCAATACGTCTTTAACCTACACTCTAATTGCAATTTAGTAAGTGTTTTGTACTGAATACTCAAAGATTATTCCAGAGATAAAACATTTAATTTCATACTTTCTTTAAATAGAGCAGATAAGGTGAATAATAAATGACATTTATATAGCCCCCTTCTCCTCCCCCCAAACCACGTTAATTATTATATTTAATCCTCAACTACTTTGTGAAGCAAGTACTAGTATTCATCCCCATTTTATAGATGAGGAAACGGAATGATGCTGAGAAATTCCAAGACTTAATTACAGTCACACAGCAAGCATCTGAGGTGGCATTTAAACTAAAGTCTTCCTTTCTCCAAGTCCAGCACTCTGTTCACGGAACCTAGCTCTCTTTAAGGAAGAGGAGGGATATTTTGATAATATAGGAAGTCATAGGGAAAAAATGCTGTAAAGTTTCAAGTAATGTCTTCTATAATTATGAAGAACAGCTTCTCTAAATTGTATTTTAAGTTAGCACAAGCATAACAGTTCATTTTCTCAGAAAACTGGGCTTTCAAAATGCCTCCTTTATGTTTTTTAAAAATTTACAAACTGTCAACAGTATAGTTCCCAACATTTGTTCAAACTGAATTTTGAAAATTGAGGCCTAGTTTTACTGCTTATACAGAAATGCCAAAAGTTCTCTTTTTTAATCCCTGGATGTTTTCTATAATCCTAAATTGATGAGCAAACCCACTAACCATTATCTCAAAACTAGTAGAAAAATATAATGAATAAGTAGATGTTATATGTCTTAGTACTATTTCACTTAAAACAGCTACAAACTTTTTGAGATGAGTTGTTGCTTAAACTTATTTATGGTATATATCAAATGTTATTTGGCATGAACCCATTTTCCACAAATTGTTTAAATTCAGTTATATGGGGGTTATAGAACAAAGGTGTCCTAGGTTGAGTTTAATAGTCAGGTGAGATTTGAACCAAATCTTCCCTGTTTCCAAGCCCAGCACTCACACATATATTTTTTATGTATTTACAGTTCTTCCCCTCACTACAAGAAATTCTATGGATTGTTTTTTATTTTCAACATAAGGTATCAAATCCTCACAGGGTACTTGGCACTTTAGCAGGTGCTAACTCCATGAATCCTAAATACAAAGGAGAACCAAGTAGAGAATATGGGGCAATGCTAAGAAGACCCTGGATCACATTTGTGTGTTCTTGGGTAAGTCCCTTCTCTTTCAGGGTCTCATTTCTCTCATATCTCAACAAGATGAGGGCTAAACTAGATAATGTCTACGACCCCTTCCAGCACTAAATCTAATTTCCTATTTCTGACTGGTGAATAAGAGGTTAAGTGGGATCTTATGATGACAATTTCCATCCTATATTAAATTTGGTTGATAGGTTTAAGCAAATAGATAGTACTCAAACAACAGCATTGAATCAAGATCTGGGAGTCTTTCTGGCACACACACACACATACACACAAAGTTAATATTCCATGCTCTCAAACCTCAGTACAGTGTTTCTCTTAAAGTTCCTATGTGTCTTAAATTGAAATAGTTTCTCAGACATTTGGTCTTATTCTAGTGCAGGCAATTGAAGACACAGGCCACAACCTTTTAGGATTCACAAATATGAATACTTGACGTTATATTTAGTGACTCTGTTATTTCATAATACTTCTCATGCTTTCAGTTCCAGTGTCCTTTGTGATGCCATAATAGACACCTTTTTTGATACACATTTCACTAATGGCACCCTTTATGACACTTCATCTGTGCAGTTACACATTTGAGATGTGTTATAGGCTGTTTACATCCTTTATGTATAGCTCTCCATTGCTCTTTGGGTAGTCAGTCCACAGGCATTTATTAAGTACCTACTATGTGCCAAAGATGGTACTAAGGATACAAAGACAAAAATAAATCAGCCAATGCCCACCAAGGATTTTCATTCTATTGGAGAAGATAACATATAGATTAATATATAAACTTATATAAAATAAATAAAAGGCAAATTTTGAGAAGAAGGAGAGGAAGGGAAGAAGCATTTATTCAGTGCCTGCTAAGTGTTTTACAAAAAAGGAGAAGGAAATGAGTGGTTCTAAGAGACAGGTGATATGAGACAGCAATTCTAGGCATGGGGGACATCCAGGGCAATTACGTGGGGCAGTGGCTGGATGTAGAAGAGAGTGTAATAAGGTTGGGACCAGATTGTAGAAGGATTTAAAAACTAAACCTAGAAGTTTATGTTTGAATTATAGAAGCAGTAGGGAGCCAGTGGAGTGTTGAATAGAGGAATGACCTGGTCAGACATGGATTTTAGCAAATCATTGTGGCAACTGTGTGGAGACTGGTTTAGAATGGGGAGAAATTTGTGGCAAGGAGACTAAATAGAGGCTATTGCAATTGTCCAGGCAAGGGGTGATGAGGGCCTGAAATGGAGTCATGGCTATAAAAGAAGAAAAGAGATTTTTAAAAAGATAAAAGATATTGTGGAGGTAGAGATGATAAGATTTAGTCTCTGATTAGATCTAAGGGGTGAAGAGGAGTTGACATAATGCTGAGGTTGTGATCCTGAGTGGTCTCAACAAATAAGGAAGTTTGGAAGGTTTGAGTTTTGGTAATCACCACTCCTTTTCTATCTCCTTTTCTGAATTCTCTAGCTCACGCTCTCTAATCATAGGTGTCCTTCAGGGTTCAGTCTTGGGCCCTCTTCTCTTTTCCCTCTATAGTACTTCACTTGATGATCTTATCAGCTTCCATGGTTTTGACGACCATTTCTATGATCTACCTATGAGTTTTAGATCTACCTATCCTGCCCCAAATCTCTACTGAACTCCAGCTTGCATCTCCAACTGCCTTTTAGACACATCAAACTGGATGTCTAAGAGACATCTTAAACTCGATATGTCCAAAATGGAATTAATCTTTCCCCCTAAATCCTACCCTACCCACCTTCCCTATTACTGTGGAGAGCAATACCTTCTTCCCAGTTCCTCATTCTCTCAACCTAGATGTCATCCTGGAACTCATTATCTCTCACTCTGTCCCCACCCCCACTTCATCCAATCTGTTGCTAACACCAATCAGTTTCACCTTTGCAATGTTTCTTCTCCAATATGCCCCCCTTCTTTCCTCTCATACTGCTACTACTCTAGAGTAGGCCTTCATCATGCCTGGACTGTTGTAATAGCCTCCTGGTGGGTCTGCCTCTTAAGCCTTTTCCAGTCCAATCCATCCTCCATTCAGCCACCAGTGATTTCCCTAATGCACAGATCTGACCACCCTATTCAGTAAACTTCAGTAGTTCCATATAAACTGAGCATCAAGGAAAAAATTCTCTGTTATTAAAACTCTTCCTTCTCCTATCTTTCTAGCCTTCTTACAACCTTTCCTACATGTACTCTTCAATCCAGTAGCATTGGCCTCCTGGCTGTTTTCATGAACAAGATACTCCATTTCTTTGCTCTGGGCATTTTCTCTTACTGTCACTTCTGCCTTAAATGCTCTCTCCCTCCTTCACTTTATTTACTGACAACTCTGGCTTCCTTTAAGTGCAGACTAAAATTCCATCTTTTACAGGAAGCCTTCCCTAACCCCTCTGAATTCTAGAACCTTCCATTTGTTGTTTCCTATTTATTTTGTATATAGCTTGCTTTGTGTATATTTGTTTCCATGGTGTCTTAGATTACTCCTTCAGAGCAGGGCATGTCTTTTGCCGCTTTTTTTTTTTTGTATCCCTAGCACTTGGCATGTAGTAGGCACTTAATAAATGTTTATTGATTGAGTTCTGTTTTGAACATGTTGAGTTTAAAATGCCTATGGTAATCTAGTTTGAAATATCTGACAGGTTGCTGGAGATGGGGAACTAGAGCTCAGGAGAGAGACTAGGATTGGACTTTTAGATTTAGGAGTCATCTCCATATAGAGAATTAAATTCACTGGAGCTAATCAAGTGACTAAGTGAGAATATAGATCAAAGATTTGATCTTTTTAAAGGATTTGACCTTTAGAAAAATTTTTGATGTCATAAGACCCTTGTAGCAGTCTGGTGAAGCCTAGGACCCCCTTCAAAGCCAAATATGTGTATATACACACACACATATATATATATATATGTGTGTGTGTGTATGTATGTATATGTATATGCACACATATACATATGTATTACTTTAAGGATATGTTAAATTTCAGTTTGAGGTTAGTGAAAATAAAGTTGTAATTTTTTTCCTCATCCAAGTTCATGGGCTCCCTGAAGCCTATATGTAGACTCCAAGGTTAAATACCCTAGCATATGGAGATGTCATAGATCAGAGCCTTGGAGCATATTGACAGAGGATATGTAGTGATGTTGAACCATCAAAGCAGACAGTAAGAAGAGTGGTCAGATGGGTAGCAGGAGAATCAGGAAAACAGTCATAGAGAATATTCAAGAACAGAGGATGGTTAACAGAGTCAAACGCTACAGTCATCCAGAAGGATGAAGATGGAGAATAAGCCAATTGATCCTCAGTTTCAGTTCTTTTGAAACTAGTATTCCACTGTTTTTAGCCATAGACTAGTAATAGGGGAATACTGGCATTAATAAGTTGGGTCTTGTTTCAGGGAGAAGCTTAGTGTCTCCCCAAAGCACTCCAGCCCATAGCCCTATTTTCCTGTTTAAGTCTGGCCTCAGTTCATCTTCCATTGCAGTGCTTGTTTAGGATATGAGATTTGTTGTTTATCCTTCATTTCCAAAGAGGACCAGTGATGTCATGGGTGATATTTTGACTTGTGGTGAATTGGATTTAAGTGAGGCAGAGTTGCACAAAGTTGTGAGCCTCACACTCTCTTCTAGAGTCATTGAAGTCCAGTGGCAAGACAAAAGTCGGAACAATGGCAATGACTCAGGAAACAGTGGATGACCATGGAGTTTTCAATGTCTGACCAAGCTTCAAATTATTCTTACCTACCCATATGACTGGGGGAAGTCTTCACATGCTTGGGGTAGACATCCTCCTAACTCACCAACAGGTCTGAGGCCTGTCTGTTTCCCTCAGTCTTGTTTAGCCAGTCTGACCACTGAGCAGGTTACAGCTTCTTGGAGCCACAGGTGAGAGTTGGGTGACAGGTGGACACCAAAGGTGGATGAGCAGCCCTAAATAGGACTTAACCCCCACACCAGAGGTGTCAGTCCTTGAATACCCCATACACATATGAGGATAAATATATATAATATATTATACATACACATACACACACTAATTGGTGTATTCTATGTGTTACCCATAAAATTTCATTTTAGGTTGGACAAAAGTAATTCCACATTCATTTAGTCTTTCTTATGTGGATAGTTGGAGTCAGATGGCTCAGTGGATAGAGTGCTAGGCCTGGAGTCATGAAAACTTGAGTTCAAATCTGGCCTCGGATACTCACTAGCTGTGTGACCCCGGGAAAGTCACTTAACCTCAGTTTGTCTTAATCCACTGGAGAAGGAAATGGCAAATCACTCCAGTTTCTTTTCCAAAAAAACTCCATACAGAGTCACGAAGAATCGGATATGACTGAACAACAACAAATATGGATAGTTGGAACTCTTTAATTATAATGTTCTGGGATTTGATACACTCAACATATCTTCTCCAAGCAGGAGCATTTGGATGACCTTATCATCTATAGGAAATCCCTCTTCAATTAGACCCTTAATTACCTCTTTATTACTAAACTCTGTGGCCTTTTTGTAGTTCTCATTCTATCTTTCTGCAGCAGTGGTACAATTGACAATCCTTTCATTTATACCCTCTGGACACTGCCAGGTGTTCATTGGTAGAAGAAAAACATTGTTCTTCCATTTCTAGGCCTTCTTGGTGTCTTCTGACTCTCTCATTCTCTGACCTCTAAACATGTATCCAATGTTTTACTGATACCTTAAGAAATACAAAACTCCTCTTTCTCTTGATGGAGCCATCATCCTCACATTACCAAGGCTCAATGCTTCAGACATCTGATTTTTCCTTTCCTAATACATCCAATCAATTGCCAAATCTTATTGATTCTACCATGGCAGTCTCTCACATCTGTCCCATCTGTCACATTACTTTAGTCCCATTACAACCGCCTGAGTTTAAGCCCTCTTGCTGGAACTATTATAACTGATCTTCCTGTCTCTACTCTCACCTCTGCCTGAGCAGTATATACTACTCTCTATATATCATTCCTTTAATTATATGTCATTCTTTTGTTCAAAAACCTTTAGTAACTTCCTACTGCCTACTGAATAAAATTTAAATCCTGTTATTCACAACCCTGCATCACCTGGCTTCACTTTCCAGAATTCTCATACTTTTCCTTTTTACATACACTGTATTTTAGTCATGTGGACTATTCTCCACTCTCTCTTTTCATCCTATCATCTCCCATTTCCAGACCTTTGCTCATGTGGTTCCTCATGCTTGCATGGATACCCATTACCTGTCTGTTGAAGTCCAGCCCTTCAAAACCAATTTAGAAGACTCATTCAACCTCTCCCCCACCCCATCATAAAATCTAGCTAGTGTCTCTCTTCACATTTTACAGTGTGCTTTAACACGATTGAGAGCAAGAAGCACAAAAGAGATTCAAGATTAAGTTATTTGTACATATATCATTTCCCTCTTAAATGGTAAACTCCTTGAAGTGAGGATCTATCTTTGTATTTCCTAGCACATAGAGTGCTTTGCACAACAGTATTTTTACAATTCTTTTCATTTATATTACCATTTAAGGCTTCAGACTCTTGGGACTGTGTAGACTGAAAAGCATTTATTGTACTGGGAACAATACACAAAGTTTTAAGTTGATAAGAAGATGGCACTAAGATGAGCAAAAGTAATAGATAAATCAAATATTACTTTTATCATACTTTTATATCTCCTATGTCCTATTTCCATCAAATATGGAAACAAGAATGAAAGCTGAAAGTGGCAGTGAGTGTACTTTTACTAAATGTTTTGTATCTTTTCCCATTTGTACCTCTTCCTTCTCTTCCCTCATGCTCACCAACAACCAACAAATCAGAAGTAACATGGAGGGGTTTAATGAGAAAGAAGGAAGCTGGGCCATTTCAAGAAATGGTTGAGTATTCTGTACATTTGTATTGGAAAGACATTGTGCCATGTCATGAGGGTCATTGACTAGAGCATGTTTTACAAAGATTGCAGAAATTCCCTAACTGCTTCTATTTAGGTTACAAAAATTCTTTACCATGTGTTAACATTTATTTGGCCACTTTGTTCAAGGTGAAGAAAGGTAAAGAAAAAAAGAAACCATAAACCAGACATCAGCATCTACTAATACTTACCCAGTTTTTGCAGCTTAGCATCTGTTAAAGGGAGTAGCATTCAATTTTAGTCAATAAAAGTAATGAAGCTAATATTCACTAAGAGAATTCAGATAAAAAGCAAGTTTAAAAATTGAGTGATAGAATAACCTCTTGTTGAATATATTGTTCTTCTTCTTGAATACTGGTTTTTTTTTTTGCCTTTTTTGTGGAGGGCAATTGGAGTTAAGTGACTTGCCCAAGGTCAAATGGCTAGCAAGTGTTAAGTGTCTGAGGCCAGATTTGAACTCAGGTCCTCCTGACTCCAGGGCCGATGCTCTATTCACTTTACCATCTAGCCGCCCCTTGAATATCTTTTAAAATAAAATAATTAAGAGATAGCTGCAATAATTAGTTATCACTTTGACTGTAATAATATTTACCTGATAATTATGTGTACCAAAGATATTTTTTTTCTTTTGAGTACCAATTCCCTTGGTGAATAGTTTACATATATCTCATAAAGTTTTTATATTTAGATGTTTTGATAACATAGGTATCCTGATCTTCCTGGTAGAAAGTAGATACTACCTGCTCTTGAAATGGCAACTTTGTGATATGTACAAGCTCTTTTTTATACCCTACTACTTGCCACTTAGCCATGTACTAACGATACAGATGAACTCTAGTAATGTTTTCATATGCACCTTATTTTTTCCTTTAAAAATTAATTAGGTTTTGTCAGTATGTCCTTTTCAAAATCTCATTAGACTCACAATCAGAAATTTGCTTCATATCATTAATTAGCCTTTTAAAATATAGAAATTATGTAATAGGAAGATTTAGAATCATAGCTCTTTATGCATTTACCAGATTTCTTCTTGCTTGATTGAGAAGACTCTCTGATTTTAGTTCATAATTACCTTAATGAAGAATGGTGGGCTGTCCTCCATCAAGGTAAATCCATCCACTCTTCAGTGGAAATGGAGAATTGCTCCTTACCATTCTCAGCCTAATAACTCTATAATTCTACATTTTTGTCCTCCTTTGGAATTTCTTTGTGTTCTTTCCTTCTCAGTTCAATTAAAAAAAAAAACTAACATCTCTGCTGCTAAGCCTTTATTAGCTATCATATCACACTAACAACTCAGACTAACAACTTTCTGTCCATTAGTATCCTATCTACCTTGTACGGCTAAGTGTCATTGCTTTTAAGGTTTTTCAGTCACTAAAAACACTGTTTGCTTCAAATTACTTTACTCTGGATAGTTTGCATTTTCATGGGTTAGGCCTAGTTTTAAGTGCTTAACACATCTAGTATAGACAAACTGGTAGTTTTGTCTCTTAAAAGATATTTCAGTTATTACTAAAGTAGAATACAATACACACAGAATTTGGAGAATGTAAGCTCACTGTGTAGCAAAATGTAAAAAGAAATGTAGTTTCATGGACAGATACCAAACCTTTTATAAATATAAATCAGGAGTCCTGATTTCCTAAACTAGTGACAGGATAGTGACAGATGATAATTATTAGGCATGTCAGTCACTGACAACTAATTTTAAAATTAATATATTACTCTTTGAACACAAAGAGAATTCAGTAGAGATTCCATTTAACATGGTAGTATGAAAGGGTAGAGAAGAACTTAGCTCTATCATAAATGCTGTGGCAATAATTTGAAAAAGGTATCAGATGAACAGGATAAAGAAACTTGCTTTATTTTTATTATTTTTTAAAGCAGTTGGGGTTAAGTAACTTGCCCAAGGTTACACGGCCAGTTTTTTTTGTGTGGGTGTTAAGTATCTGAGGCTGGAACTGATCCCAGGTCCTCCTGACTCTGGGGCTGGCACTCTTACTCACTGCTCCACCTAGCCGCCCCAAGAAACTTGCTTTATTAGTGATCAAGAAATCAAAATAGATTATTAAGCATCTTCAATCAATCTAGGACTTCTCAAAAAGACAGCCAAAATAAAAAAAAAGTTCTGGAATGGAGGTTCTGCTAGGAAAACTAGAAACAATCCAGGTGAATAGACCAGAAACCCCAAAGTGCCCCAATTGGAAAAAGCTTGGGGAAGGTAGAGGCTGGGAGGATGGGAATAGAAGATTTTGGCAATGCCCTGATCAAAGATAACTAACTTAAGTGCCCTGAACAGGTACACTGAAGCCCACTAATACTTTATCATTAGTATTTAATACTAGAAACTCATCTGGGGAAGTGAAAGACAGTGGCAGAATCCTAGGAAATCAAGGTCAGGACTAAATAGGATGTGACTACCTCATTCAACTGTCTGGGAAAACTGGTCAAGGAGATAATTTAACTATCAGACTCCCTTCTTGCCCCATCAAAACTAACACAGAATACCATATTTTAAGAAATCATAACTGAAAACTATATTTAGTGGAACTAGAGGACAATGTGAAACAAAAAAGAATCCAACCAGGCACCTAAAAGAAACCCCAAAATAAAAACTCCCAGAAACATAACAGCTAAAATCCAGAGTTTCCAAGTCACCAAAAAAAATTACTATTTACAGACAGAAAAATAATTTTACTACCAGTGAATCATAGTCAGGATTATACAAGACTTGTCAGCAACTAACATCAAGAAAGAAAGATCTTGGAATATAATTTTTCAAAAGGTAAAAGATAAAGGTTTCAACCAAAAAAACTTACACTGAGAAACTAAATATAAACTTATAGAGGAAAAAGATAGTCCTTTAATGAAATAATGAACTTTGAAGTGTTCTTGATAAAAGACCTTAGCCTACTAGAAAATTTGAAGTGAAAACAGGAGTCAAAAGAAATCTAGAAAGGGCAATTGACATGTATTAAATGATCAAGTACTCCTACTTTCAATGAGATTATATTCTTTTTTTTATTTTTAAAAAAGCAATCGGGGTTAAGTAACTTGCTCAAGGTTACATGGCCAGTTATTTCTGGGTGTGGTGCTAAGTATCTGAGCCCAGATTTGATCCCCAGGTCATCCCAACACTGGAGCTGGTGCTCTTACTTGCTGTGCTATCTGGCCGCCCCATGAGATTACATTCTAATGGAGAGACAAATATGTACAAAAATATGTATGGCATAAATAAAAAGTTAATGGATAAAGATACATACACACAAATGAATTATGTACAATGTAGCTTGAGAGGGAGGGCACTAGAAATTGTGGGGGATCAAAAAAATCTTCATGTAGAACATGATATCTGAGTTGCATCTTAAGGAGAGGTAATCTATGAGGACTAGATAAGGAGGTTATATTACAACTCATGATTGGGCTATGCCAATAATAAAAACCACAATACTACCAATATTAGTTTACTTCTTCAATGTCATACCAAGCTACTAATATTATAGGGCTAGGAAAAAAATGCATCTGGAGAAACAAAGGATTAAGAATCTCAAGGAAAAATAATGCAAAAGAAAGGGAAAGTCTGGCGGAAACTTGATATAGACCAAGATCTCACAGTATAAAACAAGATAAGCCCCAAATGAGTACATAACGTGGACATAAAAGGTGATATCATAAATTCAAGGAGTAGGCAAATTATTTTTTTAGAACTGTGACAGAAAATTGTGCTTTTCAGCACAGTTTTGAGTAAGTAAAATTTTAAAGTTTTTGCTTAAAATTAATACAACTAAAATTAGAAGGGAAATAGACAGGGGTGGCTAGGTGGCACAGTGAATAGAGCACCAGCCCTGGAGTCAGGAGGTCCTGAGTTCAAATATGACCTCAGACACTTAACACTTACTAGCTGTGTGACCTTGGGCAAGTCACTTAAACCCAATTATCCTGCCTTCCCCCTCCAAAAAGCAAAAAAGAAAAAAAAAGGAAGCAGATAACTAGGGGAAAAAAATCTTTGCAGCAAATGTGTTTGGTAATGGTCTCATTACCAAAGATATTTAGAAAACTGATTCAAATTTATAAGAATAAGAACCATTCCCCAATTGATAAATGACCAAAGGATATAAACAGGTAATTTTCAAATGAAGAAATCTAAGCTATCAATAAATAACCTTATGAAAAAACTCTCACTAATAAGAGAAATGTACATTAAAGCAACTCTGAGGTTCTCTACCTCATACCCCTAAGCTTGGCAAAGATGATGAAAATGGAAAATGACAAATTCTGGAGAGGCCATGGGAAAACAGGTACTTTAATGAACTGTTGGTAGAGCTATAAACTGGTCCAGTTATTCTGGAAAGCTATTTTGAACTATATCCAAAAAGTTACTGAAATATACATAACCCTTTTTTTTATCCAAAAGTCACTACCAGATCTGTATCTCAAAGAGATAAAAGAGGAAAAAGATCCATAAGTACAAAAACATGTATAGCAATTCTTTTTGTAGTGGCAAAGAAGAAAACTAAGGGAGTGCCTATCAATTAGGGAATTGTTGAACAAATTGTGGTATTTAAATGTAATGGAATACTATTGTGCTGTTAGAAAGGAGAGGATTTCAAAGAAAGTGATATTGAATGAAGCACACAAATAACAACAATGTAAAGAGAAACATCTTTGAAAGTCATCAGCCCCAGTTCTCTGGGGCTCATGATGAAATATGTTATCCACCTTCTGATAGAGGTTTTGGACTTGAGGCAAAGACTGAGATGTTTTTTGGACATGGTCAATGTGGGAATTTGTTTTTCTTAACTATACAGTACATATTTGTTACAAGGGGTTTATTTTTCTTTTTCAATGGGGTAGGGGAGTAGAAAAAGAAAACATTTTTGGGGATGTCATCAATTGGGGAATGACTGAATGTGGTATATGAATGTAATGGAATACTATTGTGTTATAAGAAATGATGAGCAGGTGAACTTCAGAAAAACCTGGAAAGACTTATATGAACTGATGCTGAGTGAGGGGAGCAGAACCAGGAGAATATTGTACATAGTAACTAACACTTTGTGCAATGACTAACTTTGATAGACTTGGCTCTTCTAAGCAATGCAAGGACCTAAGACAACTCCAAAAGGCTCATGCTATTCACACCCAGAGAAAGAATCAGAGTCTGAATGCAGATGGGAGCATATTATTTGTTCTCTTTTTTTGTTTTATTTCTTCTTTCTTGTGGTTCATTCCATTGGTTATAATTTTTCTTTACAACATAACTAACGTGAAAATATGTTTAATATGAATGTATATGTAGAGCCTATATCAGATTGCATACTGTCTTGGGGATGGGGGGAGGTGAGGAAAAGGGAGAAAATTTAAAATAAAAAAACTTGTGGAACTGAATGTTGTAAACTAAAAATAAATAAATAAATTTTAAAAAAATATATTTTTGTTACTGAACAAAAAGGAAATGTTTTTAAAAAGAATAAGAACAGCCAGTTTTCAAAAGAAGAAATGCAAGCATCAACCACATTAAAAACGATCCAAATCGTTAATAAGAAAAATGAAACTTTACACCCATCAGATTGGCAAAGATGACAACAAAGAAAAACAATAATTGTTGGAGCTGCTGTGGGGAAAACAGGTACAGTAATTCCACATTGGGGCTACAAAGTGGTTTAACCTTTCTGAAAAGCAATTTGAAACTGTCCTGCACATAACCTTTGACCCAACAGTATCACTTCTAGTAGTGGTGCTAATATTCATCTGGCATTAACCTTTGACCCAACAGTATCACTTCTAGTAGTGGTGCTAATATTCATCTAGCATTATGTGGGGGTAAAAGGTGAAAGGTTGATATGTAGTAGGTTAACTACTTCTTTAGGTTGTCTCTCAACCTCATATGGGAAGTATCCCTCTTTCCCACCTACTCCTGTCTAAGGTGGCTTTCTTCCTAGTTGACATTCTCAGCTCCATCACTAGGGTGGGGTTGTTTTATATTGGGTAAAAATGGAAAAGAGGAAAAATTTTGAGGTGCTACCTCTGGTTTATCCTACAAGCCCTACCAAGCTGCTATCTTTCATTTTGTTTGTGCATTGGTCTTGGGTCATGTGTTCTCCTTTTGGGAAGCAGTATTAATAAATTATTATTGCTGAAAGTTCCATCTCCCCTGACCTCCCCCCCCAAAAAAAAGAAAGAAAAGAAGAAAGGCAGCCTAGTGGGACCAGTGACCATTCTACAAAGCAGGCAACAGTGGAGCAGATCTATAGCTTGTGAGTCAAAAGCAAATGAATATAGTAACATAGTGCTTGATAAACCCAAGGACTCAGAACTACTAGGGGTAAGGATTCACTAGGTAACAAAAATTGCTAGAAAGTAGTCTGGCAGAAATTAGGTTTTGAACAGTATCTCACATAATGTACCACAATAAATTCCAAATCTAAACATGACAGAAAAAAAAGATATCACAAATAAATTAGAAGAAGATTGAAAGTGATGCCTTTCATACCCGTAAATAAAATAAGGATTTGTGACTAAACAAGGGGCAGGAGAAAAATAGACAATTTTAATTACACAAAGTTGAAAAACTTTTTCATAAAATCAATGCTGCTAAACTCAGAAAGGAAGTTACATGAGAAGAATCTTTGCAACTAGTTTCTCTTATAAAGGTTTGATATCCAAGATATATAGGGAACTAATTTAAATATATAAGAATAAGAAAATTTCCTCAGTAGTTTATGGTTAAAGGATAGAAACAGGCATTTCTCAAAAGAAGCAACACTTGCTATAAAAAGCCATATGAAAAACGTTCTAAATTATTAATAAGAGAAATGAAAATTAAAATAATTCTGATGTTCTACCTCTAATTGGTAAAGATGACAAAAAAGTGAAATTATAATTTGGGGGGGATATGGGAAGACAAGCACACTAATTTACTGTTGGTGGAACTGAGAGTTTGAGCATCCATTCTTTTTAAATTTTTATTTATTTTATAGAACACCAAAAACCATGTTCCATATACAAAGTGGAACAGAAAGAACTGGTAACTCACTATAATATCACATGTGCTGATCTAATTAGCTCCCAAGGGCTCAATTTTCTTAGTGCAGAGGATTCCTAGATCTATATATCCAGACCTAATCTGTCTCCTGACCTCCAGTCTCATATTACCAACTGTTTCTTGGACAACTGGAAAATCCCATAGATGGCTCACATGCAACAGGTCCAAAAATGGAACTATTTTTCTTTCCTTTCAATATCTCTCTTCCTAATATTCTTTTTATTATCAAGGGTACCCAGCATTTCCCAAGTTACCTATAAGTGAAGCCTAGGTGTAATCTGTGACTTCCCACTTGCATTCAGCCTGTATGTCAAATCCATTGCTATGTTTTGTCATTACCTTAATAACATCTCTCACATATGTTCCCTTCTTTCCACCAGCTGGTATAGGTACTTATCTCCTCACACTAGAACTATTGCAATAACTTTCTGGTTGGTAACTCTGCTTCAAGTCTCTTCCCCACTCCAATCCATCCTCCATCAGCTGCCAAAGTGATTTTTCTAAGCATAGGCCTGACCATGTTACCTCCCTTATTCAATCAACTCTAGTGACTCTATTACCTCCAGCATCAAGTTAAAAAAAAATTTCTCCATTTGGCTTTTAAAACTCTCCATAATCTGGTCCATTCCTACTTTTCTAGTCTTCTTGCACTTTACTCTTTTATATGTATTCCCTGATCCAGCAGCATTGGCCTACCTGCTGCTCCTTGCACTCAACACTCCATCTCTCTACTCCTTACGTTCCTTTTACATTGTTTATACCCTGTATGTGAAATTTTAAAAATATTCTGTCCTCCACTTTAATGGGAGAGAGGGTATGTATCTTTGTATTCTCAGCACTTAGCAATGTTTAATAAATGCTTTTTAATTAATTTATTGAACTGCCAATCTCTTATATAAAGCTTACTTTATAAAAGCATGAAGTCAACCTGTTAATTTTATAGCTATCTTGTTTGTCTATTTCCTTCTGAAATTCCTTCTGTTTCTTTTATACATTTAAAAATCTTTCAGTGACCTTTTTTGCTTTTTTTTTTGAGTGGGAAGGGGCAACATCATTACTAGCTACCCTCTCTTCACTTCCCTGACCAAAGAAAGCAATCTTTATAGCAAATAATCATAGTCAAAACAAATCCAGACACTTGCCACATTCAAACATGCATGTCTTATTTTGCACCTTGTGTCCGTCACTTCTCTGTTAGGAAGTGGGAGGTAGGTAGCATGCTTCATCAGTCTTTTGGAATGCTTGTTGGTAATTCTATTGATCAGAGTTCTTAAGGCTTACAGTGTTGTTTTTCTTCACAATACTACTGTTACTGTATAAACTATTCTCCTGGCTCTGCTCAGTTTATACAAATATCCCCATATTTTTCTGAAATCATTCTTTTGACACAATGTTCTATCACATTCATATACCATAATTTGTGCAGCCATTCCCCATTTGATGAGTACAGCCTTTATTTCAAGTTCTTTGCTACAACAACAATAAAAGATGCCACAATTATTTTTGTACAAATGGGTGCTGTAACTATTTATTTGATATCTTTGGGGTATGGACCTAGTAGCGGCATCACTGGGCAAGCCACTCTAGAAAGAAATTTGGAAGTATACCCAACAAGTCATTAAACTGCATTCTTTTTGACCCATTGATATCACTGCTAAGCATATACCTAAAGGAGATACAAAGAAGAAGAGCTCATATACAAAAATATTCATAACAAATAATATTGATAAAACAAAGAACTGGAAACTAAGGGGATGCCCATGAACTGGCGAACTACTGAGCAAATTATGGTAGATGGTATTGTGTCAAAAACTACAAAAGGAATGAATTCAAGGAGACCTGAGAAGACTCATATGAAATGATACAAAGTGAATAAAAACAGGGAAACAATTTACACAAAGACTACAACAACAACAACAAAGAAAAGTAACTTTGAAATGCTTAAGAACTCTGATTAATGTCATAATCAATTGACTTCTGAGAACTAAAGATGATGCATGTGTTTGACAGAGATGATGGACTAGAGGTACAAAATGGGACATACATTTTTGGATGTAGCCAATACATGGCACCTTTTCAAGTGACTATATTAACTTATTATGAGGGAGGGTTTAAAAACTTATTGGTCAGGGGCATAAGGAAAGGAAACTATTGGTGAAAATGAAAAAAGAGAAGAGATCAATGAAGCATTTAGATCACTACACAGGTAAAAACAGAAGGAGTATCAGAGGGAAACAAGGACAAGTCGTGCTGAATTTATTAGACTGGAAAAAAAGAAGCCCAAGTTGTATGGAAGGACTATGATGATATATTTTCCCCCTCTTCTTTCTTCTGGAAATGTTCATATAGGAAAATATATGGATCTACCTGCAGTTCTCTATCTTTATAGCCCTCGCTCACCCCAGCTTTTCTTTGAGCATTAGTTATGGCAACTACTTTAATTTCTGTCATCTTTTGATAAATTGTATCAATGAGTTGTTGAAATGCCTTCACCACTCAAAGCAAAATTCATTTGGGTAATCTCAGAGACAGCGTCCAGTTACTAAAATATTTAATTGAGAAAATGGAAATCATTCAGAGAATTCAACTAACTTTATCAGACCTACCCAATTCACAGAGGGTGAGATTCTGTTCCTAATACCTCAGCTCTTCACTTGTAAATTGAGGTGTTGAACTAAATGACCTCTCAAGTTCCTTCTTTGAGCTTTAGGGGAAAGTCATCAAGTTGATTTAGATATAAGTAAGAACATAATACTTTAATATTTCAGTGGATCTGGAATATCATTGATAAAGGTATTCTCTCAATAGAAGTCTTAAATCAATGTCTTCTCCTTCTACGTGATTCTTATGTAAATGTTCTCTTAAATCCTCCATGGAGTATCAACCCAACATATCATATAATCCTGGTCTTAACATTTTGTGGGGGGCCAGCTCAGCACTAGAATTGTCTATTGTCTTTCTCACTCTGTTTTTGGGGCCATCCTCTTTTCTGATCATGTCCTGGAAGGTTTCATATGATCGTTTTGTCTGCAAGTTATCAATGGTAATATGTTGCAACCTATTTGCACTCACCACACCTCTCCATGTTGCCCTCTGGATCATGTACAATTTTAATTTTTCAGTGATTGGGTGTTCCATGTGGGGAATAGGGACTAGACCTGTGATTTCATCAATATAGGGAATTCCCAAATAAGGAAACAAGTCAGTATCTTCCCTGAAAATTATAGTCTCAGAGAGTTTTCTAGCCCAGGCATTGAGAGGTTTTGTCTTGGCTATAGCCACATAGCCAATGTGCAGAGGAGGAAACCTTAAATCCAGGCCTTTCTGACTCTAGAGCTGACTGTCTATCCACTACCTTATGCTGCCCCTCCAAGAGAATAATGGTGTTTAAAAAAAAAAAAAGAAAAGATGAGTTAAGAACACAAACAAAGCTTCAGAACAATAATAAGTAATCATGGTGAATTTTAAGACAGCCTGTATTTATTTATAGTGTGGAAGAGGAAGACTTAACTGACTTTTCAGCTTATGTTTCCCTTACTCTTTGTACAAACAGCCCACTGCCTTACCTGGCATTATTGTGTTATGAGACATTAGTCAGTCTTCTAGTAGCACAATGGGATAAAGCCACATATGTGAGGATAGTAGCTTTCATTAAGGACACAAAGACTAACAGAGAAAGAAAGACACTACATTGAGCTACATCAGAATCCAGAAGTTTGTTTTGAAGCTAAGTACCAAGTCCTAGCATATATTCTTTATTCCATAAAGTTTAAGGTAGCTTTATTCCATAGAAGGAAATAAAGATCACATTGAAACACCCTATCATAAATTGTTACTGACCACCATTAGAGAACCAGCACAACAACACAATGAGCCCAGCTCTTCAGTGATTTGAATAAAGATTCTTGGCATCTTTAGAATCTTAGGCAAGTGCTATTTTACACATGGGTGTTATGGGAATGGAAATTTAAGATCTTCCCTGCCCCTAGGCCCTTTGATAGGCTTAAGTGCACCTGGACCCCATGGAATGCTTTTTAATTGGGCAGTGGGTCAAGAAGGTTGTTACATTCTCTGAGCCAGGAGAAGGCTATATAAACCCTGATGTGAGGCTTTGTTTTAGGGCTCACTTTGAGAAGTGTTATGTGATTTGACCAGACGAGACTCTGGGCAGCCATTAGGCACCGCTTCCCCCCTACCCCCCAGCCTTTGAAAACCCAGGTGTTGATGCTTCCCTCTCTGGTACCTGTGACTAGGTATGGGTGTAATGGTCAGACAGTTGGAGGCCTGTCTGCTTGAAATGTTTCTCTGTCTTCCTGTAACTTCTGTCTGTATACTCTGAAGTTTGGGGTGCTGACTTTTCCCCCTGAACTAGGTAAATGATATGTTTGATTGATTAAAGCAAGATTGTTAAAAATTTTGAGTTAAAACTCCATTTTGAGTTGCTTTCCTTTAGAAAAGCATATCTAAGAGCCTGTGTTGGCAGCCACCTTGGGTATGTTGGGGTGCTTGCTGTTACAATGGGGAAATGGAGTCTTTAAGGTTAATGCACATAGCACCTTTCTTAAAGAGTTGTTGTGACAATTAAATGAGAATATACGTAAGGTGCTTTATAAATCTTAAAGTGCTGCTATCTGTCAGTTTGTAATCTCTACAAAACTGTTTTAAATAACTGGCTCCTTCAATCTGTTATTCTGGAACCTTTCCATTGATGCATTTAGGAAGGACATGTTTCTGCATTTCCCTGCATTGTAGTTTCATGAAAGAGGTCTTTTGCACACTCTTGCTGTACACAAATAAAACAAAGTTATCCCAATTTATTTAATCCCAACATATTTAAACACCACATACTCCTCAGATCTCTGTTATCTACGCAATTGACCAACCCATATTAATAAGTGAAGAAGCTTAAACAGATGGTGTTGATGCACTGTGCCCTGATATTTGTTTGTTTGAAAAGCCATCCTGTATAAATAGTCACAATAATAACAAAAAATGCATGTAACAGTAAGAAACAATAAGAAAAAAAATTTAAAGTAATTAATAGGGTTTTCTTGAGAATGATTTTGAAAGAACTTTTATCTTAGAAAAACAAGACCAGTGTTTTTTGTCTTTAAATATAAGGTCTAAGAAAAGAGACTTTATTCAACATTATACTCTTAAGTATAGTAGGGACCATAAATGGGAAATTTGGATATTAATTGATGTGTCCTACTCTCCTTTTGCTACCACATTGATGGCAAAACTGAAAGAAAGCTGACAGTATCTTCCCTCCAAGCTCTGTATTCTAGCTTTGAAAATTGCTATTCACTTAACCCAGGTGAGAAAATTTATGCAAGATGGATTATTGCTTTTTACTTCTTTTATTAGTCATGACTTCCATGGAGGTAGATGAAGTGGTTTAAAAAAAAAAGGTTGCTCTATTTAAAAAAATCTTTATTCATAAGTCTGTCTCTATACAAATTCAAGTTTCTTCTAGCTTGAGTGATTTTGCCCAATTTCTTTTTTTCAGGCAAAGTGCTAATCTCTTTCAGAGTGTCAAACCTGACTTTTTTCCATTTTGAAGTGTTTTCACATACAGGTGAAATAAAATTTCTGAGAAGCTCTTTCTGATGCCTTCTCCCATGTTCCCTTGCTACATGATGAGAAATTCTCTTTTAAAAAAAATTCTAGTTTACAAGATGGACTAAAGTTGGAAATTTAGCCTTAATTTTAACTTGGTTTATAGACATAAGGATTCATATCTTACTAAACACATAGACTCACTAAAAACAGGGCCTTCTGAAGGTGACTAAGAAGGAAGTTGCCCTTAAGTGACAGCCTGGGCACTTGCAATCATTTGCTTTCTTACCCCCACAGGGCACTAGGTTGCTCAGTGGATAGAACACCAGGCCTAGAGTTAGGAGTACTCATCTTCCAGAGTTCCATTTTGACCTTAGACACTTCCTAGCTGTGTGACCCTGGGCAAGCCACTTAATTCTATTTGCTTTGGTTCCTCATCTGTAAAATGAGTTGGAGAAGGAAATGGCAAACCATTTCACTACCTTTGCCAAGAAAACTCCAAATGGGGTGCCGAAGAGTTGGACACAACTGAACAACCCCTCAAGGTACCTTTTTGGTCCTATTTTGGCTCTACATGCCAAATTTTTCCCTTTGTTTTTCTCAGTATTTTATACTAGCATTTAAATTTGGAATAGACTCTAGAATTCATTTAATACAACTTATGAAAAGAAGGCTGCCTCTGTACAAGATGGGTTTTCAAACAAACACATCATATGGCTTAGGAACAGAACCTCACAGGTGAAAGGACTTGGCCCAGGGCCTAGTTTGTGGCAGTTCAGACTACAACCCAAGTCTCTTTAGACTGCTAGTCCCAGACTTGTTCCATTACAACTTGCCTACTGAAAATGTCTTCAGACAAGGTCATAGGCAGTGTAAGAACATTACTAGAAAACTATATTCCTTTCACACACCGCCATATTTGTTTTCACTCATTAAAAATTAACTAACAATTTTTACTTAATGCAGAATTCAACACCATGCAGAGTCAATTAAAAGACATACTAACTAGGGTTTTATGTTCTGAATGAAGAGGTCATGAATATGTAGACAACAGAAGAGAATTATATCAATAACTAAGTAGCATACAAATATTTTGAGTTAAAATATTTACATGGTCTTCAAGGGAAAAAAACTATCAGGAACAAAGATTTACATTAGCTATAATTGTGCTGCAGAAAAGAAAGCCTAATTCTGGAGTCAAAGGACCTAGAATTAAATCCTATCTTCAATTCTTTCTCTGGGCCTCAGTTTTTCTAAAATGAAGGCATTGGACTAAATTAGAAGTTCCCAAACTTATTTGGCCTACCACCCCCTTAAAAAAATTGCTTAGTGCCCTCCTGGAAATCTACTTTCTTTAACCCTTTAAACGGTTTTTTGAAAATTTGCATCATTTAAAAACATTTTTAATAGTACATCTTAAATTTAATAATTAATTGTAAATTTATGGGGTTTTCTGCATTGACATTTTGATGATGCAATATTGTGTCATATAACCATATAGTATTGTATTGTAAACAAGTTATTACACATACATATTCCTGCCAATACAAACTGGACTTCCAACAATATAGGACAGGCTCACCTGCCAACACTTGCTTGTTCAGACCTGCTGGCGGACTTGACATTGATTGGTCATCACTTATGCTTCGTGTGTTTATTTGGAAAATAATGTAATCACTACGACTTTAATTCTGTTACACAACACATGAAACATATGAATGGTTTTTCAAAAATTTCTCAATTGTATCCAAGGCTACTTCTGCCCCCTTACCGGCCCCCCCATTGTTCTGGAGCCCCCCAGGGGTAGCATTGCCCACTTTAGGAACTTCTGGACTAAAAGATGAGCTAAGATTTCTTCCAGCACTAAATATAGGATTTTGTGACCCAAAGTATAGAGGGAGCAATATGGTGGAAGAAGAACAAAGGAATTGCCAGAGTTAATTTGGATCTGCTGTGGGAGAAGTTTTGTCTTCTCAGTATCCTCTTCTTTTCTTCACCCTCCAACTTTTCTTCCCTAGAAATGGAACTAAATTCCTGGAATGTTTTGCATGGGAGCATTTCATTTATCTGGGGTCCTGAGAAATACATTGTTTCAAGTAAGTTTCCCAGACACCAGAAAGTTATTAGCAATTAAATTCTGGTGGAGCCATGATTTTAACCCATGCAAACAGTTCCTCCATTGATACAGATGGCAACCTTCTTTTCCTGTGATTTTCTTGTGTGTGTTTTCCATAATTCCTCCACAGATATCCCAGATACTATTCTAAAGGTCTTTTAGTATCTCCATGATACTAGGGGACTACTTGAGCTGCTCATCTGTTGGATCTAGTTTCCTCAAATTCAGTTGTTCAGTCATGTCTCATGATCCCTATGGGGTTTTCTTGACAAAAGTATTGGAGTCATTTGCCATTTCCTTCTCCAGTGAATTAAGCAAACAGAGGTTAAGTGACTTGCCCAGAGTTACACAGCTGGTAAGTGTCTGAGACCAGATTTGGAATGGGTTTTTTTTTTATTCTGTGCTGGGCCATCTATTCACTGAACCATCTAGTTTCCCCAGGTGACTTCAGGAAGGTATGTTAATTATTTTACTTTTTTCTAATGATGACTCAGGGTTATGATTGTGACTGTTAAGTTCTTATATAATGCTATAATAGTAATGTCTTAGGGAATATTGAGTCTCTTTGCTTAATCTAGTGCTTAGCACAGTACCTGGCATGTAGTAGGAACTTAATAAATGTATACTGACTGACTTTGCCCATATCCTAAGTTACTCTTGTTAGATATACTTTGAGTCCTTGTGCCTCAACACATATGGCACAAGGACCCAATTTAACTTTCAAGGAATTTTTCTATTTCACAGGATTCATAGCTGTAATCAGATCACTGAGAAGACTTTCCATTGAATACAGTCTAGAACAGCAGTCTCCAAACTTTATGTACACCATCCCTCATTGCATATACACTTATAAACTATAGACATGCTACTGTACTATGGTGTACATTATAAAAGACATATAAAACCTCAGAAATTAATGTGAGAAAGATAAAATAAATATTTAAAATTTAAAGGTTTTCTTTAAAATATAAAAATCTTTTGGTCTCAGTAAAAAAGGGCAATCTATTTTAAATGAGAGTAATGTGACTGAATAAGCCCCGTTACTTTTTTTGAATTTTAACATTTTATTTCTTTTCCAATTACATGTAAAAACAATTATTAACTTTCATTTTTTTTATTTTTACAATTTTGAATTTCAAATTTTCTCCCATCCTCCTTCTCCTCTCCCATAATTGAGAAGACGAACAATTTGATAAAGGTTATACATGTGCAGTTGTACAAAACACATTTCCATATTAGTCATGTTGTGAAAGAAAACACAGACAAGAAACCCCAAGAAAAATAAAGTAAAATAGTAGTATACTTTGATTTGTATTCAGATTTTATCAGTTCTTCCTCTGGAGGTGGATAACATTTTTCTTCATAAGTCCTTCAGAATTGTCTTGGATCTTTGTATTTCTGGAAATAGCCAAGTCGTTCACTGTTGATCATTGTACAATATTGCTGTTACTGTGTACAATGTTCTCCTGGCTCTGCTCACTTCACTTTGTATCATTTCATGTAAGTCTCTCCGGGTTTTTCTGAAAGCATCCTGCTCATTATTTCTTGTAGCAAAATAGTATTCCATCATAACCATATACCACCACTTGTTCAGTCATTCTTCGATTGATGGTCCTGTTACTTTTTAAAACCTTGGTTTAACATTGCTACAGAGATTCTTCTCAGAAGTTTGGTTTATTTTGATATTGGTTTTAATGACAGTCATAAATAGATGAAGCAGATGTCCACAAAGCTCCATAAATCCAAACAGTTATGCATCATTGACTACACTTAATAACTCATGATCCTCATTTTTCAATCTCATCCCTCAATTACACACACCTTTTTTGTTGTTGTTGAAATTCTTCTATTCAATTGCTCATTCATTCTGTCACAGTTCTTACAAATTAACTGGAAGGTATTGAATTTTTGTTTTTAAACAAATGGGTTAAAAAACCAAAGAAACTCTTTGGAAGATCCTTAAAAAGGTAAAAAAAAAATACAAAATTTTGAAGTGTACAGATATGAGAGTTTTTATAGGTGACACCTATATTTTGTGGGAGTGTGAGGGAATGACAATAAAAGTTTAATTTTTAAATGTCTTGCTAGCCATCATAGCATGATATTTGCATTAGCTAATATCTCCAATGCCCTATATACTTGTCATAAAGTTTATCATTAAGGATAGCAGACTAAATCCACACTTAAAATTGTTTTTTTTAATTAACTTGATTAACTTCTAGTTTACATCATTCATTTCTGCAAGATTTTGAGTTACAAATTTTATCCCCGCTTTTCCCCTTACCCATCACCCCAAAATAGCAATCCCACTGGATATCCCTTCTTCCAGTCTGCTCTCTCCCATATCTTGTCCCATACCCCTTCTGACTTTCCAGTAGGGCATGGTCAATCTCTATGCCCCAGTGCCTGTATATCTCATTTCCCAGTTACATGTAAAATAATATTAATAATAGTATACATATATATTTTTTTAAAAAATTTAAGCAATTGGGGTTAAGTAACTTGCTCAAGGTTACATGGCCAGGTGTTTCTGGGTGGGTGCTAAGTGTCTGAGCCTGGATTTGATCCCAGGTCATCCCGACTCTGGGGCCAGTGCTCTTACTTGCTGTGCTACCTGGCTGCCCCTACATATATATTTTTAAATATTTGATTTTAAAACTTTGAATTCCAGATTCAATCCCTTCCTCCCTTGTCTCTCACCCTTACTGGGATAATAAGCAATTCAATATAGTTTGTACATGCGTAGCTATGCAAAACATTTCCATAATGGATATATTATAAAAGACTGACTATATTTACCTCCCTCCTATCCCACCTCCCACTTGTTCTATTCTCTACTTTGATCCTGTACCTTTTCAAAAGTGGGTGCTTCCAACTTCCCTCCCCCCCCAGCCTGGCCTCCCTTCCATCAACCCCCCTCTCATCCCCTTTCCCCCTACTCTCCTGTAGGGTGAGATACCCTATTTAGTGTGTATGTCATTCCCTCCCTAAGCCAAATTCAATGAGAATAAGGTTGACCCATTCCTTTTTGCCTTCCTGTTCTTCCCTTCCATTGTAACCATTTTCCCTCTCCTCTTCTATATGAGATAGTTTATCCCATTATGTCTCTCTCCATCTCCTCTCATTATATTCCTCTCTCACCTCTTAATTTTACCTTTTAAGTATCATCCTTTCCTATTAAATTGGTCCTGTGCCCTCTATCTATGTATACCTGTACACGTATAAACACACATTCACATATGTATTCATATACCCATATACCCTCCTATACACACACACACATACATTTCTATTCCCTTCAACTATTCTCATAGTGAGAAAAGTTTCACAAGTTACAATTATTGTTTTTCCATGTAGGGATATAAATAGTTCAACTTTGATAAGTTCCTTATGATTTCTTTTCCCTGTTTATACTTCTCTTGCTTCTCGTATCTGAATGTCAAATTTTCTATTCAACTCTGGTTTTTTCATCAAGAATGCTTGAAAGTCCTCTATTCCACTGAATGACCATATTTTCCCCTGGAACATGATACTCAGTTTTGCTGGGCAGGTGATTCTTGCTTTTAATACCAGCTCCTTTGACCTCTGGAATATCATGTTCCAAGCCCTTCAATCCCTTAATGTAGAAGCTGCCAGATCCTGTGTTATCCTGATTGTGTTGCCACAGTATTGAAATTGTTTCTTTCTGACTGCTTGTAATATTTTCTCCTTGATCTGGGAATTCCGGAACCTGGCTATAATATTCCTAGGAGTTTTCTTTTGGGGATCTTTTTGGTGATACATGGATTCTTTCAACCTCTATTTTGCCCTCTGGTTCTAAAACATCAAGGCAATTTTCCTTGAGAATTTCTTGAAGGATGATTTCTAGGTTCTTTTTTTGATCATGGCTTTCAGGTAGTCCAATAATTTTTAAATTATCTCTCCTGGATCTATTTTCCAGGTCAGTGGTTTTCCCAGTGAGATATTTCACATTGCCTTCTATTTTTTCATTTGTTTGGATCTGTTTAATAATATCTTGATTTCTCATAAAGTCACTAGCTTCCATTTGCTCCAATCTAATTCTGAAGGAATGATTCTCTTCAGTGAGCTTTTGAGATTCTTTTTCCATCTGGCAAATTTGGCTTTTTAAGGCATTCTTTTCCTCATTACCATTTTGAGCCTCTTTTACCATTTGAGTTAGTCTATTTTTTTTAAGGTGTTATTTTCTTCCGTCAGGTTGTTGACTCTCATTTCATAATTTTCTTGCATCATTCTCATTTCTCTTCCCAATTTTTCCTCTACTTCTCTTATTTGGTTTTCAAAATCCTTCTTAAGGTCCTCTATGGCCTGTAACCAGCTCGTATTTTTCTTGGAAGCTTTTGGTGCAGGCGTTCTGACTTCACTGTCTTCTTCCCGTTCCATGCTTTGATCCTTTTTGTCCCCAAAATAGGAGTGTAAAGTTGGATTGCTCTGCTTGCTTTGCTTCCCTCATTTGCTCATGTTGCCACTCAATTACTTCACTTTTGGGCTTTTTGCCACAGTAGGACTCTGCTACTAGACAGGGGAGCTTCGTATCAAACACTGGGGTTTTCTCAGCTGCCAGAGGTATTAGTTGGGTGCCCTTGCTGAAGCCTCCACACTCTCTGGAAAGCTGGTCACACACTCCAGGACCTCCACCCTAGACCGCAATCCAGATCCAAGCAGGTTAAAGCAAGAGCCATTACCCTTCAGTCTGATTGCTTGGTCCCCCTACAATCTGTAGGCCAGGAGCTGAAGCTGCCATGTGGTGGCAGCTGCATGGCCTCAGTGGCTTTTCCCTCCAGGGGATAAAGGCCAGACCACACTCCTGAACTCCTGGATCCCAAAGTCCACACTGTACTAACCTCTCACTTTTCCTTAGCCTCTATGTGTTGATAATTCTGGAAACGGCCACAGCTGCTGGTGATCTGAAATCCCTCCAGCTGGCAGCTGTGGCCACCCTGAGGCCAAGACCTCAGGCTCATGAGGGGCTGGGATCAGCTCCCAGAGCACTGTGCTGGCTGCTTCCTGCTGGCCTGCTGGGCTGTCCTCAGTGGGAGGTTAGGTTTTCTGTGTCATTTTGTGGGTTCTGTAGCTCCAAAGTTTGTTCAGAGTCACCTTTTACATAAATTGGAGGAGGTGGAAGTCAGAGTCCCAGGGAAGTCCTGTTTCTACTCTGCCATCTTGACTCTACCCCCACATTTAAAATTCTTGATAATTTTTAGGTTTTCTTCACTGACTTGTCAGGTCTGAGTAAATAATCATGGATTTTACCAAGAAAAAACTGCTAGTATTAGAGGCAAAAGTGTCACCATTACCCTTTTCTTGTTTACATTATCAATATTATCTTCACTCTGATGTTTCTTTGTAGGAATCTTTTATGTCACTTGTCCATGTAATTGTGGTTAGTTTGGTAAAATCTGACTATGTCCTTAACCTGGAACATGTTAACTACAATCTATGTATCAATGTTGAAAGTGAACAAACAAGTGAAGGCATTTCAGTTATCCCCTCAACATTGTGGAACTCCCATTCTTTCCTCACCCTATGTACCTCATTTACTTTAATATATGTAACCCTTACTGCATGCCAGGCACCGTATTAAGTACTTTTCAGATATTGTCATCTGATCCTCACAAGAACTCTGAAAGGTATGTGCTATTTTTATCACTATTTTCCAGATAAGGAAACTGAGGCAAACAGAGGTTGTGACTTGCCCTAAGTCACAAAGCTTTTAAGTGTCTGGGACTGATCTGAAGTCAGGTCTTTCTGGTTCTAGGCCCAGTGTTATATCTTCTGAGCCACCTAGGCACCTTAGGTGATATCCAATAGTCTGTCCAAATGAAGGTGGCAATGTCAACTCACATATTAAATATTGGTAAGTTTTAATTTCTCTTATTTTTCAGAGAAATATCTATAGAAGCTCTAATCTTTTCTTCCTTTACCCCAGTGGATTGTCTTTTATGGTGCACATACCCACTCTGGAGAGCACTAGTCTACAAGGCCGTCATCAACTCCCCAAATGTAATACTTTAAAATGAAGCAAACTCCTTCAATAACTTACAGTGATTGAGTTGAAATGAACCAGTTGAATATGTCCAATGCCATAATCTCAACCCTGTGAGTCTTCTTTGTGGCCTCTCTCACAAATTTAGTGGACTTCCCAATGATGCCAGGTACAGCCTGTACCTTCTTGTTGCTTTCTGTTTCAGCCAAATCTTATGATTTTCACCTTATTACCTACACTAGACACAGAAAGTCATGGGAAACAGGAGCAGCTCATCATGAAGAGCTTTGTACATTCTACCTCAAGTACTTAAAGGCACAGTCTTCAGTCTATTCCCTGGGGAATATAAGAGCAGACTCACCTTCCTTTGGATTGGAATTCTTTTCATATTTCCAGGCCTACCAGAAAAATGCTGGGACTTTGTCCAGAGAACTATATGATAACTCTACAGACAAGATCAGGGCACCTCTGTTCACTCCCATGGAGCAACATAGTCTAACAGACAATACTTTCCCTAGGATAAACCCAAGACAGGGAAATGCAGACATAAAGAGAAAGCCAAAATCCCCACAGCCATGAAGAGGACCAGCTTTGTCACCTTCATACTCTCTCAGGTCCACAGCCATGCCATGATGCCTAGCTCAGAAAAAGTTACTGGTCTAGATGCCTATTTCTGCTCTCCTGTTTTTTTATATACTACCTACAGGCTGTCTCAGGTTGGAAGAGAAGCTGATATTCTCATTAGGCCAATTGGAAGCAGCTGCTGGCTTCCTGCTCCCACAGCCCAGGTGTCCCACTTCTCAAATTATGGTACCAATTATGGCTTACAGTTAAGAATAGTATCTTCTGAGCAAGGGGTACTCAAATGAGTAAGCACGAAAACTTTAATGTCCAGGCCTTGTGGCAGGTTTGGTGGTTCAGAGGCTTTGTGTTTCCATCATAATCAGAACTTAGATCTTTGTTGAATTGAATTTTTTTTCACTCAATGTTTGGTTGTGTCCAGATAAATGATCTCTGGATAAGTGAGATATTATGGTGGCTGTTAAGTGGCTTTTTCTGATAGTCTTCATGCAGTTAATGAACACTGTTGTGCAAACTCTTAAATTTCCTTTATCTTAGTGAGTGCTTACATGTTTCATTATTCTTTTACAAGTAGGTCAACTGAGTTATCTAAAAGGAAATGACTTAGCCAAAGTCATTTGAACTGTGGAAGGAATCATGAATAATGTTCTCATCTCTTTCTCTTCCAGGAACTTTTCTTCATGAATTGATTACTGATATATCCACATATTGTTTTCTTCTTAATTTTTTTTTTAGTAAATCTCTTTTCTTTTAAAAGAAGAGAAAGCTTGAACTTTTACCAATAATTTACATTACATTTTTGGTATGGTCACATAAGGATGTATATCAAAATAGATATTATCATCATTATTATCTTAACTGAGTTCCTATACTATATCAGTACAACAGAAATTAATCTTGCCCAATTGAAGCCTGTAGTTCAATACAACAAACATTTATACAACACCAGGTGCTAGAGGTATACACATGGTGGGGAGTGGAGTCAAACTCAAATAGGAGTGGATCCCTGCCAGGCAGCCACATATTGACTTAGGAAACCACAAATTAACATTATTATCTACATTGCACTGTATTTTTATTTATTTTGTTAAAAATTTCCCAATTACATTTTAATCTAGTTCTGGATACTCTGTACTCCTGGAATTCTGCCAGGTAGGTGAATACCGGGATGTCCCTACAGTCTACAAGACCTAGATTTGTATCCTTCTTCATGTACTTACTAACTCTGAGACCCTCAATAAATCATTTCACCTCGCCAGGCTTAACTTTCTTCAATCTGTAAAATAGGGATAAAAATAAATAGTATCTATCCCACCTCTCATTTAGCCATCCACCTTGGATATGTTCTCATCTGTCCAGTAAAGGTCCCTTTTTTATTTGTCACGTCACTTCTGACCAGACCTCCAGAGCCACATCCCACTTTCCTCCTTTCCTCTCCCCCCCTTCCCTTCAGGATTAACCCACTTGGTTTGGGATTCTGGCCCTGGGGCTGGGCTGATCTGATTGGTGAGTTAACAGTGGCAAACTCAACTAGCCCCTCAAGCATTGTTAGACCTTGCTTCACATCCAGCAGGCTACCTTTATCATGTGCTTAAAAAGGCCAAGGTCTCCCTCTGTATTGGGTCCATCTCCAGTCCAATTGATCTATATCTTGCCACTGGACCCAGATGGCTCTGGAGGAGAGGGTAAGGCTAGTGCACAGCCCTGCCTCACTTAAATACAAATTCACTTGTAAGTCATGCCATCAACTTCCCAATGTCTTTATCCTCTCCAAGAGTGAAAGGCAAACAACAGCAACTGACTTCTCTTCCAAGTCCCCCTCCACACACCTCATCTTCCCCTTACCCCCCAAATTTTGACCTCCTGCTCTAGGAACTAAGATAATGAAATCAACACTATCACTGTTTCTGGAAAGGTCTTGACAGCAAATTACACAGTATTCCAATGAACTCTCCAGACCAAATCCTCCTTGCTAGTTTCCACCTTTCACCTATCCTTCCATTATGACGAATGTAAACTCCTTTAGGGCCAAGATTTAGCTTTGTAATCCCTGTGTTTAGCTCAGCCCATAGTAGGTACTTGATATTTTTTCATTAGTTCATTTATTCATTCATTTAGCTAGCTAGCCCACCTGTAAAATGCTTTACAAACCTTAATATACTTTGTAGCATCTTGTCTGGGGGCTACTCCCCCAATTTGCATTCATGATTTGTGAGTTGGCCTAGGGGGAGGTTGATTACTATCCCAGGTTCCAAGCTTCTCTGTGGGTCTGCATTACTAGAACTATAACTCAGGAGCCCTTACCAGTGTGCTTGATTTTAATAGTCATCCAACAGGTACAATTAACTCAAAGCAAAAGCCTTTACTAGGATAACATATTAAGAACAATAGCTACAAAATATCCCCCCTCCCATAAGTCTGGGGCGCAGTGTTCTACGAATACACATAGGCACAGATTTAGAGTAAACTGGCAATGAGGCACGCCCCCCCCCCACCCCAGGGACCATGAGGACAAGACAATTCATACCTCTGGTCGTGCAGGTGCCCACTTTGCTTTTGCTTCTCTTACTTCACAATGCTTCCCCGCCTTGGGCACAATGTCTTGGCTCTCTGAGTCTGCTCCTGTTCAAAGCTCAGCTCCCAGTTACCAAAGACAATTCTCCCTTCAATCTATGGCTGACTTTTTTTTTTCTCTGCTGCCAGGGGTCATGCTACTTTATAAGCTACTTCCTATCTTGATTACTACTCTTTTCTCTGTCAGTCACCATAGAGAATATATCTTTGCTCCCTACTGGATGCATCCCAACTGTGACTCAAACTCTGTAACTGTTCCTCTTGGATGTGGTATATTATCTCCTTCAGGAGTACTTCCTTCAGGGAAATCTTCTGCAAGTCAACATAATGAATGGGGAAAGGTGAAAAAAGACCCTCTAGACTGTCTGCACTTTAAAAAATGGATTCTTTGTTATCTCTGTTATCTACCTCTTTGCATTTGTGATTAAATTTAGCTGGATTAAATCAAGCTGGAGGGAAGAGTACAAAAAATATCACCCTAACTATAGCCATATAAATGTGAACTATTACTATGGCAAAAATGAAATAGTTCCTGCCCTTAAGGAGCTTGCATTCTACTGGGGAAATATAACATGTAGATATAATAGTCTTCCCTATTGAGAGTTAGCTAAGCTGAAGGTTGGAAGGGGCAAAAAATGAACACTAAAATGTACAGAGGAAGGTCTTTCAGAGACAGAGGAAACGCTTAAAGTAAGGATCTGAGGCTTGAATAACTCAATCATATATGAAGTGGCTAGTAAGACAATGAACTTGACCCAGGGCAGAGAGTATTTTAATACCTTTGTCCCCAACCACTCATCTGCATAAAACCCAAGAGGACTCTGGGTAATGTAACTAGAATGAACTCTAAGTGAAAGTGGAATTCTTCACAGAATGGGAGTCATTTCTGAACAGAAAAGCAATAAGTAGAACAGGCAATATTATTCCCACTTTCTGCTTGGTGATGACAGACTTCATAGCAAGATTGTGAGGGAGTCAAAGAGGTATGACTGCTACCCATTCTAAGCTAAAGGCAAATTCCTAGGCTTTTGATGGGAGAATACAATTGACACCCAGCTGAGATGGAAAGTGGTGATGGCTACAGCTGCCCACTGAAAACCAAATTTGGGCAATCTAGAATATTGACCTCTCCAGCCAGTAGAGATACTTCACAGTACCCTATGAAGACTCTGGCCACTGATTAATCTACCTAGCCCAGCTAAGTAGCAGCTGAGCCCTGGGAGGAGCCAGCTCCATGGCACAGCAGGCTTGAGAGCCTGGCTGACTTGACACGTCCAGCTGAGATCCCTTCCCCTGCAAGAAGCCAGTCCAGCTGAGCAGAAGAGTCACACCCCACCTAGAACCTCAAGAAGTTCCTCTGGAGAAAGAAAGGACATTGAAGATCTGACTAGAGTGGAGTTTCTTTGGCCATACATGTTACTTACATATACGCCTCACTTTCTCTTTCATGGACTGTTTATGTATTTGTGGGAGAGTACGTTCCAGGTTTTGAGGAAAATGCTTTGTAACTACTGTTCATTCTGTGCTGTTTGGGTAAATGCCTTTGCTAAGAAGTGAGTGAGTCTACTGGCTCTTTGCTGTTGAGTGTTTCACCTGTGGGGCTTGTGAGCTAGCATGAGAAAGAGCTGCACAAATGGTTACCTCTAGAACTGTGAGAGTAGCAGCCAGCGACTCCAACCTGGGGCACAAGTACCCAGCTGGATGGAGAATAGCCCCAGAAGGGGAGAGGGGCAACATACACATGTAAATAAACACAAAAATTTGGGCTAGTAGTGGGGAATACTAACAACTGGGAAAATCAGAAAATTAACTCATTTCTTAGGAGTCTTAGACTATATACACTTCTCAGTAGGTACAAAATAATTTAAGGTAGTGGTGGAGAATACTAACAACTGGGCATCATCTCATAGAGGAGTTAAGCCTTGAAGGGTACTTGGAGTTTTAAGAAATGAAGCTAAGGAGAGAGATCATTTCAGACATGGGGCAGCCTATGTCAAGGAATGGAGGGAAGAAGATGGAACAAAAGAGAAGGGAAGGGGGAAAGGCATTTATTAAGCATCTATTAAGTACCAGGCATTATCTCATTTGATCCTCACAGCAGCCTGGGAGCTAGGTGCTATTATTATCCCCATTTTATAGTTGAGGAAACTGAGACAGACAGAGGTTAATTGAGTGACTTGTCCAGGGTCACACAGCTAGTAAATACCAGATGTAGAATTTGAACTCAGGTCTTCCTCACTCTAGGCCCAGCAATCTATCCCACTGTGACACCTAACTGGCCAAAGAACAAAAAATATGTCATTTAGTTTGAGGTATAGCGTATGAGGGGGAGTAATTTGAAATTAGTCTGGAAAGATAAACTTGACCCATTATTGTGAGACTTTAAATGCTAAACAGAAGGGTTAATATCTTATTCTAGAGGCAATAGGGAGTCATTGAGTTATCCTAAGCAGGTAAGTGACATATTCTGATAGTAAAATTCTTTCTGTGTCTGGATAGTTTAGTATTTAATAAAGGTATAAAACATTTAGGGCTTCCTTAGAGAAGAAGGTAAGCAATATATGTGGCCCTGGGTATACAAATACAAAGAATGAAACAGTTTCTCCTCAGGAAGGAGGTTCCATTCTAAATCATCATAGTGTTTACCTTGGACTAAACAGTTGCATTAAAATAAGCTTTATAGAGTCCCCTCCCTGATTATTCCAGTAACAGAAATGATAGCATAATAATCTGGATACTTTTCAACCTATAACCTATAACCATGTGCTTTATAAAGACAATCCAATTAGTAACCCTCATCTCAACATAAAAGTAATAATGGACAGTAGTGCATTCCTGGAGCCTAGGAACTCTGGGATTTAAACTCCTTGGGATTCGTCACTAGATCTTGGTTTGTATGAGGGGTAAGCCATGCTACTCTGGGTCTCAGTATCTCACATGACTGAGGAACTTAGTTACTCAGACTTTGATAGTCATTTTGCTAATCAAAATCTTTCAATAGCTCCTCCTTGTCTTCTGGATAAAGTCCAAATTCCTTATCCTGGAATTGAAGGATCTCCACCTTTCTGCCCAAACTGACCTTTGCACCCATCCTATCTAACCAATCCCAATACCTTCTCTACTTGTTGTAATCTTTCCTTCAACTGAATTGCACTTTGCATCTCTCTTGAGGCATTTAGCCACATAGCCCAAAGCAGTAGTGTCAAACCTCAAACAGAAATGGATCCCTCCTGGCCACATATTGACTTAGAAAACCCACAAACTAACATTAACTATGTTGTATTGCATTTTTATTTGAGCATTTTCTTAATATTTCCCAATTACATTTTAATCTGGTTCTGACCACACTTAGAATTTTGCTTGGCAATGACACCTCTGGCCCAAAGTACTTATATCCACTGGTTAAGGTAACTTCATCCCTGAACAGTGCTGGAAACACACTGAAAAATTCCAACTCTAGTTTTTCAATTTTAGACCTTATGATAACCACTCCATCATTCAATTTGTTCCTATTTCTTTTCATATCATACTCATGTAATGTGTTAAATCAAATTCAATAATACTATTTATTGACTTTAATTTGTTTCAATCATGATTCTACATTTACAATGAATATTTACTAGTTATATTTTAGTTTGATTACTTCTTTTTTTTTTTTTTTTTTTTTGCTTTTTGAAGGGCAATTGGGGTTGTGACTTGCCCAAAGTCACACAGCTAGTTAAATGTCTGAGGCTGGATTTGAACTCAAGTCCTCCTGACTCCAGGGCAGGTGCTAGTTTGATTACTTCTTGATGGCATTCGGGGAGGCATATTAATTTCAGCAGAAAGGTAACTCAAAATAGACCCTTGGGATCTGTTAATGCTCATGTTTTCAACAAGGACCAATGACATTGCGGGGTGATATCTTGACTTGCGGTGAAGTGAGGCAAAGTTGCAGTCATCAGTCATACTTTCTCTTTCAGAGTGATTGAAATCCAGTGGCAAGATGAAAGTTAGGACTGGGGATGTCTTGGCATATAGTGGATAACCTTGGTTTCTTACAAATGTGACCAAGCTCGAAGTGCTCCACTGTGTTTAGTTCCTCCACCTTCATGGCTGTTGGAACAAATTGTCCTCATCTGCCCATTCACATACTTGGTGTAGACACACCCCTGTAACTCACCATTGTGTTTGAGGCCTGCTGGCTGCCTTCTGTTACTTCCTATACAAAGCTAATACCAGATATGGTGTGTGAATACTCATTTACTCCAGGGACTAAATATGGCCCTTTCTGGTCTGAGTATCAAATTCTTTTCTTTACCTTATCCTTTAGTTAGAGCTCTGTGTTCTTTAGGGGCCTGTAGTCGCTCTGACCAGTGAAGCTACCTTATCTTCAGATGATATATCTATGGGGTGCTCACTCTAGTTGGCTTTGTTATTTTCTTTAGGTTATTAAACTCACAGGGGCTCAACATATCTAGAAGAGTAACTGCCTTTCTTCCTCCTTTTCCTTTTAATTAGCCTAATATATCCCCAAGTATGCTCATTGATAATCAGAAGACTTCCATTCTAATGGTAACCTAGAGAGGAAACAACCTGTGTTTTTCAGCTGCTTTTGACTTGGGCCTCTTCGTGAATGAGGGTAGAGAAGATGAGTTATTTTAGGGGCATCTAATCAGATGCAATAAGGGTCAAAAAAGTAAATATTAAACTCCAATTGAGTAGGGAGAAAATGTCACTCCACTGTTTTTGATGGCTTTAAAATACATGTAGCCATCAGCTGCCCTGACAAACCTCATCTTAGCTGTTCTCTCACACCCCAGTATCCTCTTATTTCCTTTATACTTTGACAGAGAAGGAAGGGCTGGAACAAGCTTCATTTTGATTCATGAATGTTTTTATTCTAAATACCTCATGTGAGGAGAATGCAAATGGACATGAGATCCATGCAAATTCACTTGTACACACTGCTCAGGCAAATGAGGCACAGTCTTTAGGCTCCTCCATCAGGCTCCCTGGGTGAGAATGCTGAGGAAAGAGGTGTTAGTAACTGAATTGTAGGGAATGTCATGTTTAAGAAGGGAGAGGAGAATTGGCTGCCAAACAGCTCCCAGCATTCCAGAACCTGCATATAAAAGTGAGGGTGGCTGCCAAGCTAAGCTAAGCAGCTCAATGAAAGAATAGCTTTCAGTGAAGTGAGGGCATCCAGGGCACAGAATACACAAGGCCTGGATAAACTGGGCGGGGGCGGGGGGGGGGGGTCCTCGAGCTCCAACTTTTCTGCTTGCAGCTACGACCTCAAATCCCCAGCAGAAATCCTCCTTCCTTCTCCCCTCCCACCTCTGTTCTCCCATGGGAAGAGAGTTTAATGTTTAAATGAGAGAAATGATAGTTCTGATGGGAATTCAGGTCCCCCAACCCTGACCTTATGGTTACAGCAGAGGATATCCAAGCAATGTTGTTTCTTTCATGGATTTTTTTTTCCATCTCATCTGCTTGGGATTCATCCCCTCCCTTTTTCTCCTCTGATGTCACATCGAGGGCTGAGCCCTTAATCTTCTTTTTCCTGCCCTCTTACTGCCTCCACTCACTCCTCTTGTCCTAAACACTCAAGTGTCATTTCCTCAGTATCAACTCTCTAGATCCTGATTGTTCCAGAATCCTAAAATCCTCCTGTGTCCTCTGGCCATTGCCCTCAAATCCTTGATGACTTTTAGAAAAATAAGAGGAAATAAAATTTCAGCCTCTAGGCTAAGAGTTCTTAGAGTTTGTGAATTTGGTTTTAAAAAATATTGTGATAACTGTATTTTAATATAATTGTTTTCCTCTATAATTCTATAGATTTTGTTTTATTCATTTAAAAGCTTTTTTTTTTTCTGGGACAGAGTCCATTGACTTTGACAGGTTGCCAAAGGGTTCTGGGACACAGAAAGTTTGAGTGGCTCACTCAAGACCAACTACACAATAGTTACCTTTGGCTGGATAATACAGGGTGTCCCCAAAAAGCTAAGACTTCTGGGGCTCTCTATATAAATGAATAAGGTATGCCAGGATATCTTATGAACAACTTCAGAAAAACATGTGATAGACACATGGCATATATTTTTGTACTCCCCACTACTATGAAATATTTAAAAGAACAAATTACGTTTCCTGATACCCTTTACTTTGTGACTCTGGCTAAATTTAGATGCTGGGTTAGTTGTCTAATATGTTAATTTGTTCTTGTTGATATTTTGTTATATAACAGTGTTCTTCAATTATTTGGAGGAGAGGTGCAGCTAGATTGTCAGCTCCTTGAAGGAAGGCATCATATCTTTTGCATAACTTAGATTTTATTCATATATTATCTTGCCTTTGTCTCCTTGTGATGGTTGCTGTCACTTTTTAAATTTGGCTTTGCATATCTAGTATATGTGTGTGTTTGTGTGTGTGTGTGTAAACATACACACATATGTTTCCTTCTTGGTCCTACAGTTATAATTTGAATATCTGCTACCAGATAAAAAGTAGTCTGGCAGTTAGGTGGTGCAGTGGATAGAGCACTGGGCTTGGAATCAAAAAGACATTTTCATGAGTTCAAATCTAGCCTCAGACATTTACTAACTGTGTAGTAGATCCTAGGCAAGTCACTTAACTCTATTTGCCTCAGTTTCCTCATCTGTCAAATGAACTGGAGAAGAAAATGGCAAAATACTACTCCAGTATCTTTGCCAAGAAAACCCCAAAATGAGGTCACAGAGAGTCAGACATGACCAAAATGACTGAACAGTCAAAAAGTGGTCTCTGAGATATGGTTGGGAGATCCAAAAAGGCAGGCTTTCCATTGGTGTCAGTAACTAATTTTCAGATTAATGCATATTTTCAGTCAATTTTAAAAAATTAAAATATCACTTTATTAAATTTAGAACGCATTTTAATGACTAATATATTTCTATACATAAAAATGTTTTGTAGTGTCTATATACAACGTAGTATCTGTTTTTACTTACCTTCAACTTAGTCTAACCCTAATTTTTTCTTCTACACTTACGATTATTATTAGAGATTAAAGTCTTCTGAGACAAGCAACTCTCTCTAGCTTTTACTCCAAAATTTCAGGGCATCAGCATGGCCCAGCATGAAAAGACCTTGCAAACTTGCAGGCAAACAGCCTTCTCCTACCTTTAATTGTCTGACTTGGAAATATGACATTTAACACTTATACTAACTAACTTCTCAGAAGGCCCTATTTGTCCTCCCAATTTTCTTCCTTTTTTTTCCTTTTGGCAAAATGTCAAAGAGGTAAATAAAAAGGATGATTGTGGCTATGCCCCATATGTGTCCATACCACATGAATATCCTTTTCTGATCATGAGTTTCCTATGCAATTAGCTTCTCAGTATTAACCTGTCTTTCCCATTTTCTTTTTCCAGCTTACCCCCTTCCTTTGTGATCAATGCTTAATCTTCATATAATTGGTTTCTTTACTAAACTCTGAAAGCTTCCATCTGATTTCCAAACCACTTATGAATTTTTAAAGGGACAAAGCCTCTTTTCAATAATATAACTTTTTCAAGCAGATCCAAATAACATATAATATTTTGAACTTGAAAATACATGATATTTCCATACTGACTCCCCCCTCCCAAACAAATTGAAATGCCCCTGAGAGCAAGATCTAAGATATATCTATATATAGCTTGGTATATTTATCTATATATCTTGGTATATATATACATACATACATATATATACACACACGTATATATATACACACATATATATGTATATAGTCTTCTCAGCTCTTTACAAATGGAACTATGTAAGTTACTTAATAAATATATTTTTTTCATTGCCTGATTAGCTGAGTGTTACTTCTTTGTTGTTCCACAAACAAGATACTCCATCTCTGCTCTGGGCATTTCCTATGACTGTCCTGGGATGTTTTCTCTCATCATACCTGTCTACTGGCTTCCTTTAAGTTCCAACTAAAATCCCATCCTCTACAAGAAGCCCTTCTGAATCCTTCTTAATTTTAGTACTTTCCCTCTTAATTATATCCTATTTATCCGATACATGACTTTTTGTACATAGCTCCTTGAGGTCAAAGACTATCTTTTGCCTCTTTTTGTAGCCCTGGCACTTAGCACAGTACCTGGAACATAATAGGTACTTAATAAATATGTGTTGATTGATTGTTTCTACTATTAAATATTTTTATTAGTCTAAGGTCAAGAGATTAATAGAATCAAGCCCACTACTCCAAATAGCTTTATCAGGTGAGAACACCTCTGTTGAATTAATCAACAAAAGGCACTAAAATAGGTTTGAAAAGGCATTAATCAATTTAGAAAGCCATTGAATGAAATTAAATGACTTTACAGGAAGTGTATTGGAATTGGTTACAAAGATTCAGTTATGCTTTATGGTTCATGGATAAAATAGGGGACCTTTGAGTGCTTGGCTGACCTGGAAGAGAATGTAGTCCAAATAAGCCCCTGAGAGGGAGTCACTTTAGAGGGAACAGAAACAGTCTCTTCTTAACCCCTATTGACCAGAGGATGATCTTGGAAGTACTTTCTTTTTTTTTTTTAATTCTTTTTTTTTTTTAAGCAATCGGGGTTAAGTAACTTGCTCAAGGTTACACGGCTAGGTGTTTCTGGGTGGGTGCTAAGTGTCTGAACCCGGGATTCGATCTCCAGGTCTTCTCAACACTGGAGCTGGTGCTCTTACTTGCTGTGCTACCTGGCCGCCCTGTTGGAAGTACTTTCTTTGAAAGGTTGGAAGACTTGAGACTTCCCATTAGCATGCTGATCATACTCCTAGAATAACTGTGATTGATGGTAGTGTCTGCATGGTGAACTGAGGACACACTGAGGAAAGGTAGCTTTAGGACTCTATAAGAAGTCCACAGGAGAAAGTTCCGCCATACTTGAGCAGGAACCTAGTTAGGGTTCCTTGAAGAAGTAAAAAGGGCTTCCAGTAAAAGAAGTTCCAGGACTTGTGAGCTTCCCTCTTTGTTGTTGTCGTTCAATTGTTTTCAGTCATTTTAGACTCTCTGTGAACCCATTTGGGGTTTTCTTGGCAAAGATACTGGATTGGTTTGCCATTTTCTTCTCCAGATCATTTGACAGATAAGGAAATGGAGGCAAACAGGATTAAGTGATTTGCCTGGCATCACACAGCTAGTGAGTGTCTAAAACTATATTTGAACTCAGGAACATGAGCCTTCTGACTCTAGGCCTACCACTCTATCTACTACACCACATAGCTTGATATGTACCTATTCCTAAAAGCTAATTAAGTCTGGCAGGTTAACTGAGGTCAACTGGTAATCAATGAAGAAAGCACACTCATTCAGCTTATGAGCAAGAGCATTAGAAAGATATCCCCAAACGTTAGGACTACCCCTAGAAACAATTGGAGAAGCAGCTAGATGAGAGTGTTTGGGAGAGTAAGCCCAGAGTCAGTACTACATTAAAAATATCATTGAAGTGAAAAATCAATATGTGACAAATATACACTTATCATAGCTCTATTTCCTAGGAGCATAGATTTAAAAATGGAAAGGACTTTAGGGATAATCTAGCTCAAAATCTTCATTTTATACATGGAGCCCTTTGAAATACTTCATAGGACTTTTTGGTTCCCTAGAATATGTTCTGAAAACCAGTCACCAGTGAATCAATTCATTCAATCAAATGTTTATGCACCTACTCCTAGTGATTATTGGTATATTTTCAATCATTTATCAAGCACTTATTATTATCTATTATGTGCTAGACACTGTGGACCTTTCTGGGGACACAAAGGCGAAAATGAAACAGTCCCTAACATCAAGGACCTCACATATTATTGAGGGGTGGGAGGCAATTACTCTCCATAGTACGAAAGGGAAAGTGGGGAGTAGGAAAAGAAAGAATCAAGAATGGCTTCAAGTAGGAAATGTTACTCAAGCTGATTTTTAAACTAAGAAGTGAGGAGGAAGTGAATTCTAGGCATGTGTTACAAGCAGTACAAAGGCACACGAAGGCACAGAGATGGGAAGTGGAATGTTATGTGAGGAGAGGAGCAGGTAGGCCAGTTTGACTGTCCTACAGAATGAGAGGAGAGCAATGTATAATAAGACTAGAAAGATAGACTGGGACCAAAATGTGGAGGGCTTTAAATGCCAAACAGAAGAGGTCACAGGTGATTCTAGAAGACATAGAGAGCCGTTAGACTTTATTAAGCTACAGCTTCTTTATTAAGCTATTCCTGCTTGTATAGGAGTGATGGCCTGGGAGAGAACTGAGGGTTGAGGAACTGGAGTTCATGTTGTGAAAGAAGAGAAAAGTTTGATGAGGGAGAGGTAGAAGGTCAAGAGATTATGATCAGATAAAGGAATTCCAGAATTCTTGAACGTGGAGTTGGTGTATTTGTGGGTGATGCAAAACCAAGGGTAAAAAGGCACACTCCTCTACTCACACAAGTGATCCATTCCATCCTGTCTCCTTCAATTTGTTGCCTTTTTTGTCACCCCCAATCTATCACTTATCTCTCCCTGGCTACTGGCTCCTTCTCTCTTGCTTACAAATGTGCCCATGTCTCCCCTGTCCTCAAAAAAAAATTCCTCATTTGATCCTTCCATCCCTGATAAATGTCATTCTATATCTTTTCTGCCCTTTGTGGCTAAATTCCTTGAGAAGGTTGTCTACTAACAGAGCCTCTACTTCTCTCCGCTCGCTCTCTTCTTAACCCCTTACAATCCTACTTCTGACCTTATCATTCCACTGAAAATGCTCTCTCCAAAGTTACCAATAATCTTTCTGTTTTATAAGTTTTTATTGATTTTTTTCTGTTTCTCATATCACCATAATATCCCATCTTTCCCTACCTTCCCTCCCAGAGAGATACCCCTTATGACAAATATAGTATTTTTGGAGAGGAAAAAAGTCAGTACAACTGATCGATACGTTGAAAAAGCCTGAAAACACGTGCAATATATGACACTTGTGAACGTCCATGAAGGGGTAGATGAAGGATGTCTCTTCCTTTGAGTCCTAATTGATCTTTATAATTTTTTCCATTTATTTTTGATTTTTTGGTGTGTTCTTGTTCTTTCTTTTTACATGGCTGTAGTTACTATGTATATTGTTTTCTTGGTTCTCCTGACTTCACTTCTTGATTAGTTCACACAGATCTTTCCATGTTTCTCTGTGTTCATTACACACATTATTTCTTATAGCACAATAATATCCTATTACATATATATACTGTAATTTCTTTGGCTATTTCTCAATTGATGGGCATCTACTTTGTTCTAGTTCTCAATTGGGTAGCGAGGAGGTGCAATGAATACAGCACAGGGCCTGGAGTCAGGAAGACCTGAGTTCAAATCAGACTTCATACACTTACTAGCTATGTGACCTTGGGCAAGTCACTTAACCCTGTTTTTCTCAGTTTCCTCATCTGTAAAATGAACTAGAGAAGGAAATGGCAAACTATTCTAATATCTTTGCCAAGAAAACCAAAATGGGGCCACCAAGAGTCAAACATACCTGAAATGACCTAATTCTTAGCTATCACAGAAAGTACTGTTATAAATATTTTGGAGTATATGGGGCCTTTCTTCTTATTGATGGCTTCCTTGGGGTATAAATTCAGTAACAGAGTCTCTGGTTCAAAGGGTATGGACATTTGCCAGTGGTCTCTTAATTGCCAAATCCAATGGCTTTTTCTCAATACTCATTCTACTTGACCTTTCTGTAGTCTTTTACACCAATGATCATCCTCTTCTCCTGGTTACTCCCTTATCTCTAGGTTTGCAGGACACTACTCTTTCCTTTTCCTCCTCCTACCTCTCTGACCACTCCTTCTCAGTCTCCTTAACTGAATCCTCGTTGAGATCATGCCCTCTAGCCACAAGTGTCTCACAGGGTTCTGCTGGGCCCTCTTCTCCTTCTACTACCATTAGCTCCAAAGGATTTAGTTACAGTTGCTATGCTAAGGATTCTCAAATCTACCTATCTGCCCTAACTTCTGTGTTGACTTCCAGTCTTGTACCTCCAATTGCCTTTCAGTCATCTCCAGCTGGATTAATTTTGAACTCAAAGTGTCCCAAGTTGAACTCCTTATCTTTCCCCCCAAACTCTTCCCTCTTCCCAACTTTCTTATTACTATTGAAGGCACTATCATGATCTCAGTTAGCAAGATTACAACTTAGATGTCATTCTGGACTCCTTACTCTCTTACCTGTCCCCCCACCCCCACATCCAATAAGTTGCCAAGTTCTGTCATTTCTACTTTTATGACATCTTTTGCATATTCCCTTTTCTCTCCTCTGACACTGTTACCACCCTGGTGCAAGTCCTTATCTCTTCATGCTTGGACGATTGCAATAGTCTGTGAATGGATCTGTCTGATTCAAGTCTCTCTCCTCTCCAATCCATTTTTCATTCAGCTGCCAAAATGATTTGTATAGGATTCAAAGCTTTTCATAACATAGCTCCACCCCCACATTCCCAGTCTTTTTTACATTTTACACATTACTTTATGAACAAGACATTCCATCTCTCAATTCCAGGCATTTTCTCTGATAGTCCTCCATGCCTGGAAATGTCCTCCTTCCTCATTTCTGCTTTCTTTAAATCCCCCTTAAAATGCTATCTTATATAGAAGCCTTTCCAACTCTCTCTTAATTCTAATAATGTACCTTTTGAAAAATTATTTTCTATTTATGCTGTATATAGTTTGTGTGCATAGTTATTTATTGTCTCCTCCCTCCTTAGATCATGAGCTCCTTGAATGCAAACTGTCTTCTATCTTTTTTTTTGTATCCCCAGCACTTAGCACAGTGCCTAGAAAACCATAGGTCCTTAGTAAATGCTTATTGATTGATGAGTCTTATAATCTAATTTATGACTTTAATTGTTGTGCTTCTGTCTGGAGATCCTGCAGTTTAAAATCTGGACTTGGGTAAATTAATTTTCTGTCTGTATTTCTTAGTCACCTTCTCACTCCTTAAGAAAAGCAGAATACCTCCGTAAGGGCTGGTCCTAAGCCTAGGCAGTAGCATTTTAGGTAGAATTTAAGGATTTGAGAAAGACCAGTCTTCCTCAAAATGTTTCTCTCCCAGTTCATCCTCCATCTGGCTGCAGTATCAGAAATTTCCACTCACTACTTTCAGTTAAGCCATTAATTAATTCCTGTAAGTCCCTTTTAAAAATCAAATGTCATCATCATCATCATTATCATCATCATCTTTCTCTCTCTGTCTCTGTTTGTGTCTGTCTGTCTGTCTCTCTCTCTCGACTGAGCCTGTGATTTTGTTGGTAGAGGAAACTCCCTCTATCATTGTTTTGCCACTTTCTTAACAACATATAGTCTTACTGGGTTGTTTAGGGCATTAAGAGGTTAGGTGATTTGCTTAAGGTCGCACACATATTAGATGTCAGAGGTAGGACTTGAACACAGGTTTGTTTATCTATCTGTCTATTTCTGAAAACATGTGGTGGAAAGAGGTTCCACATTATCCCATTATCATTATCATTCTGAGGACATTTTGGACTGAATTTAACAAATATTTATTAGACATGTCATGTTTTAAAAAATTTTATTTCCTGTTCCCTTTTTAAGTCACTTAACCTCTTAGGCAACCCTCTAAGATGATAATGAACAGAAAAGTTACCAATCTGCATTAGTGGAAGGAAGTTTCTATACTGAGACTTCTCTACACCACATGAAATCAGAGGATCTAATCAAAAAACTGTTCAATGTACTGTTCAAGGTACTGAGGATACAAATGCAAACACGTAATACTTTCTGTCCTCTACTCAGAGCTAGAGTAGGGAAAGACATAACGTACACAATTACCTATAATACAAGATAATCTAAGGAGAAGGAGCACTAACAGCTGGTGTAATCAAGCTTCATGGAAATGTGATTCTGGAGCTGAGAATTGATGGAAGACAAGAATTCTGAGAGGCAGAGGTGAGTAGGAAGTACATTCCATGCAGGGGGTATAGCTTGGATGGATGGAGAGAGGTGGAAAATGTGTCATTAAATTTGGGGAACAGTTAGTACAATTCAGCTGGAATATAAAAGTCATGAAGAAAAGTGATATAAAATAAGGTTGGAAATATAGGTTGGATGGGGCTAGATTGTAAAGAGACTCAAATGCCAAATTAGGAGCTTGTATTTTATTTTGGGGGCAATAGAGTCTCCTTAAGGTTGATGAGCGCAAGTATGACATGGTCAAACCTGTGCCTTCTGAAGATTATTTGTCAACAAGTCAACAAAATGCATTTATTAAGCACTTACTTTGTTTTAGGCACTGTGCTAAGTACTGAGAATACAAATATAAATAGATATAAATACATTCCCTACACTCAAGGAGCTTATCTGTCATCGACACCTACAACACTTAAAGAGAAAGCTAAAAAGGGAGGGGAGATAGGAAGGTACCATGTTCGGGGACATGGTAGAAAAAGTTCGGATTGCAGCGTGCAATGAATGAGACATGACTGGCCTGAGGGCCCTTTCAAGGTGGATGTTCTAAGAGGAGCAGTCTGATCAGAGGGAGAAGCCACAGGGGTGGAGGGCACTTCCAATATTTAATTCTAGGGCTAGACTTTGGTAACTTTGAAGAAGTTGGATTAGAGAAAGGCTACAAGTAAGAAGACCAATTAGGAAAGTATTACAGTATTCCAGGCAAAAAGGGATGAAATTCTGAACAAGAGTGGTGGTTATGTGAGTGAACAGAAGGGAATGTATGTAAGAGAGGTTGAAGAGATAAAAATGACAAGATTTGTCAATTGATTGGTTATAAGGAATGATAGGATGACTTCAATGTTATGAATCAAAATGATGAAGGGTGATGTTACCCCTATCAAAAATTTGGAGTTTTGAAGAGTGGTAGGGAAGACAACCAATTCTGTTTTGGATATGTAGCACTTCCCTACAGGACATCCAGGAGATGTCTAGTAAACAATGAGAACTAGAATTCAGGAGAAAGATAAAAACTGGATATGCAGATTTTTAAGTTGTCTGCATGGAGATGACACTTGGGCGCAGATAAGGTCACAGAGAGAGAGAGAGAGAGAGAGAGAGAGAGAGAGAGAGAGAGAGA